>NW_006263303.1:24303865-24408363 GCF_000493195.1 Citrus x clementina | reverse complement strand
TGAAAAGCTGTGATATGAATCACAGAGGGGATTCCGACTCGATTGCTTCATCACATTTGCATCATCTTCCACCTCTACATCCTCAAGGTAAAAAATCTCCCAGCAATGGATCACCGCCACCACCTCTTCGACGAAACTCCCCCTGGCGTTCTTTCTCCTTGTCCGATCTACAATGTGTTGCTGCTGCAAGTCCTAACATATAACTGTTTTAGCATTTCATGGCAGAGATGTGGACGACAAATAGTATTGAAATTTAACTTCTTTCTTTTTTTTTTCCATGTTATGAACCTGGAAGTTGGAAGAAATTTCATGTTGTTGAAGTCTCTGGCAGTCAGTTTGCTTCTTTTACCTTGTAGTCTTTGTCGATTGTACTTGCAGCTTTAGGTATTCCGCTTATGATGTGTATTTTGGAGCCTTTATCTGCAGCTGTACTCTTCCTTTTTCCTTGCCTCCTTTGGCTTGTAGATGGTGACTAGATTGCTCCACTGTATCATACAAATATCTAAATATATCTTTTTATCTTTCTGAATTTGACTGAATTTTTTTTTAGCATTTGAACTACAAAATTACACTGGAATAAATAGATATTTACCCTTTTCTATTGTGTTCTTAAGTGTCTTATTCTTGCATGTACCCTTATAATCAGTAGTATTTCTGGTGTTTTATTGTCTTGTTCTTCTATTGTTTTGGCGGCTGGACTATAATTGTTCAAATTTGATAAGGTTCCCTGTCATATGACCTCTTCCTTCCACTTTAACCCCTCCTAATGTTGAGTTGAGGTTTGATGTTTTGTTCTACTCAGACCTAGCAATTTTGTATCTCTATACATGTTTGATTACAGATATCCAGATTTGTGCTACTGACTTCTCAGCAACCATCAATCTAAGACCTCCACAACGTTCTTCTTTTTGCAATTTGCTTCCAGTGCTCTAACCATGAGGATTTGTTGCTTTGGACTGCAATTAATGAACATTCTGAGGATTTAGCAATATTGAAGATCAGATTTTGATGCTTTTATGCATGTAAGTTCCTATAAATTGGATTGGCAAGTTCCTATAAAATAGATAGGTGTTGGTGCTATTCCGCTAGTAAGTTTCTGTTAATTGGTAGTCATAGTTTACGCTAAAACATAAAAAGATTTGTGACTTATTAGCAGTTAAAGTTACAGATGATTTGAAAAAACATCATGCTTGACAGATATATTAATAATAACCCAATTAGAAATATACTTATGGTGATCAATCTGAAGTGGAAAAAAATTCCAAATAGGTATTTCTTTGTCATGAACTGGTATACCAAATCACGGGATGATAGTAGGATTGTATTTAATTGAAATCAAGTGGATTAATGATAAATCTTCCTGGTTGATCTTCATACTTAGTAAAATAAATATTGTATGTGCCTATGTGGTTTGAGGGGATAAACTTTGATTTCTGTCAATAATTTTATTTTAATCTGAAATTTGTCGTTTTTGAAACTCATAGATTAGTTTTTATTTTTTAGTTTTTGATATGGTATCAAGCTGTGGGTTAACTTGACGTAGATAAGCTAGAGACTACAATCAAAGATAAGTGAAGGGATTACAATTGATGTAGTTTCCTCCTCAAGATCAAACCAGTATAATAAATGAATTAAGCCAATACTTTTGTGAAATTAGAATCTGTAATACATTGCACCAGGACTGAAAAATACTACTAAAACTTATCATTATAATACTGCTTTTATCTATATGTACGCATGTATTACTTCTGCTTATAAACTAGCCAAATTCATTTGCAATCCCCATTAAATTTCATGTGTAGTAAACTGATATATGAAAAACAGATGCTTTCTAAGATGTCAAAATTAGTCGCAAAATTGATAGCATCAGCTGATTGGCGTAGAAATGAATCAGTGATAGATATTGGAACCATTTGCTGAGTAATTTAATATGCTCTGTTATGTTCAGCATTTATATAATTTCCTCACTGCCAATTTTAGATACCTTGAAAAAGGAAAAACTATGAATAGCCCCAACTATGTTTTCCTTGAGGATCATTAATTATCCCTTGCCATAGAAGTATATTTTTCCATAATATGATGTTGAAGACAACACAGTTCTGATAGTATGTTTTAAATAACAAAATTACAGGTCTAGCTCATTTCTAGTTTGCATTTTAGCTCATAGTGCTATAAATTTGCTTGGACTCAGAATGGTATCACTACAGGAGCATTTTGGCAATGCTAGTTGGTCACAAAGAGAGGAATTCACAAAGAAACAAGTCCGACATCAGAAGAACACCTGCAGGTTTCTTTTTACTTGCAAAATGCACGGCATTGTTTTTTATGACTTTCGTTATGGTTGACACTTGCAGGCTGATGATTTGAACTATTTTGTCTATCAAAAAATACGTTTCTTTCTCTGACAAGCCGTACAACTGTAATATTGTAAATGGCCAAGCCATACAACTGTAGTTTTGTAAAAGGCCGAGCCAGCAAATCCTTTTCTTCCTTTCCTCATATCTGAAATTCATAAGATGGTAATGACTATATTGATATTTTAGCAGGGTCGTGGTTGATTTTTGTGGTCTCTCTACACCAACTCAGCACTGTTGTCTATCATATCCTAGATACGATGCCTCCATCTTCTTTTGTTTCGGAACAGGAATTCAAGATGTTTCATTCAATTGACAGGGAGTTATACACCCTCCTTACCATCAACTTATGGCGAGATCCAGTGGAATCTTTGCAGATTATGGCCTTATGGCTCTGGTTGGAGAGAACAAGCTTAAACGACGTTGTAAGTAAAATATTAACCTTGCCTGATGTATTGATCCATGAAATAGCAGATGAAGCAGTCACATGTCTGAACTGCATTAACAACGATCATTCTGCTTGCTCATCTGAGAGTTATGTTATTCCGTTGACCCAAAGCGTGATGGACAAAGAAATCTCTCTCAGATTTTTCCATGAAAATCGGCTCAAGGCAACTGAAGGGGTGGCCAAAGTTGCCAATGAGGTATGCATCAGAGCATTGAATGACATCATGCAACGAGCCGTTGCCAGGAATGCTGCTCAAAGCATAGCAGATAGCCAGAAGATGATGACGGCCCAACCTTTTCAGCAATCTCCGGTTCACCCGGGATTTTCTCAGATGAGATTTGGTTCTAGTGATGTGTTAGAGTCTGTGACTCCAGAAAATGAGGTACCACCAGATGATAGGACCATGTTCGTTACATTTTCTAAGGGTTATCCTGTGGAGGAAAGGGAGGTCGGAGAATTCTTCACAAGAACCTATGGGGATTGTTTTGAGTCCTTGGTCATGCAGGATGTGCAGTCCAGTGAGCAGTCTCTCTTTGCAAAAATTGTTTTTCGCTCAGCAGCAACCATTGATGTGATTCTGAATGGTATGGGCAAAGTGAAATTTACCATCAACGGGAAGCATGTGTGGGCTCGAAAATATGTTCCAAAGCCTCCAAAATCCCAGCTGATGCCGTCTCTGCCATCAGTTTAGCAAGGGTTGCAACAATCTAGGGGAGATTAATGTTTTAGTTTCATGTCCTTTAGTTATTTCAGTTTCGTGTTATGCATAATAAAAATCTCCGGTGTTGTTGCTTTAAAGGATTATTATGTGCTTGGTTTGCAGTTTGTTAAGAAATCAATATCATAGTTGGATGGTTCTCTGTTCGTGAGTTCAGCAGTTACGCTTTAATTTGTGTCCTGTGGAAACTTTGGTAGCATGAACCGTGTTGAGTGAAGTTAATTTGGTTTCATCATAACTCAACAGAATTGAATATAGAATGCATCTCAGAATTGTAATGCTTTGATTCGAAATTCAATTTGGGAGATACTGGTATACAATTAACAATCAATTTTTCACCTCAAAAGTTCTTTTTAAGATTTGATTTGTCGTCTTATCATGAATGTCAAGTGCTGAATCCTAAAAGAACAGTTAAAAGGCATGCTATTGTGTATCTGACTATTTATGGATTATGGCAAGAAATAGTCAAAGGTGGAACTTGGGAGTAAATGGTTCCGTTCAATAATTACAAATTGTACTGTCTATTTTTCTCAGTAAAATTAATATATTTATTCAAAGAATTAACTTCAACGTACTAACAATTAATAAAATAGACACTGATTTTGAAAATAACCATAAATAATTTAATAGTGTGTTCACTAATTAGTAATTTGTTGAAATCATAATAGGCTGGAATCAGATTGGACTAAAATTAGAATGGAAATATTAATTTGAATGCATTATCTACTTTTAATTATAAAAATCATAATCGAAATCGAAATTAGTTATATTATCATTTATGTGTTTACTTTATCTTAAATCAAAATAAATCGTTATAAGTTACTAAAATGAACTTAGTTGATTATTGTCATTATTTATATTATCTAGAATAATAATAATAATAATTGTTAAAGTTATTATTACTATTATTATAATAATTATTGTTGTTGAAATTATTATCATTAATTAGTAGTATTATAATCAAACAAATACAAAAAACAAGAATTATAAAAATAAAAATAAAAATAAAAATATAATATAACATAGGAAAAACTTGTGGTGCAACTGTGGTACCGTGCCACAGTTACATCCAACCGTTGGATGCTCGTAGACCCCACCTATTCAAGTGCATCCAACGGCTGGATGCAATTGTGGCACGATACCACAGTTGCACCGTAGCCGGACCCTATAATATAATATAATAATATTTTATATGAGGATAAAATGGAAATTACAAATTTTGGGTGAGGTAAAATAAGGAGTTAAAAAAATTAAAACTTAATTCCCAACCCCACGGAAATCAAGTTCTCATTTCTTTATATATATATTATATGCGAGTTTCACATGTTTTATTCATATTCTTATTTTTATTTTTACAAGTAAATGCTATCAATTATTCATATTCTAAATTTCAACTCCTCAATTTAAAAAGTAAATGTACAAAAAAAATTAATATCATTTTTTAATTATACTATATCACCTTAAACTTATGTCTATTATAGGGTATTCGAAAAAAATTCAGATTTATTAAACTCTTTTTATTTTTATTTTTTTAAAAGAAAAAGACAATCTACAGGCTAATCCTTGCGGGGAACTTACTTTATTATGATAAATAAGGATTATTTATCATCAGCCCCCACAAGTTTCGACTATGTGCACCGTGCACCCACATCTTTCGACCATGTGCACCGCGCCCCCATTTCCATTAAAAAATCGGTTAATTCTAACTGTTAAGACTGCTGTTAACCTAAAAGACCATACTACCCCTGTTTTGAATTAAATTAATGCATAAGTACTAAAATGCCCCTTATAACTTATCAAATTTACATCAAGAAATAAAGATTTCTTATAACAATATCTATTTTTATATTTTTTTAAATTAAATTGAATCAATTTTTTTTTCATTATCATTACGAAATTGTAAACCAGTAAACTTCAAAATGAGAGACAAAGCATGATTCCAAAGGGAAATAAGAAAATCAAACACAGAATTATCATCAGATTACAAAAAAATCCAATTATAAAGAAACCAAATCAAATTATACCAAACAGCTGCTGCAAATTTCACTGTAAAATTCTATTACAAAAGACCCAAACTAAGAAAATTTAACAAAAAAGAATCCAAAAATAAAAAATCCTAAAACTAAAGATTTCAAACCCTAAATCAAATTATAGAGGCAACGGAGACGGCGACAACTTCAAGTGGTGGCGTCGGCGGTTTCGTGCAGCAGTGGAAGTGATGGCAGATCACGCAGCGCATGCCATTTTTTTGTTGTCGATTCAAGTTGGTGGCTGATCACTCCGACAGGCAGCACTAGTGAAAGACAAGAAGAAGGAAAAGGAGAATAAGAAGAAAGAAGAAGAAGAAGAAGAAGAAGAAAAAGAAAGAAGAAGAAGAACGAAGGAATAAAGACGGGAAGAAGCAGAGGAAGAGAACAAAAAAAGAAAAGGGAAACAGAAGATAGACAAAAAAAAAGAACGAAGGATAAAAGTCTTCTTTCCCAAATTTTTTTATATATTATTTTAATCTAATACAAAATTATCATTTTACCCTTCTTTTCTGTTAAGTTAACGGTAGATGGACGGAAATGGGGGCGGGATGCACATTGCCGAAAGATGTGGGTGCACAGTGAACATAGTCGAAACTTTTGGGGGCTGACGATAAATAACCCGATAAATAATTGCTGATTCATTTAAAATTTAGAAAATTACGAGTGCCGACTCCAGGGATAGCACGCCCCTCCTAGAATATTTCCCGCAGAAATAAGTTGCAGCACTGTCTATTTATCGAGTTCTATGAAAGCTTTTAGTTCTTCTACTCAGAGCACACACAATTCTACTCTATGTATGATTAATTATTTTTCTGTTGCTGTTTCCCTTCTGTAGTGTATGAAACACATGAGTTATTGGGTTTAAACTTCTTGCAATTTTTTTTTTTTTAAACAAAATTTGCGCAGCTTACTATTGCTTGAAAAATGGAAGCGGGTTCAAATGGGGAGGAACCCACTTCGTGGGATGAGCTTTACAGCATAAATTTGATGCCATCAGAGTTGTTTCTCAAGTTTAGAAAAGAAATTGAAGGGTTTCGAGTTGGTGTCAATTTAGAGGTTCATTCCGTTCCCATGCCTTTTACTGTTTTCATTTGTTCTATTCTATTTCCTATCTCATGCTTTAACAATTTTTAACTTTTAATTACTGTGGATGATGGTTAATTTTGCAAACAATCATGAGCTTGTCTCTTACAATTGCTAAATTATTGATTTATTGCACAATTTTACCATTGATTAATGTATGTATAAGGTCTGTGTTGTATTTGGGTGGAACCAATAATGAAGAGTATGGCATCTCAAAATCTGGAGTTTCTATGGGAGTTTATCTTCAGTTAAGATACTTGAAAATGCAGTTCGTGAAGTTAATATATTGCTTTATTAGTTATTGATGAAGGTTGTAGGTTGGACAAAAGCTGCCATTATGTCTTAAGCTGTTCTGAAAATAAAAAGGGGACTTATACCTGCTTCATTCAAAGTTTATTATATAACTTAATGCGATTGAACAGAATGTTGGATGGCCCAAAATGTTCCACTTGATAGAAATGAAAATAGTACGTGTAATAATCAAGTATGCCTTTTCTCCTTATGTCTGGGCATTGCTGCATTGGATGGATTTGAATAGTTGACGAGCACTCATCTTTGTTCATTGCACATTTTTGAAATTTTGAAGGGCATCTGCTATGTAGTTGGCTAGTTGCTGCGTACAACTTAATGTTATATTTTTTTCCTTACAATCTACAAGTCAATATTTGGTGTTCTTTTGTTTTATGAATTTTTCTCATGTTATGGCCCAGTTCTATAATGCTCCAGTCAATGAATACCAAGCAAAGATCATACTGAAGCCTTTGTCCCCTAATAGGCCGTGGAAGTTCATATATGAGCCTATCCACCAGGATGTACGCATTCTTTCGAAAAAGATCCCTGTAACCAAATTTCTGAATCTCCAGGTTAATCATTTAACTTAATCCCCTTTTCCTCTGGCTGTATTAGATAGAGTTTATCTTTGATAGGATGTTCCACATGAGTTCATAAATATGCTATTTGTATCTGCGTGATTTTATTGGCTCTTGTTTATTCCAAATTTTGCAGCAATGATGCTCAAACTCTTGTAAAATTGCAGGTTGGCATAGGCCATAATTTTCAATTGCATGCAACTGGTTGGAAATGGAAACTCACTACATGTTTCGGTGGAGATGGAGTATCCCGGATCCGGAATAAGACATCTCTGGGCTTGTGTCCTGGGGTGGATTTTCGATTTGGTTGGAGGGCAGATTATGTTCTTCCAGAGATTACTGGGCAAGTTCCTTGATCTTCTATGCAGTTACCAATGAAGTAATCATGAGAGTTTATGTTTACTTATATAAGATTCCAAAATCACTCCTTAGAAAAATGGATGACTGTAACACTGCTTACTCTTGTTCAGCAATCAATGGTGATTCTTTTTTTTTTTTTTTGGTTATCCGTGTGTTCCTCTTTTTGATGCAAGATATTTCTGTATATATAATTTTATAGCTTTTTGCTGAAATGTTGCATTTAACAGGGCTCTGGGTACTGGTGAACCGTTGTTCAACATGAATTCAGGAAGATTGCAAGCATCACTAGATAGAGTTGAGACCATTCTAACCCATTCTTCTTGATACTCATTAAAAAACCAGGTAGGCCTATACTTGGACTTATTCTGGTTGTTGAGGTATTTTGAAAATCACACAGAATATTTTCCAGAAGGCAATGAATTGCGTTGTTTTCCCTTAATCTTAGCTGTTGAACTTTTTTTATATTAAATAGTAATTTTTCATTTCAGGACCTTATTATTTAGCGGGATTGGCAAAGGCTGAAAGATGCAATGCGCATTAGAATGCATCCCATGCCTGGAAAGTAGTGACACTGATCATTGTCGGGTTAGCATTCAATGAATCAGATGATGGTCCTTCCTTAATATGCACATATGTAAACAAGATTCGCCAAATCACACAAGTCTTTGTTGACTGTTTGTTTTCAAAATGAAAGTAGCTTCATGTATGCAATTGGCTTTTGGATAATCATTGTTTTTTTGGCTTTTGTTAGTGAATCGTGATTGCTTCAGTTTTCATGGCATTTGTTTTTCCATTACTTACTTTTTGTCGATGTGAATGACTTTATAATTGCTGTTGAAAACCTTTTACCCTCTGAAGAAGATTCTGCTACTAATCAATACTTGTAATATCTTAAAGTTTGTATAATGCACACATCAAAACAACCATTGAGAGAACTCAGCCTCCAGCGGGCATTACCAGCAAAGCCCAAAGAACTTTGCAGGTTTTTGGCTACCTTCCGTTTGTTATGTTTATGAAGATCAATTGCAACAAAATGTTATCGGCTGGCTAATCCTTGTTCCTGATAGTTGAAACCGAGTGAGCCTTGATGTGGAAGTAAATTATTCAACTACAAATTGCAAAATGAGCTTTAAAATAGGTTAGATTCGAGATTAGCTTCAGTGCATATTGTCCCTTGGGTTTGCTATGCAATCTGCTCTGTACAGGCAGCCACTTTTAAAAGCCAGATAGCTCAAACTTTTAAATTACTTCAAATCCAAGTGGAGGGAATGAGCCACATGATACATATCGAACAACGCAAAAAGTGGGCCCTTTACAACATAGCCGTTATAGCCTGCCTCCAACGGCCGAGTTGTCTTGCTATATAAATTCAAATGCTAGCTCCTTACTCCTTGCATCAATTAATTCATTCACAAATGGCTTCCTCTAAGCTTAGAAGGTCATGTTCCTTCCCAAATCTTCTACTTTCTTGTCTCAATTTCACACTCTTTATCTTATCTGCAGCTTCTCTAGCCCCAACAATTCTCCTCAAAATGCCACCTACTTCTTTTGGCTTGGCATTCCTTATGGTCTCTTGCATCTCTCTGCTCTCCTCCTTTGTGGGTTTCTACTCTCAGCTCACTCACTTCTGTTTCATAACCCACGTCTCACTTCTCCTCTCCTCATTGATGGGGCAATTACTCAGCACACTGGCATTGTTCACCAGAGAAAAATCAAGCCTTTCGATGCTAAAGTCAGAACGTGACCCCAAAGAGGCTAAAGTATTGGTGAGATTAGAGTGTGGGATTTTGATGGCAATGTTTCTAATGCAGTTGCTGGTGTTGATATTGAGCTGTGTTATACATAGCTGTTGGGTAAGAGATTATGAGGAGATAGAAGCTGAGAGAGAGGCAATGGCAAAGAAGAGGAGCAGGAAAATTGCTCAAGTGCAAGAGGAATCCATGGCAAATGCAGCCAAGATTGCTGAGGTTAAAGCCAAAGAATTCGATGAGAAGATGAAGAGCAAGTATGGGCAGTGGGTCAAAACTGATTTTGAAGGCTGAACTCAACTGAAGCCCACTATTCAGTTATCTTATCAGCTATTTGATTACTTTTATATGTACTTTTGGTTGTGTTTGGTCACTGCGGTAGTGGCCAATTCATGTTTGTGTAGTAGTTTAATGTAGAGCTATAAATGGAATATATCATGTTTTATATTAATTAAACTTATCTACTGGATTCTGCAAAATCTATCTTAAATCGAAGTAGATATTACAACACGTTATCTAATTGTCTATCGCTTTTGGTTGAGGCTAGAAAAAGGGTGTCGATGTAAAAACATTTTACTTAAGCCCCTTCCTTGGTGTCTTTCTTCACTAGTGTTTTCTCTGACGGATAGAATACTAAATGGAAGCATAGATGGGTCTTAGTTCATTTAGCTTTTCTTTTGTTTTGCTTCTGGTTTTCAGCCTTTCATAAGCTCCTACAGGGTGGGAGCACCGATAGCAGAGAGGAGTGCGAGATTTAAGACAAGGGGTTTTCATAACAACACAGGGAAGTGAGTGAGATTGGTGGGTGTTTTCAACAGTCGTTAAGGGCATAGTACAAAGCATTGATTGCAGGTTGTGTCATGTCAGGACAAATGGGAACAGAAGACTTAATAAGCAAGTATCAAGCAATAACTCCAGAAGGAGAAGAGGAAGAGATACAATCACTTTTATGGGCAGTACAGTATGAAAGAAAAAGGAGTTTCAAATTGTTGCAGGCTGTTTAGTTGGAAAAATCTTTCTCCCGAGAGGGATACCTAGAGATGGTCTTAAAACAGCATGGCAAAAAGCTTGGCGTAGATTTTGATTTTAAAGTAGAGAGCTTGGGAAATAACATTTTTATGTTCAAAATTCACGTAGAAGCTGATAAACGAAGGGTGTTAGCTGGAGGACCGTGGCATTTTGACTGAGCTCTTATTGTGCTTCAAGAACCAAGTGGCAACTGGTATTGGTAGCCTCTTGCAACAGTCTTTTACACATGTCTCATTTCAGGTAAAATTCCACAAATATGTACGGATGTACGCACTATTCGTGTGTGGGACTCAAAGATTGGAAAGGTGGAGGACGTTCGCATTGATGCAGCAGGAGAATGCTTTGGAGAGCATGTGCGAGTCCAGATCGCGGAGGACGTCGCGAATGCCATTGAGGAAGATTATTAGGGTAATTTTCAAAAACTTCCCCTGAGGTTTAGGATTTTCTCACTTTAATAGAAAGTATCCGTGTATTCTCAGAAACCTCCCCTCTTATCAGTACTCCGTTAGGTACATATAATGTAGACGAAGGCAAGATCGAACTTGAACACGTTGATGATAAAAATATTCCAATAAACTTAAGATTTTCACATTGGATTCTGGAAATGGTCTGAACTTTGTTCATCTCTTTCCTCCCCCGAAACCATAGCAATCAAGTTCAAAACCCATTTCATTTTCTCTGGAATGAATTCATCAAGTACATTGGCCACAAGCTAAAAGACCATGACGACGAAGCCGACAACTCTCATATCAGCGACAACGGCTCACGACCGCGAGGTGAGAGAGTACAGACCAGTGAGTTTTGCCGGTGACTCTGTTTTGGAGCCGCGAATGAGGTATGTGTTAGCTTCTTACCCTGCATGTTATTTTCATTAGCTGAAATTGGAAGATTTGGTGAAAAGTTGAAAATGGGTCTCGAAAATTGTTTAAGAATGTAGCTGTTTCTCCCGATTTTTCCATCAATTCATGTTAGTTTTAGTTAAATGATTAATCCAAATGCATGTAGCATGCTAAAGATGGGGCTAAGTCGAGTTTCTCTGTAGTCTTGTGATTGATTGAAAAAGGGTCTTGAGAATTGTTTGAGATTGTTAGATATTGCTTCTCATAATTTCATTGCATTCATGATTAAAGAATGTTAAAGATAGCTTGAAGTGTATATTAGCAGTATTCCATTAAAGGGGTTTTACATTCTTTCGTTTTCTTTTTCCATTTTTGGGATGGTTTATGTCGTGGTTTTTACATGTCTTGGGCCAAGAACAATGAAAATGGTTTGTTGCATTTTTTTTTGAAGTAATTCGGGGGGGGGGGGGGAGTTTCAGCAGTGAGAAGATGCATGACATGGCTTTACTGGGGCATGCGCTGAATGATGAAGTAATGGTTCCAGAATGTGAAAAACGCGATAGATTTGTGATAATGCAATTGTATTGACCTCATGATCGGCTATAACTTCAACTTTTTGTTATAAATGGAAGTCTATTACTGTTGTACATGGACCAGTTTCACTAAAATCCTACAAATTGCTGTTAGATTGTGTTGAGATGTGAGCTTTCACAGGTGTTGAAAACGATGTAGCGAGTACAAAGTATGATTTTAAAGATTTTTGAGGGAAAATGGTGAAAGAAAAGAAATTTTTTTTTCTTAATTTTTTATGGGCATGATTGTGCTTATCAAACGTATGTGGCTAATTTTTGACAAATACAATAAGAAATTTTGGTTGACGCTTATGTAAAAGATATAAGTTATTTGTGTTATTGAAGCATGACGTGTTTTGATTTGCAATTTCACGATTAAATTGACGTTGTTACTGATTAGAAGCTGCGTGTGTAAAAAGAAAGCAGTGTTAGCTTTCCTGAGTGGGGTATAATGAGATGCTGAGATGGGGATCCATGACTTGTAATTTGTGTTTCTGCTATAATTGGAAGTGACTGTGAATACCAAATCTCCTAAAAACTTACTTAATTTTGGGCTCCTGATGAAAAATGACATTGTTTCCATTATTTAGTGAGAAGCTGCATGTGTAAAAAGAAAGCAGTGTTAGCTTTCCTGAGTGGGGTATAATGAGATGCTGAGATGGGGATCCATGACTTGTAATTTGTGTTTCTGCTATAATTGGAAGTGACTGTGAATACCAAATCTCCTAAAAACTTACTTAATTTTGGGCTCCTGATGAAAAATGACATTGTTTCCATTATTTAGTGAGAAGCTGCATGTGTAAAAAGAAAGCAGTGTTAGCTTTCCTGAGTGGGGTATAATGAGATGCTGAGATGGGGATCCATGACTTGTAATTTGTGTTTCTGCTATAATTGGAAGTGACTGTGAATACCAAATCTCCTAAAAACTTACTTAATTTTGGGCTCCTGATGAAAAATGACATTGTTTCCATTATTTAGTGAGAAGCTGCATGTGTAAAAAGAAAGCAGTGTTAGCTTTCCTGAGTGGGGTATAATGAGATGCTGAGATGGGGATCCATGACTTGTAATTTGTGTTTCTGCTATAATTGGAAGTGACTGTGAATACCAAATCTCCTATAAACTTACTTAATTTTGGGCTCCTGATGAAAAATGACATTGTTTCATTATTTAGTGACTATGATAATGCTTCGAGTGAAAGTTGGTGTGGATTTTGTTCAAATGTTTTTGTTGAGCTGAGCAAAATGTAATGATTCCTGAGTAAATAATTTGTGGTTTCATGCTATGTTTTTTCACATGTTGCTCTTGTAGAGGTTGAAAAGGATAAGAGTCTTTTTTTATCAAGGCATGGAAGGAGAGTGAAAAGCAAAGAACAAATAAAGCTTTCTGCTAAATTGTCTTTCTTTTAACAAGTATGTTAGTTCTGGTGTACAAACCACATTATTTAGCTTGGATCACAAGTCACCCTTATTCACTAAATAATTTTAACCAAAGAATGAGTAAAAATATATTTTTATCCTTTTTCTGCTGATATGTGAATTTGAATTAATTGTGCTGAAAATGTTGAACAGGGCTCAGAAAAAGCTCTCAGCTATTGCTGCATGGGAAAACAGTAAGAAATCATATTTTTAAGCCAGACTGAAAAAGATTGAGGTAACCCAACTCTTCTTGTTCTAGATTTTTCATTTTTTTCCCCTTTCTCTATGGCAACATAACCATGGCTGAAGCTACAGTAGAATGGGAAATACAAATTGCTTTTAAGTGCATTCGGAACCTCTGTGATTGTAGAGTCGGATACGTAGGAAGTTGTGGACTTGGATAGCAACATAGCAGGAAGAATTTTCAGAATTTGAAAGCCAACACACCCTAGACTTTGTAATGCTGTAGCTCATTTCTTGGCTAAATTAGCTTTGAAGAAAAGGGAATCTGTTGTGTGGTTGGATGAATTTTCAGCGGAACTTTTATATCTTTTTGCTAAATTGAATCAATGAAGGATACACTTTCTTTGAAAAAATAATAAGAAGAAGAATTGTTGATTTAATAATATTCATCGGAAAGCCACATGGATCATACTCATTCGATCATTCGTGTCAAACTCGAAGACTGCATCATTGAACATTAATCATTTCAATTATCAGATCAATTAATTAATTAAGATAAATAACAATCTATTTTTCTTCCACAAGTTAAGTCTGAATGAAAAATTACGAACTTTTGAGTAGAAATCTGTAAAATTCTTATAAAAGTAGGGTAAATTTCAGTTGAGCCCCCTTATCTTGTACGAAATTTTAAAGAGATTTGGCTGGCTGGCGAATGGCGATTGCCAAACATCCTGTTTCATCCACGTGTTGCTCTGACAATGATATCCATTATCCAGTTCCTCTTGCCAGTTGCCACATCGTCAACTCAACGAGCCTTTAATTTCATGGTAGGTCCCAATTGATATAGGCAAAATCCTTAGCGGATTATATTTCCATTGCCGGAGAAAAATTTTAAAAATAAGGTAAAATAAAATAAAATAAAATAACTATTGGCTAGAGAATTTGTCTTATCCTGAATTAACGGCCCACCACGTGACAGGCATGCAAATAGGCCCTAGCTTACATGGACATGGATTCCAGTCCCCTTGTAGCAGCCAACAATAAAAACCGTCTTTATATAAAATTCTTTCTTTCCAGAAAGAAAAAGAAAAAGAAAAAGAAAAGGTAAAAGAAGATTAAAAAAAAAAATTATATTCTGGAAATAATCCGAAAGCTAAAACTGTTAGCAGATATGGTGACTGTTTCCAGATGAGATGACAGCAGATTTCTATTCTTCTCTTGTCTATCCATGTTGTTGGATGAAACATAAAAAAAATTTCAAATTCTTAAAAAATTAAATTAAATCAAGCTCAAGCTCAAGCTGAGGCTGATCCTCTGAGGCTGTAACTCAAATGTCAACGATTTTGGTTCAAAGACCTCCAGTCTTGAAATTCCATCACGATGGCGGCTTTAGAAATCACCGCAAGTTCAGCCGAATTTCCGCAACCTGGACTATGTAAGATTTTTTAAAAAAAAAAAAAATTAGGTCTTTTCTTCGGATTAATTATAAATATATAATTAATTAACTATTGACTTTTTTTTTTTTATAATTTTGACAGGAGGATGGATTCTAAATCTTCCCGTACGACCAAAAAGGAAGATCTCTCGATAGTATCGATTCCTCAAAGGTCAAATGATCTGAGGTTTGACCGCCTTCAGCCGTCCGATCGAGAGTTGCTTCATCACGACCGATTTGAATTTGGGAAATTCGTCGCGCGTGAAGCCCTTCTTGATGAAGAATATTGGGTAGGTCCTTGATCACTTTGTAATCTTAGATTTAGAGGTCTCCTTTTTTTTTTTAATTTGTATAATTTGTGTTCACTGCTAATATATTTTGGGGGCTTTGTTTTTTTGATTTTGTGGTAGACAGCAGCATGGCTACGAGCCGAAAGTCACTGGGAGGGTCGGACAAATGAACGGTGCGTTTTTAATTGTCATTTTGTTCAATAATTACACTAATTTAGCTAAATAAAATAACTACGGTTTATCATCTAAAAGTATCTATGTTTAATAATTGGATTTTGATCCTTTGTTGCGCTTAAATAATTGATTTTAAAATGGTGAGAACAACCCATTAGTCTTTATATAGTTAGTTTGAAGCAGTATAATGCACCTATTTAATAGTTTCTTTCAATTGCGTGCAAATACGATGTAATGAGCTTTGATCAAGGATGAAGTGCTTGCTTAAGGAATGAATTTGACTTTCTAATCTGCTAATTAATAAGTTTTAATGGAAGAATCCTTCCCTGAGATTGTCCCAATGATGAGTTTGAGCACCACTATGATAATGTAGTTAAAATAGGTACGACACTGTAAGTTGAAGAGTTGGGGAATTACTGATTTTGGGTGTACCTGGTTAATACAGATATGTTGATAACTTCAAAAGGAAATTCGCAGAGCAGGTAGGATTGAATGTCATTCTATTTAATCGATCTATGTTGTGCGCAAGCTGCTTGTCATGAATTGAATGGTTGATATAGATCTTCTTATTGTGTAGGAGTTCAATGCCATTAAAAGGCGATGCAGGGGGCTAAATGGACAGAGGCACTATTGCATTGTCGCGGTATGATATTTGTAAGATTTTGGCTTAATTTTTTCATTCTCACTTGATGTTTCCTGATTTATCAATTCATCACTAACGTTCTGACAACTACTTTTTCCCACTTGATCACTAACGTTTCTGACAACTACTTTTTCCCACTTAATCTTTCACTTCTTATCATTTCATCACTGAAATGTTAAAACTAACGGAAACCACCAAAATGTTAAAACCAACGGAATATTTAATGTAATTTATATGAAAAGTCTATTTTATCCATATTTAGGGAAAAAAATTATGAAAAAAGGAAAAAAAAACCTACTTCATTTTCTTTTTCCTCCAAATGTCAACACCGTCCTTAGCAAACACGGAAGAGATCACACAGCCACTACCAACATCAATCCTTCAAATCTAAATAAAACACAAAAAAATGAGATAAAAACAAAAATATAAGTATCTAAGGAAAGAAACTCATCACTTTTCAGAATATGCATTTTTATGTTTCCTGCACATATCTCTTATCAATAGTAATGGTGGACAGCAGGGTTAAATCTGGATAAGTCAACAATGAGTAGTATGGTGATAGTGGCACTGAGGTTTTAATCGCAGAATGAAGTTTCAAAGGTAAAGGTTTCACTATCAGCGGTGGGTAGTTTGATGGTGATGATAGTTGACAGTAAACTTTGCGGGATCGGGGATGGTGCTGCAGTCACTGTTGCAGCTGGGGCTTGGGACGGTGTCAATTTCTAGTTTCTTTTATTCATTTTTGCCTTTTGTATTTTGAAATATTATTAAGATTTTGACTGAAAAAAATATGGATTTTGCCTTTTATATCTTTAAGGAATTGATTTCGTCAGTAATGTTGATTAGTGATAAGGTTTGTGTATGATTGGATTATGGTTTGATATTGATTAGTTAAAGCATATTATGTTTGGATTTGATTGGGTTATAGTATATGTTCTCTCTCTCTCTCTCTCTCTCTTTTTTTTTGGGGGGGGGGGATCAATTTTATTTTCATATTTTAGGTAGTTTTATGATTAATATGGTCTTGTTTTGACTTCAAGAGATTGGATTATTGAAATTACTCAGATACTCTTGTGACATCAGCATTTTTTAAACGAGGTTAACATTTTGGTTGTAAAATGATAAGTGAAATATTACGTGGGAAAAAGTAGTTATCAGAAAATGTTGGTGGCGAATTGATATGTCAGGAAACATCAGGTGGATATTTGATAATATCCCTTTTAATTAAATCTTGTTTCACCTTTCAATTTCCTCTCCATTATGATGGCTAAAAGGAGAACTGAATTGCTATTGGTTTTGTGTGCTTGTTAAGATAGAGCTCCTCATACTGTGCTATGATATCGAATTTTCAGGTAAAGAAGGATGAGGGGAATGTAAAACGCACCGTACTGAAAAGTGTAGTCGGAACCCTTGATTTGAGCATCCGGTATTTGTTGCAAGGGGAGAATTTTCCTGGGGTACATGCCTTATCTTAAATGCAAAAGTGCCAATCTTATCTATCATCTGAACAATCTGTTACTGTTAATTACTTACACTGCTAATTAAGTTAAATTCTTCTCACAGGAGCGGGTAAATCCTCCTCTCTTCGGCTGCATCAACAGAAGAGGCCCGAATAGGTATGGGTATATTGCAAATTTATGTGTTGCCAAATCAGCACGTCGGCAGGGTATTGCAAGCAACATGTTGTATT
The DNA here is from genome assembly GCF_000493195.1 of Citrus x clementina. Lineage (NCBI taxonomy): Eukaryota > Viridiplantae > Streptophyta > Magnoliopsida > Sapindales > Rutaceae > Citrus > Citrus x clementina. The sequence continues at coordinate 24,390,483 of NW_006263303.1, read as the reverse complement.
TTGCTGTTGAATCAGCTAAATCCAATGGTAAGATCAACCAAGCATCCGTGAATAAGAAACATGAGAACTTCCTCCTGATCTGACTCTTGGGTCACAGATGTGGAGCTGGTATATGTACATGTGCATAGAAACAACATAGCTGGACAGCAACTGTACAAAAAGATGGGTTTCAAGGTAATACTATCATCGTCACTTGAAACTGCTGCTTCTGGTTTCATTTTGTGGTCATTCTATAATATCTGATGAAACGCCGATCCATCTTCCATATTCTTATCAGATGGTTGAAATGGAAAGCTCTCAACCTGTAGAGGAGACTGACTTGCTGTGTATTAAAATGTGAAAATTCAATGAACTGTTGAATTGTGTTGTCTCATTTTCGACTCCATAAAGATAGAAAACCATTGTACATGAAGTTGTAGATTAATCCATTGTTTACAGAGAAACCCAGATTAGGAGAGTGGAATCCCAAGAACAAGAAAAAAATGGAACCATTAGTTGTTACTGTTCTTTATCATGTATGAACTTGTGCCATTGTGGATACTCCATTTATGCTGTATGCTTCTATTTAGAGTGCACAACATCGAAGGTAAATTGTAGACACCGATCTATTTGACGGGCAAATGTAGGGATGGCAAAAATCCTTACGGGACGGGTACCTTCGGGGATTTTCTCCATTCGGGGAGGGTATGAGGATAATTTCATACCCAATTTCTTATTCGGGGAATGGACGGGGAAATTTTTTTACCTAATTTTTTATTCGGGGAGGGGACGGGGATGAGGTGGAATTCCCATTTCCTACCCATTTCCCCATTTCAATTTTTAATTTAATTTTTATTTTTTTAAATTACTAATAAATAAATAATAAAATTTGAATTATAAAACTATAAGTATTGGTAAAAATAAAAAATATTAAAATATTAATATTATTAAATTTTTAGGCCTAATTAACTAATTAAAGTCTTAAATTTTTATTTAGGACATTAAAAAGACCGGATAGATTTTATTAGCCCAAAATTTTTGTTTTTATTTTAATATTCATTAAATATTTTAAACTTAAATTTATTTTTTATTTATCTTAAATCTATTTTTTATTTATTTTTAGATGTTATAATTGCCCACAGTAAATCACAATTTTAATATCTAATCTAATCTAATATTTGTTCTTGATTTGTTTCGACTTAACTATTGTGCTGTAAAAGGAATAGTCCACATTTATAAAGTGCCCACGCCACCATTAAAAAGTTAATTTTGAATCTAAATTTGATTTTATTTGTAACAATTTTATATTAGGCTATTAATTTGTTCATGATAGTTTGTATCCCTTGCATGTTGTGTTACTTACTAATTTAATGTATGTGACTTTTGTAATGGATATTAATGTAAGATATATTTCGAACTTTATTTTTATTTGAATTTTTTATTTTAATATGATTAACTCAAAATCGAAAATAAAAAAAATATATTAGTTATTCGGGGATTGAGGATCCTTGGAGATCTCCTGTTATTATTCGGGGAGGGGATGGGGATTCTCTTAAATAATTTTGACGGAGATGGGGAGAGAACGTGAACATACGCAAAATATCAAAAATAAATACGGAGAGATTGGTCCCCTCCCCTCTCCTCCCCTCCCCATTGCCATCCTAGGCTAATGTTTATCGATCATTTCATCCATTATATTTTAGAGGATAATACCATAATTATCTCTATTAATGAGGATACTTCTTCCGATAAAAAATTACAGGGAATTATCATATACCACCCTGAGGTTTGTACTAACTTCACCTCAATAGCAAGTATGAGTAAATAGGCAAATTTTATACAGCCTGTCTTTATGAGTTGATACCATTTGTGCTATTTTACAAATAAAAGGGTATTTTAGTAACTTGATAAAAATAGTATGAAACTTTTAATTTTTATGTTAAATAGCAAAATATTGGAATCTTGTAAAATTTAATTGCAAAATGAATAAATGTAACCTCACAAGATTGCATTTCTCTAGCTCAAGTTTTTGTTGGAGAGAGCTGCTCCAATGGGCTTGATTTTCTCCTTAGTCCTTATGCACCAGATCAAAACCCTTTGATGGAACTCATACAAGGTTTTCTGTTACATGATCTTATGTTTTGTGAAGAAGTAATGCTATTAGTACCCCTCCGTTTGCGTGCCTCGTAAAAACCCTTGTTAGGGTACTATTGAAAATCTTCTCATGTGCGCCGCTCATAATGAAGCCTCTGAAGCATTACATTGCATTTAGGACGGCGAAATGCGGGCATGGGCCCGGCTTTACCAACCTTAGGCCCAAGCTCACTTAGGAAAAGTATTAGGCTTTTACTTATTTTTTATTGTTGTATGTTTAAAATGAATTAATAATCAATCAGTTGTTATAACCACAAATTAAAAAAATAAATATTTTAAAATAAAATAAATAAAAACTTACAGATTTAATTTTTTTACTACTAATTCAAGCACTCTTTAGTATTATAATTTTAGATTTTTCTGAATCATTATTCATTTATAAATTAAGGATTTAAGTTTTCTTTTTTCTTTTTATTATTTTTTAAATTTTAATTTATTCTTTTAATTTATAAATTTATTTTTTAAAAAAATTAGGGGATTAGACCTAGTTAGGGTGGGCAAAAAAAGTCCGACCCTCATGTGAACAGTCGAGCCGAAATCTGTGGACCTGGGCCGGACTTTTTTTGCCCACCCTAAATTTGCATTTGGTGGCAAATAGTTGGACAAAGTAATTGCGCCAAATTGATAAAAGTTGTGGGCCTTGGGTGGGGTCGCCGATGGAATACTGACTGGCCTGCAATTAATTACAACGGTGCAATATCAACAACGATGTGTTTGTTTTATTTTAATTTGACAAAATCAAAATTATACAGCATAGACCAAATTTTTAAAAATAATAATCATTATAATAAAATATTATTTTGATTTGTAATCTAATGCCCAATTGTCCATTATACACCAATTACATCACCTAACAAGTTTTGTCTCAGTTCTTCTTTCAATTTTCTTACAAGCTATTGTCTGGTTGTTTTCTATCAAGCCATTCAATCCCAAAGTGGTGTCTGTCTTGAATTGATCTCTATTTTTCAAATTTCTCTCAATACCAAGCAGCAGTATGCAAATAAACTTAAAAGCTTTATGTTATTTTGTGTACTTTTGTTGTTGTGTCTGCTTCCCCTTTGTTTTTTTCACCTAACCCAACCAACCAAAATCCAGTAACAATAATCATAATAATAATAATTCCAACCCAAATGCAATAAAATTGGATTTTGATTTGATCATTTGAGTGGGCAGTTAGGATTAGAAAATGGGATCTTGCTTCTCAAAAGAAAAGGGAAGCTCTGATGCTACTGATGATGCAGCAGCAGCAGTGGGCTCTTCGGGAAGGTGGAGGAAGAGCAGAGATGCTATTTTTCTCAAGAAAAAGTCATCCATTGACGATGATGCTGATCAGCTTCTTCATCACATATCTGGGAGGATGGTCAACAACGCTGCTAGTAAAACCGCCTGCGTGTATACCCAGCAGGGCAAGAAGGGAATCAATCAAGACGCCATGATTGTTTGGGAGGTAAGCTTCATTTTCTATCTCTAATTAATTATTTTGTTCATTTTCAATGCTGGTAGTTTTCTGTTACCAAGTAATTTGAAAGTGATGCTTATTATTTGGTAGGTTTATGGTTTGGTTTGATGCTATTGGGAATAAAACAAACATAGGGGTAGAGGCCACTCGGTTTCTTATTTTACTTGCCAGTAAATCCAAAATAAATAAATAAATAAATTTCTACATTGAACCTGTACCTATAGTTAACTAGGCCTTGGAAGGTTTTACAGACATGGTATTATTAGTTCAATAGACATTATGATTGGTATAGCATAAAATTTAAAATCTTGATAATCCCACCGGGTGGGGTGGTCGGGAAGCAAATTTAGAGTGAGTGGTGTATTACTACTACGCACTTTATCACAATTTCAGTTCGGAGCACATAAAAGTTTGATTTAGGCAGCGTGATTCTAGAGTAGCATTGTCAGGAATGAAGGCATGGAAGAGTATCCATGTGGACCCACCCTCCCAACTACAGTTATGTGGTTGCAAAGACAGCATGGGTTCAATTTTCCTTGCACTGTTACTGTGCTTCTTTAGTGTGCAATCATGTCATTATTTCTAGAGGCAAATATTTGTCTTTGACAATTTTATTTGATTAGTTGATTGGAATGTTTGTACAATAGAATTTCAGTTCAAGTGATACGGTATTTTGTGGGATATTTGACGGTCACGGTCCTTATGGTCATATGGTTGCCAAGAAAGTACGGGATTCTCTTCCAGTTATATTGTGCTCCCAGTGGAAAGCTAGCAATGATCAGACCAGCTTTGAGAATGCTAATGGAAGTACACATTCTGAGGAAACTGCATCATTAAGCATGGATGAGGAAGGGTTTGAGACACTGGATACTGAGGGTGACAAACTCCCTGAGATTTATCTGCCACTTAAGAAATCCATGTTAAAATCTTTTAAGTTAATGGATAAGGAATTAAAGTTACATCCAGCAATTGATTGTTTCTGCAGTGGAACGACTGCTGTTACGCTAGTTAAGCAGGTAATTTTTCTTACTGCATCATAATTGTTTTCTTATAATTTCAGTTTTTAGAGGTCAATATTTTCTTATATTTTACTGTTGGAAATTGGTAATATGTATATATTTTGTGGAGCAACTTCAAATATTCAGTTTCTAATTGTTGTAATATTTTCAATAGCTTGTGAACATGTTAGTGATTTGTGTCTTTTGGGTGAACAACTTAGTTCTGCACATCTTTTATCTAAAATTGTCATTGTGTGCATGTTTCAAATGGGTACAGTCCATAAAGCTTTCTGCAAATGCTTATCATGGTTTATTTTCTTCTATTTTCTCTTCACTCTTAATCTAACATGGTTTATAGACGTTTGATACACGAAGAAGTGAATTCTATGTATCTTATTTTAAATCTGGTCAAACATGTCTTTGGTGTGCAATATTATTCATCGACTTATTTTTCTCTTTCTAAACTTTAAATCTGTTGAATGACAAATAAATAATGTTTAACATACTAGTCTAACCAGAAGGATGGCAGCAGCAAAAATAGAAAGCTACTAAAATTTTTCTTTTAGGTTTTGGGCTTAGGTATATAATTGAAATTATGTGCTGTAGCTGTTTTTAGGTGATTATGATCAAAATTTCAAACAAATTTTCTTCCACAAACCCTCATATTTTAGGTAGTTTATTGGCTTGATGAAAATTTGCTAGATCAGGACTGGGAAGTACTTCATTATTTATAGCAGTCACATTTACTGGAGTTCTGATTGGGGTACGTAATTTTGATAAAATGTCTCTTGATAGTTGTATAGATGTCTTAAACTGACAATTTTTATTTGTGATTATGTTAAATCTGGAGATAACATCATTATCCATCTTATGAAAATTTTGACTCTGCAGGGTCCTGATATTGTAATTGGAAATGTTGGTGACTCAAGGGCAGTGCTGGCTACAAGAGAAAAAGACAATTCTTTGGTTGCAGTACAATTGACTGTGGACTTGAAGCCTGATCTCCCAAGTCTCTCTCTCTCTCTCACTCGCTTACATCTAATGTGTGCGACTTAATTTAAATTCTAAGTTGTAAAGATTAAAAATTAAGAAAGAAAAATTGGCTTTCTTCAATCGATTATGTTGGAACAATAAACTTTGTATTTCTATAGTCTTAAATTCTTGTCTTCATATTTTCAGGGGAGGCTGCAAGGATCCAACAATGCAAAGGAAGGGTCTTTGCATTGCAGGATGAGCCAGAGGTTGCACGTGTATGGTTGCCAAACAATGATTCTCCTGGTTTGGCAATGGCTCGAGCATTTGGAGACTTCTGTTTGAAGGATTTTGGTTTAATTTCTGTCCCAGATATTTACTATCGTCGCCTTACTGAGAAAGATGAATTTATTATTCTTGCGACTGATGGGGTATCTTTCTCTTTCTCAATATGCTATTTACTTGAAGCATCTTCTTGTAGTACTGAAATTTCACTGTCTTCTTTGCCTTGTGATCCTTTTTTGGTTTGTCACAAGTTCAGTGACATGCATTGGTTTCGCTGTATTTTTGCATGTTTTCTCATTCATCTTGTGCTGCCAATGTATATGATGCTATAACTGATCCATATTGCAATAAGGTACTTGCATTTAATTGATAGAATCATGTCCTACTAAGTTTATTATGTAGTAGGAAACTTTTATTCTTCAAAACAATCATTGATGCATTGGAAGCTGTTTTGTTTGCATACTCAGGTTTGGGATGTCATTTCCAATAAGGAAGCTGTGGAGATTGTAGCTTCAGCACCTAGTCAAGCTACAGCAGCTAGAGCTCTTGTAGACTGGGCTGTTCGGTCATGGAAGCTTAAGTACCCAACCTCCAAGAATGATGATTGTGCTGTTGTATGCCTCTTTCTGGAACATTCATCTGCAGTCAATGGATCTGTGGAAGAAGACAGCACAACGGAGCCTCCTCATGAGGCAGCAGAAAGGGTGGCAGTGACTGATGGGAAAAATACGGCCTTAGATGTCCCTGGCGATTCTCATGCATTGGCTGTTGATAATTTGAGAAATTTACAGGGTTCTTCTGAGATTGTTCCCGTCCCAGAGTCAACAGAAAAGTTTTTTGTGAAGAGCCAGGGCCAATCAAAGAGGAGCCTAGCCCCAGAGTCAACAGAAAAGTTTTTTGTGAAGAGCCAGGGCCAATCAAAGAGGAGCCTAGCCGAGTGTATTTCTACTGCTGAGGATGAGGAGTGGTCAGCTTTAGAAGGTGTTACCAGGGTTAATAGTCTGCTAAGCCTTCCCAGGTTCTTGTCTGGTGATAAAAGATCAGCAAGTTGGAGAAATTGGTTATGACACATCTAAAAGCGGTTATTCCCTTGTTTTAATCACAACGAACTGGGGCTTCAGCAATTCCACGTGGTCTCCCTTCAAAGTAAGAAATTTTGTAGGATTGCAGTTGCCAAATGTTAATAACTACGACTATGGAAACATATAGTGACTCTCCATTGTTAGAGCTGGAAACTTGAAGGGATTCCTCGTACTTTGAAGGGAGACCAGGCATGTTTTGTTGGTGTTACCATCAATTTGGAGTTCGAAGATCTATGTTGTCCGTTAGACTGAGCTTTGCTAGACTTGGCATTTTCAACTGTCTCATAAACATGTAAGCCTCAAAATTCATAGAAGACGCTTCTTTCTTTTCGTTGATCTGTTTATCTATTTTATTGTTGCTAGATTGAACAAAAAATATATGCATATGGCATGGCAAAATGTTGTACGCTAATATCCTCTGCCTTGGAAATGAAATCTTTGGGTCCTTTTGTTTTTGGCTTATCCCCTCCGGAGAGACATTAGACCTTTCTTTGACTAATGTTCTGTTAGATTATAAAAGCACCGACCATCTTGCACCCATACATGTTGCTTGGAAAGAAACAATTGTGAAAAGTAAGCTACAGTAACACATGAATTTTCAACTTGAAATAAAATGAGCATTCTTGTGAAGCAACTGGGAGAGGGTGAATTCCAATCTTCTAGGCTTTGCCGCCAGAACATGAAGATATCTAATATCGACTCCAATGGTGAATCTTACGGGCTTGATACATCAAGAGCACAGCAAATCGAGCCCTCTATCTGAAGCCCACCCTCACTTTATATTGACAAATGAGGAGTCACGGCAAAGATCCAAATACAATCACATAAAATGAAATATACTTATATAAATAAAACAACATTTCGCTCAGTGACACTACTAATGACATTCAAATTTCTCCTCTCAATTATATAATGAGATAAGAGTTGATATATACCCCATAAAAATATGGAGAGAATAAACTTCTAATTGTATTATAATATATCAGTGTTAAAAGATATATATAGTGCTTTTACTTCCACCATCCATTAGAAAGAATCAAGTTAGAACCCTCACAACTGTTAAGTTACATTATCAGTAACTTGCAGCAATCCATAACCAGTCACTGAACTCAAGATCGTGAAATATTTTGGAGATTATAGATGGTTAAATTTACATATGATGTAAGTTACCGCTGATATAATTTAGTAAAACTTATTAGAACCCTATACCAAGACGAGCTCGCTGAGGGTGAAATAGTGTGACTCTTAATCTAAAATTGATGTGAAATGAAATTTTCAGAATTAAGTCAAGAGCAATTATTATTATTATTTTTTTTTTCCGAATAAATATGAGCAAGTGTTAGTGGAATACTTGTAAACTCTCTCAAAATTATTGAGTTGAGACATAATAGATACGACGGATCCAAAGAAGTAATGTTTTTTTTCCACAGTTGGTTCAAAGCTGTAAAACTAATTGAACTTCCTGAGCGAAAAAGAAAAAAGGAGGAAAGCTCGAGTGAGTGCAAGGGTGTAGTGTCTCGAGAAATTAAGAAGAATCCAACAAAATGAAAGGAAATTGGTGGACTTTTTGGAGATGTCAAATCAAGGACAATTAATGAAGGAGGTAAATTTCAAAAGAGAGCAGCTTTTTAATGCTTGCACTCCACATATACACCACTGTTACTGTAAGGGGCCGGGAAAAACAAGCTCCTCCATAAATACGTGGGAGTGCTGTTGCAATCTACACCACTCGGCAGCAAGCAAGGCATCAAAAGGTGGACCCAAAAATGAAAAACTTTCCCTTTTTCTTTTCATTATTTATATTTGGTAATATACTATATATTTTTAGATTTTACTATGTTACATTGAATGTACCATACATAATTAATAAGAATCACACAATTATATGAATCTCATAATTTATGTGATTCTTATTAATTGTGTATGGTACATTCAATATAACACAAAGGCTCCCTATATTTTTCTTTTTCGATCTCCCCTCTTTTTCATTCGTGTCTCTTAATAATTGCAGGAACCGGTTAAAGAATGCGATTCCCTCCAGCTCAGTTTCTTTTTTTTTTTTTTTTTTTTTTTGTTTCTCCAGTCCTGGTCTCACACTGATATTTGAAAGCTAGCAAAATATTATGATTTGGGTTGCAAGTTTTTGATGTGTTTGTTTTAATATGTGTAAGGTAGTGATTACAGTGAATTTTTTTATTTAAAGTATTGGTGATAACCGTCAGATTAAATAATAATAATAAGTATAAATTTAATATTTATTTTTATAATCATCCGATGATCACCATCGTTTTACAATTAATTAATTAATGTGGAGTATTATCTCTTGTCCTGTTGGAGCAGATAAGGGATCTTCTTTTACCCGAGCCTCTCAGAGATGTACATATATTCCTATGGCCATCATCACGAAGCACACAACCCAGTAGTATAATAAATGGGGGGTTTCTGTTTTTGGGCCTGTCCTAGCAATATTCTTGCTGTTTGCTAGTGATTTGTATTCAACCGAGATGCTTTCTAATTTATTGTTTTGATTTAGATAGCTCGCTATATATGAATTGTGAAATTTGATGAAGAATCAAGGATATTTTTTTTTTTGTTCCCCATAATGGATGGTTTTTGTTTTGCTTTTGCAGCAAATTCTTTTTGTCTTCTTTCTTCACTTGGCGCTAATCGAATTGCATAAAATTATTTCACGATGCCTACATTTATACTCTTGTTGTATAAAATCTAGTGGCCAGTGGGTTTACTGTGTACTTGTTCTCAGAAATTAAAGAAAGCAGCCATTTTGCTGCATACGCACGTGCATGAGAATGGGATTTACATAGGTTAGGATTACTCACTTCCACTCGCTTCACTTGGGATTAATCAACATTTCTATTCTTTTCTCCTCTCCCTAGAACTCGTGCTGACACTGATCAAAGGAGGTGGTTTCCTGCAGGTAGCTTGGGCCAGGCAGTGATTTCATCACAAAATCAAGTTGATACCATTACTATATATATATATATATATATATAAACTTACAGTATTCATAAGAGAAAAACTGGCCACGCAAACATGATTAAGTGAGCAAACTCTAGTTGATACTTACATCAAATTTATGTACACGGTAAAGATTTGTTATCGACCAACATGAGATTATTTTCTTTAATACCTTAAACTGTCACGTGTTATCGGTCTTTTATATAATTAATTAATTAACATATCAGTTTAACTCTTATACTATACATAAGAACTAATAAATCTAAAATTTAGAATTAAAGATTATGTCAACTTTATTTAAATATATAAAAGCTAATGAACCTAACTTCGTAACATCTTAACGTTAAAAACATCATTCAATTGAAACATATATGTGCTTTGGTGTGGATGCCAACTACAATAATTAAGTTAATAAAATTTATTATGTTGAAGTTAGAAGGTGTGAATTCAATCTTGTTCGCATGAGCAAGAAGTAGATTAAACTACATACAAAGATTGAACTACAGTACTCCGGTGCACGTGGTGGAGGAAGTGATGAGCCAAGTTGTGTATCTGTCAAATCTTGTGAAATGAAAAGGCAGCAAGCAAGTGATGAGGGGTGAGCCAGTTGCAGCTATAGGGCGAATCCAAGAAAGAGACAATAAAGGCAAATTAAACAGGTGTCAGCGTAGAGACAATATCACACAATACCCTCCTTCCTACTCATGTATACTCATGCAGACTACATACAAGCTTTGCATCTCCACATTTAAAGCTTTGCGTGCTTTTGTGGCTGGGATCAACAACCTGCTTCATTTTGTCCCTCTTTTATACAGAATTTTCATTTTTGCAGCTTCTGATTTTACCTTTCACTTTCTCTGGCTGGGTGATCCCCCAAAAAAAAAAAAAAAGAAAACTGCTCAACTCTACCATGCCAGCAGCATAATAAATGCTGAAACAGATCTGGGGTCTCATGTGCAACACTTACATAGTAACTATTAAATGCCATTTCTAACAGATTCATTTGGAAATATGAGAAACATTCTCCTTCTCCTTCCCTATAAATATCGATCAACTTATTACCACCTACCACCACAATCATATTTATCACTTGAGAAGCAAGGTAATCAGGCGTCCCCCGGTATTTTGACGCATTTTAATTGTACGTTACGTATCGTATCGTTAACCTGTAAATTAACTTTGGTTTATTATGTGATTTATATAAGATATCATGAAGTTTAAAAAATTTACCGTGTTAGACAATGAGTTGAGAGAGAAAATGCTAATTTGGAACTTAAGGTTAATAAAGCTAACGTAAGAATTACTTTTGTATATATGATAATTAAGAATGATTTTGCTTATCTCTCTCTTGAGAAATTCTTGAATACGTAAAGAATGTTACGTCAGTCATGTAACAAACAAATGATATTATAAAATGTATTCATTTATTTAAAATCAACATGTAACTAATAGTTATATTAAGATTAACTATGCATGTCACACATGTAATAGTTGATTGTATCATCTCTTATATACTAAAGATTTTCTTCTCTCTCTTTTTAAGTAACGCCGACTCTAACATTCAATACATTGAAATTGTAAATTATTTACTGTCTAATATGTCATGTACCATCTCATTTTATATGCATATTTTAAAACAAAATTTGAGAAATGTTGCCAAACTCAATAATTAATAATTCTGTAATGGCATGATAGGTATCTATTAAGAGTTATTATCAAACTCTTGAACTCATAAAAGATGAAGAGAATGACGGTTGTCCAATGTTGTTAAATAAATCCACCCATCCCTACTTTCCACTCTTAATAATAGAAAAACTTTGAGTGGTAGCAAAATTAAAAAATTTTAGCAGAGAGTAGGGGGACGTTGAAAAAAATTGAAAAAAAAAAAAGCATTGCTTGTGAATATACCCCAACTTGAGAATGATAGAATTAAATAACAACCTAGCTCTAGCTCTACAATAAAGATTCTCATTCTTGATTGTTATTGGTTTGGTAAGGAGCCCTACTTTGAGTTTTCCATTTTGATATGTAGTGTATGTTTCATGTCGAAAAAGGGAAGAAGCAACTTGCTTCTCGATCGGCTCCAAATCCCGAGTGGGGTTTCTCAAGAGAAATGGTATTTGACATACCAAGGTTTCTAATCCCGCATTATTTCACAGGGATTTCGCATCTCCATGTGAGACCAAGATGACTTGTCAGTTAATTAAAGAACGATATTACGTAGGCCCAAGACAACTAATCGATTTATTCCCACTTCTTTTACAGCTTCAAAACAATTGGAACACACGCCTTCATAAACCTAACAGAAAAATTAAAAGGAAGTACGCATAAAAATCAAAATCAATTATATATTGAATATGTAACATTTATTTCATACTAAAGAAGTCAAGTTGTTTCATAATGGGTATCATCACCAAATTAGATCTAAAGTGTCATTACGATGTTCAATGGACATACGAAGTTAGTACTGTCATATAAAGTTAAGGAAAAATAATAGAAGTTAATACAACTAACTTATACTCAAAAGTTAATTAAAGAATTGAAAGTTGTCTAAATTTTATATAGTTGTATGGACTTATTTGTGGGTGATTTTAACTGTAATTTTAAATATAAATTTATGGACTTAAATTGTCCATGCCTTGTATGGTTAAACCAAGATTCAATCTCACTTTTACCCAAGTCTTAAAGATTCAATGTCCATTAATGAGGGATATAATTTTCCTAATGAAAACTATGCATAAAATTTAGATAGTACACAAACACATATATATACATGTATCAGGTGACATGGCCTGTCACACATATTAATGTGTGTGGCAACATGTACCTGATTAAATTTCTATATACGTATTCACATAATTTAATGTCATGTATATATAGTTGAGATATATAAAAAAAAAATTATATTCGATTGTGGTACGTAAATGACATAATTATTAATAAAGTGTCATAAGTTAAGCAATTACTTATTTTTTGAGAAAATATGCATCAAAAGTACCACATCATACATCTTTGATATAATTGTTTCGTCTCTAATATACAATTTTTTTTTTTGTACTTATCATTTCTCCATCATATAGTAATATTTATATATAGAACACATGTTTATCACATAAATTAAAATAAAAACTTTATATCATCATTTCGTAAGTTTGCAAATGTACTCGTATTCTCAGCAATAATTAAGAATGAGAAAATGAGTATTGGACCGGGTTGAGAGATTCTGTTTGACTTTGCCGACTTGTTTACTTACACCCACATCCATAACATAGGCTTCCTATATTAATTCGATATTAAAATAATTATAAAAAAAGAAAAGAAAAGAAAAGCATGGATTTCTGTTGTGGGGGAGTGAGGAGGACAAGAAATGAGCCAGAGTCTGCTGCTTTAAAGTTTAGAGCTAGAGCTATTACTAACTACTACCAGTGTCACTTCTCTTGCCTCCCTGTTATAAACTTTCTTGGGCAGATTATGTTGGCTCATACAAACAGTTTCTTCTTTATCATCACAACCACAGCTTAATATATAATACCATTGTATTCCCCTAAACCAAAAATGAATCCAAATCTTGTACATTCTTTTAGCTTTTCACATTCATTTTGAGAAGACACACACCTCTTGCTAGCTAGCCCTGCTGATCAAAATAAGAGAGACACACAAATCAAATATGCTTGGGTCTTTGAACAATACCACCTCTTCCCGTCATGATCAGCAACAAGAAGAAGATCCCTTGGCTGCTGCGGCTTCGTCGTCGGATCTGATGCTGCAGCATCATCAGCCACTTCATCAATCTCATCATCAATATTCATCATCATCATCATCATCAAGAGTAGGAGGGTTAATGAACTCTCCTCCAGCAATCCACATGCGGCAGTTACTGATAAGCTGCGCAGAGCTTTTTTCGCAGTCAGACTTCTCCGCCGCTCACCGCCTTATCTCCATTTTATCCGCCAGCTCTTCCCCTTACGGCGACTCCATCGAAAGATTAGTCCATCAATTCATCAGAGCCCTTTCCCTTCGCCTCAATCTGCACCACGCCAACGCCACCCTCTTAATGATGAACATCACTACCACTACCACCGCAACAACACTACCTTATAATACCACTACTTACAACGACAGAAATGCTCTTCAATCCTGCTACTTGTCACTTAATCAAATAACACCATTCATACGATTCAGTCACCTCACAGCCAACCAAGCAATATTAGAATCTTTACAAGTAGGGCAACAGTCCATACACATCCTTGACTTTGACATCATGCATGGAGTCCAATGGCCTCCTCTTATGCAAGCCTTAGTCGAGCGTTTCAAAAATTCCAATATGCTCCAGCCTCCTCCCATGCTTCGAATCACCGGCACCGGCAACGACATAGAAATCCTTCAAAGAACCGGCGAACGGCTTCTAAAGTTTGCACAATCACTCGGCCTCAGATTCCAATTCCACCCTCTCCTCCTCATGAACGATGATCCAACTTCCGTAGCTTTTTATCTTCCCTCAGCTTTGACGATTCTCCCAGATGAGACCTTGGCAGTAAACTGCATGTTGTTCCTCCACAAGCTTCTTAAAGATCACGACACGCGAGACCTGCGTTTGTTTCTCCACAAAATCAAGGCCTTAAACCCCAGAGTGGTGACCATAGCTGAAAGAGAAGCCAGCCATAACCACCCGCTGTTTTTACAAAGATTCGTAGAGGCTGTGGATCATTACGGGGCCATATTTGACTCGCTGGAGGCTACGTTGCCACCAAACAGCAGGGAGAGGCTGGCGGTTGAGCAGGTATGGTTTGGAAGGGAGATAGTGGAGATAGTGGCGACTGAGGGAGAGAATAGAAAAGAAAGACACGAGAGGTTCGATTCGTGGGAGATGATACTTCGGAGCTGCGGTTATAGCAACGTTCCTTTGAGTGGTTATGCTTTGTCTCAAGCTAAACTGCTGTTAAGACTCCATTATCCTTCAGAAGGTTACCAGCTTCAGGTTCTTAACAATTCTTTGTTCCTAGGTTGGCAGAATCGTGCCCTTTTCTCTGTCTCTTCCTGGCACTAAATCCTTACATATATAAATATACATATATCTATTATTTGTGTCAATTATTATGCCCTAAATTATGACCAAATCCTCACCCACCTACTTACCCCAACCAAAAAAAATAAATAAATAAATGAGATTAAAATAAAGTACCGAGGGGATATATTGAGACTCTTTTTGCTTCTGTAGCTACTTGCTTCAATTCAGTTTGAGCACAACAAATGATCAAACGCGATCTCAAGATCCTCAGTTAGCTGGCTATAGCAAGTTGTTGTCGTTGCATGAAATTATTTTTTGAAGAAATTAAAAGCAGCCCAAGTTTCTCGCTGCTGGTGGTGCTGCGGGTTGTGGCTTCACTCACTATGCGCCCTCCGTTGGTTCTTTTCGGGGAGCTGAAACTACATGTGTATGTGACTTGCTACCTCTTATAATTTTTATAGTTAGTTTCGTTGACATTTTATTTCTCTTTATTTGTCTTCTTAATTATCCCTTTTTATAGTATAAAACTTTTTTTGGCTTAATTAAATTAATTCTGTAACCAAATCCTCTTGGCCTGCGATGGGTAACAAGAGCGATGTGAGATGTTTCATGATCAACTTAATTAATTAATATTCCATTTAAAGTTTGAGGCACCATCTTCCTCTAGACGGACGGTTGTTGGTTTGGTTTTTGCTTTAGACAATATTTGTAAATATTTTATGTTAATGCTGCTTCAGTTGGGTCGATTTTATTATAAGTAAACTTAATTAATTATATCCGCTGTCTTATCCTCTTTATTCTCGCTCGTATTATTTATAAAATAATTTAATGATGAAATGAAATAGTGTTATTGTTGCCTTCTTTGTTCCCCAAAATTCCCTTGTGCTCTCAATGAAGGGATCATCAAAATGCAAGAGGGTTCTAGTTTTCTGAGACATGCGCAAATTAAGTATCTACATGTATATACCCGTTGATGTCTCTTTAATTTAATATATGTGTTGCCCTAATTTCTGCCTTTTGTCCCCTCAACAAAACCATCAAAGTTCACAAATTAAGCCCTTTTCATGTTCACCTTGCCTCCTATATCACCATGCATTTGCAAAACCCTATTCCCTTCCTAGGGATCTCTCGTGTTCTGTAAATTTTAATTCATCATCTTGTTTATTGCATGGACCACTAAATAATATTCTATCTTCCTCCTCGCTATCTCCTTGCTTGGTTAGTAATGTACATGATGATAATTGATAGTGAATATATAGATGCTTTTAGGTTTCACTGCTTTGATGTGTATAAATCTGACAATGATGAAAATTATAGAGCTAGCTTGCGTGTGATCAGAAGGCTACCTAGGGTTTGGTTGGTGCACGCATGGCTTGTTTTGTTTTGACGGAATCATCAATCCATCCATCTATCTGTATCTATCTTTCTATGTCTATTGATGTTTCTATTTGATTCAGACTTAACTTGCCTCTTGGTTTTGTCTTTGTTTACATGATGAGACACTACTATATATACTATAGTAACTTTAATTGATGATACTCATTCTCTACTCCCCGTGCCATACTCCCTTTTTGCAATAATTGCAATGATATGTAGATCTGTTGTGATGCATTAAGTTTGGTTCACTTGCTGCCACAAATTATTCTTTTTGGCTTTCTTATTTAATTATATATTCGCATGATGTTCATTTGCTATGACAAGGATATTCCCTGTAGATTTTTACTTGTTTATGCTTAGTGGGTACCTCCTCAAATCTTTTTTGATGATTCTCATTACCAAGTCCACTCTTTATTATTTGTATGATCTGTTGCGCGGTCTGAGAGAGATCAAGAATTATTTTACAACTCGTGAATCTCAATTGAAGAATCAGTCGAAACTCACAAAGCACAGTTGTATCGTTAATTTATGATCACACATTTTTTGTTTTCTTTGAACTATATATTATACAATTAATGAGCATATATATGCTAGTACTTGTCCTAATGGTTTATGAGTGGTGGCTCTTCCCTTATTTTTGCGTTTCATCAGTGGACAGGGAAAGGGGAGAGTGACGGTAATTAATTGAAAAGAAAATGATAGGACCCTTGGTTAATTGATAAAATCTGTAAAATATATCAAACAATAACTACTAAGTAATAATGTTCCATCTGGCATTAATTAACATGTATGCACGTGCTGTGCAGTCTAGGGCACAAGCATGTCTTGCCTGTTCCGAGAGATGCATTTAAATATGAGGAACCACAGGATGGAGCTGTATGTCTGTTCTTTCTTCAATAGTGTTTGAAGATAATCGTAGAACCACCATTCCCGAATATAAAAATTTCCAAAAAGTTATCTACAGTAACTAGTCAGATTGATGTAATGCATTATTAAGAGATATATATATATAGTACAAAGTATTAGGTGAAACAAGTGATGTGAGCATTTGTCAAAAGCACTTTTTGATATCAGGAAACAGCAAGAATCAACCTCCATACTGGTCTTATTCCCGCCACACAGTATTACAACAACTGCAAGAAAAAGAGCACATATTTATACATGGACATGGATCTGCAATGAGAGATTTTCCTTTAGTTTATAGCTTTAGGCTATAAAACGTTTAAAGAAGAAAGAAAGCAAGGAGAAAATGGACGCATGCAAGATTTTGTGCTAAGGGAAAATGATATATATGAACTCTACATATTTTATTATCTGTGAATGTTATCATAATTTTGTTCAAGAATATATTATGATGTTAACAGAGAAATATCATTTGTACATCTATGATACAACATTGTTTGATGCACAGCCCTACTCTCGGTTGGAAACCTTTAAGGTAGCGTTTACTTTTTAGATTGGATTGAGAATTTTGGGGAGTGGGAATATTAGGATTGGGAGTGTGGAGTGGGAGTGGGAGTAGGTTGTTTACTTACACTGGAATGGAAGCATGGAATGGAGATCAGAATCCAATTTATGTGTTTACTTTGTCTTGAATTGGGAGTAAATAGTTTCAAATTATAATTTTATCCTTATTTAAAGAATTATAATTTTTAATTACAAAACTAATAAAAAATATATTTAATGAATAATATTTATTTTATTATATTTGTAAATTTGTTATAATTATTAATATTCTTAATTATGAACAATAAATTATTAATTGTAATTTTAATATAAAATGAAATGTTATTTTATTTTATTTAATATCATTATATTAAATTTATTATTATATAAAATAATAATATAATATTATTTAGTACAAAATTAATATTTTCTTAGAATAAAGTATTTATTATTATTATTAAATAAATATAGTACTATTATTTTTAAAATAAATATAATAATATTATATTTATTAATTCTCTATTAATATAATAATATTATTTTAAAATAATTTTAACTTAAAATCAATGTAAATTATTATTTAGTTAAATATAATATTATTATTTAAATAAATATAATATTATTATTTAAATAAATATAATATTATTTATTTTATTTTATTAATTATAAAACATAAAATAAAAAAAAAGGTAGAAATGGGAGAGGTGGGAGTGGGACCCCCAATGGGAGTCCCACTCCCACTCCCCACTCCAAAAATGGATGGGGCCCATGGAGTGGGACTCCCAATCCCTTCCCATTTTAAGTAAATAAACGCTGAAGTGGGAGAAATTCACACTCCTCACTTCCACTCCAACAAGTAAATACAACATAAATGTGCTGAAGGATAAAAACTAAAGAAAACTTTGAAAAATTGAGTTGAAGTGCAACAATGTTGTGCTCCATGACATGATGATATACTCGGGAGAATACATACAGCTAGGGACATGCCAAGGGTCGTGCTAGAGCCTAGATGGGACCGTGTGCAATAAGTAACAGGCAATCAGAGGTTCGTCCACTCACTTTCTCCCATATGGGCAACAAAATATTTACTCAGATCCGACCCAAATGATTTTTGGGAGAGAATATTAAAATGGCCTACCAAGGGTTGACCAAAAATGTAGCATATGAAGCCTTTGTCCTACGCCTATCCTAACTCATAATGGTGGTTATACTCCTTTTGTGCTCCTATTATAGATATTTCCCAAGTTTTGGGAGAAGAAGAGAATTGTCCGCTTCGTCTGCAACTAAGTAGTCTTTTAGGCATGCATTTCGTTTTAAAGGGTCATTTAATAACACTTAAGGGTCATTCAGCAACCCTTAGGATTATTAAATGACCAAAAAACACTCCGAACCCCAAATTTTGTTTTAATGGACTGTCAAATCCCCATCATTTAAGCAATAAAAATCCAAATCTCTTTCATTATTAGTCTACCAAGCTGGAGAACATATTCTCACTAACATTTAGCCTATATTTATTTATAATACATTTACATTATAATAAACTTAAATTGAAAAAACTTCTTTCATTGTAGATAAGGACATTGCAGTGCATTAATTGCAAGAAATGCAACAAACATTGAAGCAATCAGTGTTGCAATGGGTACACAGTTGTACTCCCCTCATCTTCACTGTAGAGCGCACATGTGCTTCCGTCACGAGAAGCCAAATTATTGTAGACGAATCCCTCTAGCATCTATCCACTCACTCAGTAACCTTACATGCCAACACAAGTACATCAATCAGATTATGGTAATATCTCAATAGTGTATTTATTTTACATTACGAGGCCATGTGGCTTCTTGGATCTCTTTATCACTTTTTCTCACCCACAAGCGGCTAATCCCCTGCTACTATTTCGCTTATGCTTGAGAAAGCTCAAGAACTACATAAAATACCTCATCCAATTGTGTATAAAATTAATGCTGTTAATTGCTGACAATCATGTATCACGTTCCAGCTTCTAGCTCTCTTGGAGGCTGTTTTACCAAAATGGATGGCATTTGATCTGCCGTCCAATCGGACTAAGCATTATAACCATCACCAATTAATCCACTGCTTCAAAATAGATACAGATTACAACGGGAATTCCTTTTGGAGAACATCAAGATTCCGTGAATCACAAGCTTCAAGCATGTCATTTCTAGAAGCAGAACTGCAGATTGAAAAAAAACAAAAAGGATGAAATTTGAATAACCTCAGGTTTGAATGACATATAAGCTCAGAATATATCCCCTCTATTAGGATAACGACCAGCATACCTCAAAGAAATTCTCAAATACTGCCAGGCATTATCTGCCTTGGGATTCATAGCGAGTGCACGGACATAGTAACGAACCGATTCCTCATACATACCCTATATTCCGCAAATAGGTATACATTTTTGATTGATTAGTACAAGTTTTTTTCCCCTTAAACAATACATCATAATACTTAAATGAATGCAGTAATTCAAAG
This sequence comes from Citrus x clementina, assembly GCF_000493195.1. NCBI lineage: Eukaryota > Viridiplantae > Streptophyta > Magnoliopsida > Sapindales > Rutaceae > Citrus > Citrus x clementina. The sequence goes on along the minus strand of NW_006263303.1, from coordinate 24,370,254 downwards.
ATTTCGAATAATCAAGAAGAATGACATAAATCTCAAGGTAAGTCATTATCAAACAAAAGGGATGTTCAGTAGCATCATCTTACAGATTAATTTGACATAGAAAACTGAAAGTATGAAGTTAAATGTAATAACTAAACAATCACGAATAAAATGTTATCATACAAAATGTCATTGTCTTTTGCTTGTTCATGTACGAAGAGGACAGCACTTGTGCAGGAGCAATAGTTTGCAAGCCAGCAAGTGTTTCATATTAACAAAAATTTTACCAGTAACAAGGGAAAAATAACACATTGAAGCTATATTATCCCCAGGAAAGCATGTGAATTCCCCATATATTTGAGACGATTTGGTTCCCTATCATTCTAAACAAGTTCATAGGTTTCCAATAGCAGTAAAATGAATAATTATTTTTCAATTAGTTCATTCTGTAATTCCAGAAACAGATTTCCATGTGATTTATGTGTCTTTAATTGATAATACAGAAATTCTATACAGGTTTGCCAATACGTAACTTGAAATAACAGTAACATGAGATTCTGCTGCATCAAAAGAGCTGCAAAACTTGTACTTTAATCAACAGCAAATAAAACACAAGTCGGTTTCTAGAGAGACTTTCGCATAGAAGAAGAATAAATGAATCAGAAGAGTGCAATCTATTCAGTTCCTAACAAATGCAAGGTACAGTCACAATTTGTATAAAGAATCAAGAATACGAATTGACCTGGTTGGCATAGCTGATACCCATGTTTGCCCATGCACGAACATAGTTGGGCTTCAAATCTAAAGCCTGGAAACATAGAGATAAACCCAAAAATAGGAAAGAAAGAAAGATCACATTCATGTTAAATGGAAGAAATTATGTCAGGATGGGCCAAAACATTTATCAAAGAATTATCTGAATGACTAGTTTTCATACCGGAATTCGTTTCTAATTTTCTATTCTACTCAGTTCAGAGATCATGCCAAAAATTTTGTACTTCAATAACCTTTTTGCATGCAAACTTCAGAACTTTGAATTGAAATGCAGTATAAAGCACAACAGTATACTCAAAATTTCTCACAACATTTAGTTTGATGGGCTAATTGCAGGGCTTACCCGTTGATAAGCAAGTATCGCATCAGCACTTTGAACACTATTGGCTTGTGTTGCACCAAGTTTGTTCCAAAGAGAGTAATCTTGTGGCTTCAGTTTCAAAGCTGTCTGGAAGGACTCAATGGCTTTATCATACTGTCTAGACAAGTTGTACAAGACACCTAGTACTATGTGCACATCAGCATCTTCGGGAGATAAACGGGCAGCTTCAACAAATAATCTAGCAACCTGCATACCGCAAATCAACAGATGTAATACAAGAAAATCAGACCTGTATCATCTATATGGAGTTTTGTGGTCACTAATGCAATATATAGAGAGGAAATCTCCTTGATTCTAAACTTGGATATGTTTAGCAATTTAGATATATTTTATGAACTAATATTTTAATGCAGGTACATATACCGAGGTATCAGCAACTTTGACTAGTTAGCTAATTTTTACTAATCAATCCCCTGCAGTAAAACTAATACTTCTTCTCATATTTATGAGGATTTCACCATAACTTTTCCAGTTTTAATTTCATTTGTTCTGCAAAGTGTCTTTTAAAGTAATAAACTAAATTACGATACTACCCAACAAAATTAATCTTATCAGGGAAGTTGAGAAAATTAACTCGAAAGTATCAGCAACTCCAGATGGCACAGTCAACTTGGAGAAAAATAAAAGTCATTCCTTTTGAGAGATACTTACATCAGCATAATACAAAGAATCAGAAAGCTCCGGGGGGGCAATTGTCCCGTACTTCGGGTGATGACGTAGCCATCCATACAAATATTTCAATGCAGCTGCCTGCTCCAACTCTGCGATTTTTGATACACAAGTTTCTGATTACTGATTGATCATATATATAGATTTTAGGGGTGTTTACGAATCTGATTTTGCGGATTGGACATCAATCCATGTTCGATTCATAATTTTGCGGATTATAAATTTTCAATCCAATCCACGGATTAGTGAAATTCAATCCAAATCCACTTCATGTGTCTGCGGATCGAATGCAGATTTGACCCAATCTATATCCAATTCACCATTTTGGGAATTACTTTGCAGGTAAAATTTTTTTAATCCTATCAAATCCACAAAGTAAATAAAAAAATATAATATAAAAAGATTTTACCACCGATCAAATTTAAAATTGAATAAGATTTAAATAAATAAATTATTTAAATAAAGTTAGAATAGTACGTTCAAAGTTTCAAATATAACGTAATGAATACATAAAAATTAGCTAAAATTATGATTATTAACTATTTAGGAAACTAGATTTGCTTATTTAATTATTTTTTATTTTATATTATTATGGATAAGATACAATATGGTGTTAAATTAACACATTTTAACTTATTTTGTTATTAGTAAGTAGTAATTCCACATTTACAAGTTTAATTTTTTTAATTAAATAATTTTTTTTGGCGGATTCGCGGATTTTTGCAGATTTATATAAGTAAATCCATATCCAACCCATTGATTGTGGATTTTTAAATTTTCAATCCAATCCACCAATCCACAGATTAGATTTTTACAAATCGGATTTTTGTTGATCAAACGAATTAAGCGAATCGGATTGGATTCTGAACACCCTTAAGCCTTAATAGATTTGATACTTGAACATGCTATTTTACCCATAATTCAAGGAAACTTGTTAATTAATGATGCATCTATTTTATGAAAACCGCACACAATTATACTTTAACTACAGGTATGTCTGGGACTGTTGTGCTTCAGCTTATCTTAGAAAGACAACAGCTAAAATCTTTAGCAAACAACCCACTTTTACTTGGTAGCTAAATAATTACCACCCACCTATACAGTTATATTTTGTCAGCTAGCAATTTAATCCCACAACAGCTATGGATTAAAAGCCACATCACTTCAGCTCAATCCCAAATATAGCCCACATGATCCCATCAGGGTAATAACATAATGCCTACTGGATCACATCTGGGTATTCATAATTGAATATTTCATTCTGTAGAAGTGATATAACTCAATATTATAAGTAAAGCTCTCTTTTATCAGCTTTACATGACGTATATACATAGATGAAAGGAACAACACTAACCATTTGTATGACTCACGCCAAGAGAAAGAAGCACTTCGAGGTTTGTAGGTTCCGCCTCATGAGCACGCATCATGGCCGCTATAGCCTGCATATAAAACGAGTTGATTCATTACATGCTCTGCACAAAGTGCTTTCGAGTAACCAAATTGCTCTCTAAACAACCAGACGCTTAAAACTTTTAATGCACAAATCATAAGAGCAAAGGTCAATTGAGCTACATCCTCATGAAAAAACATTTAATTTGAGACATAATCACCTGCCACTACTTAAGGCTGAAGAATAAGTTGGAATTCAGAATACACTTATAATGCTTAGTCATGAGTGGTCAACTAATCAGCACCAGCTCTCTCATACATATAGATAAATGCTAATGGTAAATGTCTAACAGGATTGCTAGATACAGTTTCAGAAAGCTGCTACCGACTATGAAAGGTAAATAATCAATCTATGCCATGAAAATTTTGAAAATGGGAGGTGGACCCATGGAGATGTGCTATGAAAAAGGATATATGGCCATAAATCATCTGTATTAAGAGATGGACTGGAGGCATAGGCCATTGGGAATAGGGAAAGACAGACTCTTCTATATTAAATCTTAATTACCCACTTTGTTTTGGAATGATGATAAATTGATAACTCTCTTCCCTGAAAAATACAATGCAAGTCGGCATTATATCTGTAGCAGAAACCCCCAGAGGGCATTAAAAAGCTTTGAATAATGTGTCATGGAAATGGGAACATTTAAGTTTCAAGAATCTCAAGCTTGATTCTCTTGCATGCACTATTTCAAACAAAATGATTCAGAAACCATCCCAAGGCATGAACAATAGAATAACCTGTTGATCATCATCGTTTTCAGCATGTGCTATTCCAAGTAATCTCCAACCTTCAGAATTTTCAGGGTTTTTCAAAACTTCAGCCTCCAAAGCAAGCACTGCTTCACTTAGAAGTCCTTTGCGGAATAGCTCCTGGCCTTCTTTTAAGGGATTGGGATGACCAACATAAGGATTCATATCCGAAAAGACATAAACCCCCCTTGAAGCATCCGAACGCACCTTGGCAACTACTTGCTCGTTCAGGAACCTAGAGTATAATTCCAAAAATGGTGTCAAGTAACAACACATTTATAAGGAAAAAAGGGCGGCAGCTAGACAAAAGCTCAAAACTTTGAACAGTTTTATTATATGGAAAACATTTGAAGTGCATAGATCAATATTAATAAAAAATAAGTGTCAATCTCAAACATAAAGGATTGGCAACCAACTGATTAACTTTTAAACAAAACATTTTTACAGAAAAAATGGAAGAAAAATAAAATGAGCGCCCCAGCTGGCAGGAGAATAAGTTTATAGTGAAATTATCTGCTTGTACTGCATAAGTTACGATAACCTTAAAAAACGCATGGAAAATGAGGGCAGGAAGGATACAATAAAAAATTATGGAGTGGCGCTCCTGGTAGTGAGTACAGGAACCATAATTCACGTCATCATCAGACCATTGATTGCAAAAACAAAAAATTAAATATTCAGCTATATTCTAAACTAATTGAAACACAGGATATGCAGGACTTACTCATCGTATGCATTTGCCCAACTATCACCCGAGGTGTCAAAAGCCCCTTCACTAATCTGCTGCCCAAATTCTTCTGCCCAGTCACCAACATGCAATTTAGAGAATTCATTGACCCACTGATCGTCAACTGAACCCTGTTGCTCTTGTGCAGCAGCAAATTCATCTGCCCATCCTTCAGGTCCACGAGAAAGCTAAGAACCAACAAAATTAGATATAAAATTTTTGTATACTGACATATACAGATCTTTGTACACAGTAATTTCATGGGACACATTAAAAACACATCAATGTATATCAAGAACTGTCACAGCTCGTATATCCAGAATTGTCAGGACTCAACTAACCCAAAAATAGAATATGAATATAAATATATCCATGATATAATATCGTATTGATCTGACACAACAAAACTTCAACTTAGAGTTGCCTATTGTATATTTTCAGTAAATAAAAATTTTCAGGATACCAAGACACACACACACACACACACACACACACACACACACACATATATACACATATATATGTATATATAGATATACATACATATATATATATATATACATACATATATATAGATATATATATATCGATATATATATATATATAGATATACATACATATATGTATATATAGATATACATACATGTATGTATATATATATATATACATATATATATGTGTATGTATCTACACGTACACACACACACACACACATATGTGCATTTGCCTATGTCAATCTACAAATAATCAAGATAAATTAACCATTTGATACATAATTAATACAAATGTATCTTTTCCTTCAATACAGTCTTCTTAGCTAAATAGCTTGTTAATACATCTAGATTATTCATGAAAAAGCACAAGTGTAAATGGACTTTTGCTTCAATAGATTCTCTACTTGCCTCATTACGTGCAAATTCATCAGCCCAAGCAGGACCATTATTATATTGTTGTTGATATTCAGATGCCCAATCTCCAGATGCAGGTAAGGTGGCTGGTTTCACTTGATTATCATCAATAATAAGTTCCCCGCGACTCATTTTTGACACAAACTGAAGAAACCTTGAATTCTGCAAACCCAAAATCTCTAATAAATATCTAACATAAAATTTAAGGAGACAACAACATCTTGAAACATTGAAAGATTGGGACCAGCATCTACATTTATAACAGCTAGACCTATGTCACATGGTCAACTGCCATTAAACAAAGAGGTGGACAATTTAAGAGTTCTTGCATCCAGTGTACATTGACATTAACAAAAGCATATACAAACAACATACCCACATACAATATATTACTCATCCGGTGTCAAACTTCTTGATGCTTTTATTATTTTTCTTATCAACATCCAACCTAACTCCTTCCAATGAGTAAAGACAAAATAGTTTATTATGTCATAATACAACAAGCAAATTACAAGCTACAGCTGTTCATGTCGTTTAGAGGATAAAATAAGACGCCCATTCACAAATTACTCAAATCAACAACAGTGTCTAATTATAGATCCTTTTTGTGCATTTTGGGGGTGGTAAAATATTGCGGAATAATGGTGTTTGGCAATGATGAACCTAGGGAGAAGGATATTGATCCACCCTCTTGCATCTGTCTTTCTTTGAAATAAGATTTCTTGTGGAAGCAAATGCACATACTATGGAAATCTTAAGTCATGATAGAGGATATAAACCTGAAATTTAGGGTCATGATTTTGTGCTAATGTCTGCGCGAGCATACGAGTTTGCTCCATTGCAGCTAAGTTTGAGATGTTTCCACCTCTCATTTGATCTCCTGATGTCAACAGAACTTGCTCCTACAACAATTAGGAATAATTAGAAAATACTAGAACTTAAAATGACCAAGGCAATGATATCATATGGTTTTTACCATGAAAATGGAAGTTAAAAAGTGGCAGTACCGCCGTCAATTACCCAATAAAACAATTAGAAACAGGAGAAAACTTCAAAGTGTCAATGTAATGGTCAATAATTGAGAAGCTGGAGCCAAAAATGAAGAAGTTCGGCAAGGTTTGATTTGCCGAGTTTAGAAAACAATAGAAGCTATAATAACATAAATTCAATGAACCTAATAGCTAGCGACTCCAGCATTAATAATGCTAACCGTCATACAGTTCCAAAATCAACCAGTGGCCAATCTAACCAAATTTATATGACCTATCAGCCATGGAAGGTAGACACAAGCCATATAGGACATTCTTACTCGCTCGAACTCAGAGGCCCAACCATTGGCACCGTGTTGTTGTTCAAATGAATGAGCCCAAGCATCAGGATCACCGTGTGCTGCTCTGTGCTGGCCATATTCAGCAACCCATCCATCTGCAGGATGAGGACCAGTATTACGCATACTTTGAGATTCATTCCAATAATCCTCCAGCTCCCGAAATCGCCCAGGCAGAGGTCCCTTTCCACGGGCATCACTGTCTATCTCCAAAGAAGACAATAATGTATTTACCTGGATCGAAAAATCAGGTTGCCAATTCATCTATAGTCAAACAAGTGTGACTAGTGTGAATAGAATCAACTGAAGAAATTTTAAAGCATTTGTGATATAATTGAAGGTCAAAGAGAAGAAATTGTCAGAAAAAAAGAGCAAAATTCTCAAATTAAATCAGAAGTCAACCTGAGCATTAATGAAATCCTCACTCTGATCTGCGAAAAAATGCCTTGCCATTATGCTACTACGATCACGTATGCATTTTTTGTCACCTTCAGACAACCCCAATAGTGGAAGTGCAGCAGGATGGAAAGGAATACCACTGCGGCTACTCTCAACAAATGAATGCAAAAAGCTTGATAACACTCTTTGTGGAGGACCTACATTAAGGTTAGCAACGAAGAAATACAAAAAAACTCATTATGACTTGGATTTTCCTCATTCCCACAACGCTGCAAAGCTGCTTTATGTTTGGAATACTATTTTAACCTCATCATAGTGAAACTGAGTAAATGTATAACATTAAAGAAAAAAGTACCATCCAAAGTTGGTTGAAGCTGAGGAGCAGCTGCCCTGTCATAAAAGTGATCAAAAGGAGGACCATCGCTTTGGTGCTGAATCTCATCCCAAGCATCAGTAAATCCATTCTGATCAGCAGAGCGGAAGCCACGAAGAAATTCAGAGCCCTGCAACAAACAAAACAACAAGTATGATAAAAGAAAGAAAAAATAGAAGTAAAAAATTCATAATTCCTAAGAAGTAGAAAAAGAAAACAAAAACCTGAGCATTAGGTGGCAGAAGGGACTGGTCAAACTCAGAACCGGGAAGAGCTCCTAAATGATTGTCGGTCTCCGCATAAAAATTAGGCTCAGAAGTTACGGGTGTGGATGTTGGAACCTCCTGTAGCCTTTCCTGTTTATTTTTCAAATTTATATAAAATAAATGCTTAAACCCAATTCAAGAACCACTAAATACACGATGAAACTCGTTACGAATCAATCAATAAAAATCCAGCTTCGACTAATAATTTGAGGACAATTATGATACAGAAGAACTCTACGATTATGGGGAAAAAAAGCATCGACTTTTATGATTTTTACGAGTAAAATAATATTTTAAATTAAGTCAATTCAGTAAAAGCGAGTTGAAAGAAAAGAGGAAGACCTGAGTCTTCGAAGAAGAGCCGATAAGAGCGTTGGCAAGAGCACCGAGGGGATTTGAAGAAGAAGAAGAGCCTGGAACCGCGCAAGCAGCTCCGCCGGTGACTAGCTCACGCATCGCCATCACTCCGATTTCTTCTTCTCAAAGTAATTTATTTTTTTACTCTCTCAATCAATAAATTATGATGATGAATTGATGATAAAAGGTCGACAGTTTTTAGTCCCCGTATTTTTTTTTTTTCGATTACGGGAGAGTTGTTGTTAGCCTGACACTTCCTGTGTATATATTATTTTTATTTTTATTTATTTTTATAAATAGTTGTCTTGCTTCTCTTTTTCTGTGCCACAAGGGGATGTCATTAATAATTTTGATAATTTATAGATAAGGCAATTATTACAAAATTTTGGGATTGAGGGTTTCTCCTAATACGAACACTCATGATTTTTTTATAAATTTTATGTCATATATATTTTAATATTATTATATAATAAAAATTTAATTATTTTTTTTAATTTATCAATCACTAATTATATTAATAACATTTGTTCTGATAAAGATCATAAAAGATCATATAAAAAAAAGATTCTGATCCAAAATTTTAGGGTTATTCTCAATTTATAATAAAATTATTGTTAATGAGTCCTAATAAGCCCAGCATGTAAACAAAGAGGGGTTATGAATTGAATCATTGATCCCAATCAAACATTAAGAATCATCTCAAAATTTATGTCATAAAGTACGGAAATATGATATCTTTAAATTTGTGCTTTCCTTTTCACATTAATTGTTCAGTGCTTGAGTTGGGTTTGTCAATATTTTTATAGATTCTTCTGTAACGTAGTAGAGATATATTTATTTTAAAAAATTAGATATTATTTCTTTTCATTTTGGGTCATTTTCAGAAACCTCCCCTAATGTATGGCGTATTCTCAGTTTGATAGAACGTATTCAATTATTTTTAGGAAACTCCCCTAATGTTAGTATTTCGTTTCGTATGTGTTAGGTAGATGAGGGCAAGATCGTAATTGAATAAGTTAATGATAAAAAGTTTTAAAACATTTAAGATTTTCACATTGGACTCTGAACTCCATTCATCTCTTTCATCCGCCAAAAATAGAAATACAGCTCGTCTATTTCCTCCACCAAAATCGAAGCACGGTAGCTCAAAACCCATTTTCTTTTCTCTATAATGAATTGATCAAGAACTGTGCCCACAAACTAGAGACCATGACGACAAAGTTGACGACGTCAATATTGATGACGAATGATTCACAACTAGTGAGTTTCGCCATCGAACGACCAAACATCATGTTGTTTTGGAGATGTGAATGAGGTATGTATCAATTTCTTTTAGTGCATGTTATTTTCATTGGCTAAAATTAGAATTTCTAGTGAAAAATTGAAAATGGGTCTCAAAATTGTTTGAGAATGTAGCTGTTTCTCCTGATTTTTCCATCGATTCGCGTTAGTTACGGTTAAATGATTAACCCAAATCATGTTGAAGATAAAGTTAAGTCGAATATCTTTTATGGTTTTGTAATTAATTGAAAAAGGGTCTTGAAAATTGTTTTAGATTTTTAGTTGTGTACTTTTGATTTTTTCCATGGATTCGTGATAGATGAAAATGCTTGTTGAAGATTTGCTTGAAGTGTATATAGATGCAATTTTGTTATAAGGGTTTTTAATTTTTTTCCCTTTTTTGGTGGTTTAGATTGTGGTATTTACATGCCTTGGTTTGAGAAAAACAAAAATGCTCTGCTACATTCTTTTGTGTTGGATCAGTGAGTTTAGGTATTTGAAATGGTTTGCGGCTTTCAATTGATTGTTTTATTTATGTGGTATGTTAGGGGAGAAGCATAATATAATTCAATTGTTCCATATATCAATTTAGATGCGATTTGAAATCATCAACTGCAAAAAGCTAAAATTAATTTCTTATTATAATTTCAACTGAAAGTTACTAGTGTCTTCGTTTTAGTACTTAGCGTATATTTTTCCCCATCTTCTACGGTGGTGTTGCCACTCATTTCGAATTTTGATTGACATCTTCTTCTGTACATGCACGCTTTGTGGATTCCAATTTTTGTTTCATATGATGAAGCTGATTTAATTCCTTCTTTTTAATATCAACTTTGTTCATCTAGGTTTGCCATTTTCGTCTTTCTTGTTTTAACGCAAACACGTTTATGTCACCAAACTTTGCTGTAGGGACTGTAAGTTTTATAAAACTTAACAACATCATGTTCCAGTGTCTTTTATTTTAGAGTTGTGTGCAAATTGCTTATGAAAATATGAAATTGAGAATATTTCTTTCATCACATTAACCTAAGTGGATGATGGATGATATTTGTGTAAAAGATTTAAATTATTTGTGTTATTGAATCTGTCTTATGTCTTGATTTGCAATTTCAATTTTAAATGGCTCTGTAACTTATTAGAAGTTGAATGTACAAAATGAAAATAGTAGTAACATTTCTGAATGGAGTAACATCAGATGCTAAGATGGGGATCCATGACTTGCAATTTCTGTTGTTGTTATCATTGGAATACATTGAAGTAAACTGACTTTTCTTGTTCTAGTTTTTGTTTTTCTTTCATTGTTCTAGATTTTTCTTTCTTTCTTTGTTTTACTTACAGTTTCTTCATCAGCATATTCAATAATTGGCAGGAGCAAATGGAGAGAAAAAGGGTAGGATATGCTAAAACAAATTAAAAAAATAGATAGCTCTACTTCAAAAATAAGTAGAAGTGAAAGGGGCATTGATTCAAGTTGTGGAGAATAAATTCTTAATGCATAGGAGATGACGACAAAGTATCTTGCGATTGGGAATAGTTTTAAAATGCTATTCGGTTGCTATTGAAATCAAATTGTCTTTTATACCTCTTTACACACACACGAATTTGTATTTGTAATCTCAATTTTACATTTTCTCAAGACAACTATGTATTTTTTATTAAATCTCAATGTAACTAAAATATTAAACTCTTTGTATTTATTACTCTGTCTGATGAATTATTTTTTTAGTTGATAAATGTTTAATGTCAATATATTTTTGTTTTTTTTCCTCAACGGCATTTTAAGTGTTTTAATGTTTAATGTGATATTTGGTGCTCAAGGAAGGAGAAGGGTGTATTTAAGTCTTTTTGAGTGCCAGGGGTAATTTTGTCTTTATGTTAGTCAACAAACAGTCAATGGATGGAAATACAAACAGCAAGGGAGGTGTCTGATAATACATGGATACTTTCTATCAAACTGAGAATACACGAAACCTCAGGGGAGGTTTTTGAAAATTACCCTTTGTGGGAACGCACTCTTTTCAGTTAAGCCCAACCCAACAAACAACTAAGGCTTTTTACGGACGAACTCCCTAAATTCACCCGAGAGTAATCTTTTTCACACCCCTTCACAATTCTTAGATCACAATTTTGGTAATCATAGCTCCATTGTCATTAGAAATTGCATTAAAGAACAAATATGAATTTAGTTACATTAAAAAATCTTTAAAAAAATAACACTTTACAGATCATGAATCTTAATTATTTTTTAGGACTTTTGTTATGTTACATAACCATGTATGTTATATGTAACATAACAAGAAATTAAAATAATTATGAAATAATGAAAAAATAAATTATGTGATAGCATTAATTTTCTTGTAATTATGTGTGCGTGTGTTTTTGTAATTTGATAAAAGAAAGAGATAAAAAAATAAAAAAGTGAAAAGATTTCATTAGAACTTTAAAGGGCATTAGAATCTCATTCTCATCAATTCCAATTTTCGTTCTCTTCTCTCCGTCGCTCGCAATTTCATATAATAAAAACAACAAACGGTAAAGAGGAACAGAAGGAGGAAGAAGAAGGGAGAGCAATGGCGTCGTCGTCGAGCAGTGGATTGACGTTCAAGCTTCATCCACTTGTGATAGTAAACATATCGGATCACTACACTCGTGTAAAATCTCAGATGAACCACTCCTCCTCCGCCACCACCACTAACGACGACAACAACAACGGCGCTCAGCCACGTGTCTACGGTTGCGTCATCGGTATTCAAAGAGGACGCACCGTCGAGATCTTCAACAGCTTCGAACTCCTCTATGATCCCTCCACTCACTCCCTCGACCGCGCTTTCCTCGAGAAGAAGCAAGAACTCTGTAATTCAATTCAATTTATTCTCTTTTAATTTACAGAAGAAAAATTAAATAATAGATATTCCTTTTTTTAAAAAATATTATTATTATTATTTTTATTATGCTTTTTGTGTTTTAGATAAGAAGGTGTTCCCACACTTCTATATACTTGGATGGTACTCCACAGGGAGTGATGCTCAAGAATCCGATATGCACATCCATAAAGCTGTATGTTAGATTTTATTCTCTTTTATTTTATTTTAGTTTATTGTTGCTTCGTTTTGCTTATAGAATTTTTTGTGTTGTAACAGTTGATGGATATCAATGAGAGTCCTGTGTATGTTCTTCTCAATCCTTCGATCAATCCTGCCCAAAAGGATCTCCCTGTTACTATTTTTGAAAGCGGTAAGATAGTTCGTATAGAGTTATAGTTATGAAACTTGAATTGTCGTATGGCATTGCCAAATGCTTCTTTTAGTTTTTATTTTGTTGCTTGTTAATTTTTATATGTCGTGGGTGGTGATTGTTGTGAACCCAGAGCTGCATGTCATTGAGGGGATTCCGCAGCTAATCTTTGTTCGTTCAAGCTACACTATTGAGGTACAATCTGATTATACTTTATAGCATATAATTGTTGCAAATAGATTATATAGAATTGTGTCCAACTGAATCATTTTCTTTCTATTGTCAATTTGAAGACTGTGGAAGCAGAAAGGATCTCTGTTGATCATGTTGCACATCTCAAACCTTCTGATGGAGGTTCAGCAGCAACTCAATGTCAGTACCCACTTCCTTCTGTTGTTGTCTTTTTTAATTTTTCTGATATGAACTTTGCTTTGACCTGTTGTAGGAGGATAGCTAGAAGTTGTTGACAGTGTGGTTCTTTTCTTTTTTGATTAATGATATTATATGTTTGTGTGCAGTGGCTGCTCACCTTACTGGCATACATAGTGCCATCAAGATGCTTAATAGCAGAATTAGGGTCCTTCATCACTATCTTGTTGCAATGCAGAAAGGTATAAGATTTTTATTCCTGAAATTTCCAAATTGGTATCTGTGTTTTCTTCCTAAAGCTGGATGCCTTCAAAGGTTTCTTATGTTGATGAATAAAATGCCACTGCTCATTGCCTTTTCTACTCCTGGATGCAGGTGAAATTCCTTGTGAGAATTCGTTGCTAAGACAGGTATCAAGCCTCCTGAGAAGATTGCCAGCCATTGAATCTGAGAAATTTCAAGATGATTTCTTGATGGTGAGTTTGTTTTCTTCCTTTTTGAATATCTTCACAATTTTCTACCACTAACACCTAGGTATAACTGCAAACTGCCTCATTGTCAAGGGATGATTTTCTGCCTCTTTAGATAGTCTTTCTTTTTGTGAAAAAGAAGGGGAAGAAAATCTAATCGTGATATGATGGAAGAAAAGCAGACATAATTTTCTCTTCAAATATGATTTTACCATAACATCAAGCTCTTGACTTACCTTACCTCCTTCGAGGTTCCAATCTTTCTCTCTTGCTCTTATGGCATCAACCTCATCAGACCTAGGCAACATACATGCACCTCAATGTCATTGGTCGAAATCCTGTTCTCATCAAACTCATGAAAAACTCAAGATCATGGCCATCAGCCCTATGAAGGAAAATTTTGGCTCACTGCAATTCGCTCCGTGACAATTTGAGTTTAGGGTTTGGGTTTAACTTGATGGAACCTTTGATAACGTTGAAGTAAAATGGCAAATGATGACATATATGATATAAATATTAAGAAATAGCAATTGTTCTGACCCTCAGCTTTGGTGAAATGAATGCTAGTTGAATTTATGATTCATATTGTCATCAGCTAGTTCAGCCATTTTGGTAACTAATCACAGCACACAGCACTGTAAGACTGTAGATAGATTTGTTGGTGAAGCTTGATGGTAGACTGATTTGGGGATTCAGTCAGTGAAAATGATAGCTGTCATGAGCTGATTGTCCTCAGATTAGTGGTAGTCTTGAGAAGACGCAGCATCTTGTATTAGTTTTATTGAGATCTGATTTCTGGTGTTTGGGATGGCAAAAATCCCTTTCCTTTTCCTTCCCTTGAAGTTCTATAAAAATCAGTTATCAGTAAATTTGAAGTGCTGAGAATGATTAGGTTTTGTTTGCGCTATTGACTGTTTTGCCCTAAATTCTGTGGATCTTTAAATTTCACAAACTAGATAAAAGGTGAAATAATCTTTGGCTGACTTATGTTCTCTCTTTTATTTGGTATATCTATAATCAGGATACATACTTATAGTACTCTATAATTACGAGATACAAAAGTTACTAAATGTTATTATACAACTGCTTTATGATGCTTATTCTTCTTCTTCTTGTAGGAATACAACGATACATTGTTGATTGCTTACCTGGCCATGTTTACCAATTGTGCAAGGTACAATATACTGTCTTTCTTGCCAGATTTTGTTTCTTTCTGAAAGAACTGAGATTTTAATGTGTCATCGGTTGAGTAGGCTAGTTAGGTTTGCTTGATAGGTTGAAAGGAACAAACTGCAAATGTCATCGGTTGAGTAGGCTAGTTAGGTTTGCTTATATTTGAGTGAAGAATATTCAATAGTGATAACAAGCATGCTTTATTAGTTGCCTAGTTATTGTCAAACCCTTTAAATATCTCACTGATAATCATTGTTAGGTGCGGGCGCGGGCGCCCTATTTTTTAAAATGCGAATTCTGAAAGATCAGTTTACAACTTTGTAAAACCCTGAATCTGCATTTTAAAAATAAAAATAAATATGTTTACCGGAGAAGGTTTCATCTCCCATATGGTAGTAGTTATTTAGGGGATTGTAATCATCTTGTTTTAAGTTGGAAGAGTAGTAATTATGAGAAATTAGAAGGCATCTTATTGAACATGAGATAGGAATGTTCACCTAGTGATTATGTTACAATGGTAGAAAGTATTGCATGTTATGAATTTTTTTTATAAACATTTGAGTAACTGTATTTATTTGATGTGATAGGTGTCCCTTGCACAGACACACTAACCTGATTTCTTTTTTTCATTTTATTTTTGGGCAGTACGATGAATGAGCTGGTTGACAAGTTTAACACTGCATATGACAGGCATAGCCGTAGGGGGGGACGGACTGCTTTTATCTGAAGCTGATTGCTCTTGTTTGGCAGTGTTGCTGACTTGTTAACTTATTTTGGTGTGCATAGCACATAGGAGCTTAGGAATTATATTGGCAGCACCATACACAAATCAAAAAAGAAATAGAAAGATCTATAAGATTTTCTCTATATCTTCCTTTTTATGGATTTCCTTTTCAACTGTTTGTTTGAGTTTACTGGAGGTGGAAGAAAATAACACTGCTGCATTATGTGAGGGTTTTAACATATTCAATATCCATTTTGCGTAATATAAAAATGCCTAGCACTCCCAAGAGTTTGGAGCTTCTCAGGCAGGATTGAACAGTGTGCAAGCAAAAATAGTGTGCAAACAAAAACATTACTGATAAGACTTTGTTCCAATACCACTATTAACTTAGGGAATTTGTTTGTGTCTACTGTCATCCATAATTTTTTTCATTGATGATTCAGAGTTTTTATAATCCCAGTAATAAAATAAGGTAAGCAGAAATTGTTTTCTTGCACCTTGATTTCTTGTTTAGGTTGCTTCTTCCGAACTCACTTCATGAATTAGTCTACTGTTAATAGGAATTTCATGGAGAAATACTAATATTAGTAATTTGCAACTATTATTTGTTTGCATCATGGTGCCGACTTAGAGAGATGCGTAATAGATATCGGTATTTGCCGTATTTGAGCCAAAAAAATGTATTCAGTGGACATCATTTGATTTAAGGCCATGATGTTTGAAAGCTAAAAGTCACTGCTTGCACCCTTAACTGGAAGCTAAAAGCTGCTTGCACCCTTAACTGTATTCAGCTTCAACTTTTGAGTCTCTGACAAAACGGAGATATCCAAGCAGATCTAGTTGTCAGATACAGGCTAAAATACATTGTTTTGGCAGGTAGGCCAAATTCACAAGATATTTCTTGTTGCCAGCCTATGTAAAGCATCCTGATTTGAGCTCCTATTCAAAGAGCATTAAACAGTAGTAATATAGGCCACACGTATAATCTCAAAAAGCAACGCTACACAATATAATTTTTTTTCACACAAAATTATCTCAAATGATAGGATATTCATCAAATGATTGGTGAGATAATATAATTAATTCATTTGAATTTTGTAAAAAATTATCAACCACACAATAAATGACATCATTTAAGATGAAATGTGAGTTAAAAAAAATTAAGATATGTATCATTACTCAGTCTCAAAAAGTCCTAATGCAGCACAAGTGTGTAGGATCAAATAAATCCTGATTCATGGAACTGCCATCCATCATGGCATCCTATTTCACAGCCATCCAAGCAAAACGTCAGCCATGGTCGTTCATTGTGAATTTCTGTGATAACAGGATTTCCTTTGCTAGCCAAACGAGTTTGTCCAATACCAAGCCAATGTAATCCTCGAAATGAAGGCCTTTTTACCCATCTTAGCGAATCAACTGACAAACCAATGCAGTTACAAAGATCAAGCCTTCTTAGTTGTTTACTCTTCTCTTGGCCCGGTTGCTTTCTAGCCAATGCTTCCACTGAAGCATCAGTCACATAAAAGCAAGATCTAACACACAAATCAATAATCCCTATACCAGCTGCGGCAATTGTCAGAATCCCATCATCTGATATACCTGGCAGGTAACCTAAATCCAGGGTTGTCAAAGATTGGCTAATTGTCCCTCCAACGCACAGCAAATGAGAAATTCCCTTGTCAGTCACTCTCTTACAGCCTCTAAGACACAAATTCATGATAGGCAGATTCCCCTGAGCAAGAATGGATAAACCAGAATCAGTAATATCAGCTCCTGTGAGATTCAGTGCAGTTAACTTTCGGAGACATGAAATAGATCTAAGGCATGTATCTGTGATGCTCTTGCAACCACCTAGATCAAGAACCTCCAAGTTCCTAGAGGAGGCTAATTTCTTCACAGTTTCACTAGTTATTAGCCTGCACCATAATAATCTCACCTCAACAAGGGCACATGGAACCCCAGTGAGATCATGAAATGCCAAATCTGACAGAAATAAGGCACTACGGACTTCAAATTTTTTTAAGCTGCGGCAGGAAAGTAAAATTGCAGCAAAACCAGCATCACTTACTTTAGAGAATCCACCAAGTCTCACCGACTCCAGGCCTTTGCAACCTTCAGAAAGTAGAAACATACCCATATCGTTTACTCTTTTAAATGTTCCTTGGTGATTGTATCTACATCGAGTAAGAGAGAGGCCAGTCAAATGATGACAGGAACCAAGGGACTGAAGCCCGCTGTTGGTTAAGTCAAGGCGTGCCAATGGTTCCGTGTTTGGTCTGTCCTCAAGATCCAACTCTACCAGAAAAGGAAGAGATGCAGTGATGGTTATAAGCAACTCATCAGTTATTACATCTAAAACAAGTGACAAGCTCCGCAAGTTGAAACTGGAGTAGTATGAGGAAGTAAGGATGGGGGGTTGCACTGTCTCCATAAGGTTTCTACCGACTCTCCTTATGAGAAAGAATGCATCACGCTCAAGTACTGGCTGCAACTTCAGTGATTTAATAGTAATGGGAAGGAAAAATATAATGGACTGGAATGCACATGCATCAACCTCAACCCCAAATCCTCGAATTTTGAGAGAAAGAGACTAATGATAGAAAAGAAACATGCTTCAGTAGACAAACATGACTTTTCATTTAACTTTCAATTTATCCAAAAAAAATATAAAAACAACTGAAGAAAAATGGTTTAGCTAAAATAACTTACTTCCAATTGCAAGCAACTAGTAAGCATTATGGCAAGATTATTTTCGAATAAATGAGGTGATTCCTTGTCTGCCAATTCCAGCATAAGCACCCTGACAACAAGGTACAGAAAAACTTGTTCATTGCAGCAAAATGCTTCAAGTAAATATACCTTTAGCCAAACTGAAACAAATGAGGTACGTCCATCAAACAGATTAGATTAGTCTATTGTTCTCTTCTTTTGCTAAAATAGAAGAAATGACAGTAGCCTAACACAGGTACAGTGCAAGTGCAAGGAAACAATAATACAAATTGCATGAATTAAATCCATTATCTTCTATTTCGAGTCAAAATTGAAGTCTAGCAGTACCCATTTGTCCATTCTGGCAACCTGCATGATAAGTTCGAAACTGTGAGCAAACAGGCAGATGACGGTGGCCCTCACCTAAGATTGGGACAGTTATGTCCAATGGAAGCAAGGATTTGATACGACAGCGAGGAGCAGCACCATAAATTCAGCTCTCGGATTCTTGGAGTAAGGAAAGCGCACAGTGAGTGATCTTGGAGGCGGAGGCAGTTGAGTGTGAGACTGCAGAGGGCTTTGCACCGACCCAGAATGTGAATCAGAGTCTGGCCATCGGGAGATATAGTCTGCCAATCGTTTCCATGCGATCACATGTCGTCAGTACACAAAAGTAATAATACATACATGCAAGTCGAAAGAGGGAATGATCCTACGCTGAGATGAAGAGAAGACAAAGAAGGAAGTGCTTGGGACTCCACTGAGAAGCGCAAAGCTCTGTTGACACATGCAAGCGAGCATAGCGCCTCAATGTCCAATCTTCCCAGTATCTCTTTGTTTAACACTGCGCTAGGCACTGTCTCCATTTTTCTTTCCTGCCCTTCAACTCCTAATCGTAGTGTATCGTGTCTATATCAGGCCAGGGTCGGTTTTGTTTCTCTGGTGTTATGTTCTGTTTTTGGGCCATTTGTGGGCCCTTATGATCAATTAATCGTGGGTCTGCTACTGGTACCAAAATACACGCCTGTTCCGATTACATTTCTGTCCTATGAGTATCCTAACTAATCACATCATCATGTAAGAACAAGCATTAATGAAGACTATTATGTATGTTCACTCTTGACAAAATAATTACTAATTTAGCATTACTAAAAATTACCAAACTCTAGCTAGCATCCATGAGCTTGACCGAGTGCACTTTCAAACAGCTTTCTTTGGTTAACTAACCTAGTTGTAAAAATCTAAATAATTGATTTAGACTTTTGTTCACCCCAGCCTTATTAAAAATTTTAAATATATATATATATAAATAACAAAATCTATACATATGCAAAAATGGGTGACAGGTTATACCCATTGTCTCAAGCAGATAAAATAAGCAAAAACAAAGTCAACTTTATTAAAACATGGAGTGAACTGTTTGTTATTCAGTTGCACAATAACGGTAAAGAATGAATCATTTGCCATTCATTCATTAAGCACAACCGTAGGAAAAAGTTTCATTGGTCAATGTGATTCTCTTTCGAGAGCAATAGAAATTCATGTTGCACATGCAAAGAAGACTGCAAGCTTCAACAGTTGATTCAGATGCTCAGCTCCGATTTTGAGACAAGAATGCCATCGCTATCAGCATACAACCACTCCCCATCACGGATGAATGATCCGGCAATGTATACGCCGGCAATGTACACAGGGACATGCTTGTCACCATGGCCCTTCTTGTTCGATTTCAAAGGATGAGATCCCAGGGCTCTCACGCCAATACCACATCCATTGATCTCATCTACATCTCTAATGCATCCATTCACCACAATGCCCGACCATCCATTATTATGCGCCAATTGTCCCAAATTGCCGCCTACCAGAGCACACCTCATGCTTCCCCCACCGTCTATAACTAGGACTTTCCCTTCACCTCTGGTTTCAAGCAGCTCTCTAACCAAAACATTGTCCTCAAACACCTTCAGGGTGACAACTGGACCAGAGAATGACCGACATTGGCCATAGATCTGGAAGACCGGTTGCAGAACGCGCAAGTCACCACTTGCCAGAAGAGCTGCATTTGAGTCACAAGCTTCAGCAGTTGCTACCACCCCAGCCATATGGCGTCCTGCAATAAAGTATACAAATGTCACAAAGATATGAACTATCCATAATCACTACAAATGGGGAACTAATTCAGCTATGTGTTGTTATGGGCACACAGGACTTCATCATATTCCTCAATTTTCATCATCCCCTGTTAGCATGCTAGGAAGTGAAGCCTGAACAAGACGCATGGCAAGCAAAACAAGACCTAATAGGCCCGCCACTCGAAATCACGGGCACTTGGTGGGGACTAAATCTAATTGCTATAAAAAGGCGCTTTTTCCACTGATTTATCAGCTCACGATTGCATATCTTAGAGACTGCAGTCTCCAGCAGACATGCTTCGGAAGTCAGAAACACGGCAATGCCAAGAAGGGTTGATTCATTACCATCTAACGCACAAGCAGTTTGAGTATGCTAAGGTTGAGCATAAAAATAAACTAAGTTTTCATAGTGCTATGAATATAATTCAACTTGTATGCGAAATAGTTGAAATTCCGTTACTCAATATACATAACCAATCAAGCGTTATTTCACAACTGATCACCATATAACTGAGAAAGGTTTGCAATTATCAGACAAGCCCCTATCGAGACATTAACCTCAATCAAAATTTAGCCTCATATATCTATCCACACGAACCTCAAACAAAGTTGACTCAATAACTTAAAGAATCATCTTCTTGTTTAAATAAACAACCTTTTCGTGTTGCATGTTAGGATCACATGACTAAGCGATCAAGAATTTAGTTAGCTCATACTCTCAATAAATAGTAAATTGAAATCATTAGCAAATTAATTAGTTGCCTATAAAGTTGACGAAGATATATAAACAGAAGAGCCAGTAACATATAAATATAAATAATGAACAATGGACAAAGTTTCTAACCTTGAGCAAGCTTTAGAGAGAATTCCCAGATTATGGAAAAATGAAGTACTGAAACTATATTATATATGCTGACTGAGGATGAATGAATGAATGGTAAATGAATTCTTTCCTTTTCTTTCCTTAATTAATATCAAGAAAATATCAAGGATGATAATATCATTGTGACCCTATCAAATTTTGGAGGTCAACGCTGGCCGGAGAGACAAAGAATTATCTCATTCATAGGTTTATGTGCCGCTACGCCAATGTGATGATGATGATGTCGTCACTGACCCAAACTCATGGTCAAACGGTCAAAGGGTCAGTTATTGTTACAGTGATTCGGAAAGTTTAAGATATTTTTCCACTTTTGACTGTTAGAGGGTGCGAGGTTGCAACGTGATCTGGGCTGGGCTGCTCACTGGACTTGGCCCGTTAAGTGATTTCCCGTATCGTGCTTGACTTGAGTTTACAGACTTTGAGAGTGAAAAGATTGCCGAAATCTTCTACATTTCTTTGTCATTTTATTGATATTTACGGACAGACATTTCTCGGAACTATGAAAATTTTTAGATCAGCTCGTGATGCCGCAATATAACCAGAACTTACTAGATGTCGCAGCCCAAATATTTAGAGTCTAAAATTGATTGGAACTACTATTAAATATTTAGAAGAAAATTCGCACCCGTTATTATGTTTAAGAGACTTAAATTTTTATTGATATAGATAAAAGGAAACTAGGTTACAATCTATGGATATTGCATATGAACTATGAAATCTATTGAGAGTACATACACTTATAGTACAGTGAAGAGGTTTATCAAGATCAACTTCAAAAATCAAATCCTATTAATACTTGGAGAGACCTGTAGCCCCAACATTATTTTATGGGAGGAGAAAGGGAGATAGAAACTTATAGCCTCAACTTTTATTGGGAGCACAATGTAATGGCCCGCCTAAATTTTCAACATGAGCACCCAATATTATAAGCTCAAGAGCATAAATCCTAGCCAAGGTGTGTTCGCTTGGCCTAATTATAGAATTTTCCAGCATACTTTAGCAGATCTTATTATTTGTACATATCTATAACTTTTTACACTTGTGTATACTTAAAAATATCTAGATATTTGTAGTAAGTTGAGCATATAAATGAGGCATAACACTGACCATTTGAGCATATAACACCATGAGCAACTCATGCATTCTTGTAAAACTCTGAAGCTCTCTTGTATATGTTATTCGAAGTAATAAATTTCTCTTTGACTATAGTGCTCTTTCTTCTCTCTAGTTTTTCCACGAACATCTTTGTTTGACTAATTTGAGAAGTTTAATAGACTTGCATAGCAAGTTTGTCTAAATGGCACACTCATTTAGTGAACAAAATCCTCATCTTATGACAACAAGCCCACCTCTAGATTAACTCTTATTGAAAAAGTGCATTGAGTTCTCATGGAATAAAAATATGGAATATGTGTGATGGATGGAAATTTCAGAAGGCCTATTTACAAACCAAACATTTTACTTTAGTATTTGATTTTAGAATAGATCGCATTAGCTGACCGGAGAGGCAAAGAATTACCTCATTCATAGGTTTATGTGCCACCACGCCAATGTGATGATGATGATGATGATGATGATGTCGTCATTGACCCAAAATTATGGTCAAACGGTCAAAGGGTCAGTTACTGTTACTGTTACAGTTATTCGGAAAGTTTAAGATACTTTTCCACTTTTGACCGTTGGAGACTGCGAGGTTGTAAACATGATCTGGGCTGGGCTGCTCACTGGACTTGGCCCGTTAAGTGATTTCTCGTGTCGTGCTTGACCTATTGAAAAAGTGCATCGAGTTTGAACATTCAATTGTCATGCAATAAAAATATGTAATGTGTGCGCGATGGATTGAAATTTCACGAGGGCTATTTACGAACAGCACATTTTTACTTTAGTATTTGATTTTAGAATAGATCACATTAGTTGTCAAATTAGTAATTATCTACGAACCATACGAAATGCGTGAACTAAATTTTTTATTCAATATTCGTTGTCAATTTTTCACATCCTTATCTTCAAGCACACAAAAGAGTTAATAATTCTGAAATTAATTAGTATCTGTCTTGACGTTGATGATGGATCAAAATCAATGTGAACGTGTGGATTCAAACATGTCAATTGTTTTTATCTAGCTAATATTATTATTATTATTATTATTATTATTATTATTTTGTCTTTGATGAAATATCCAACTAAATACCATAACAGGAGGGAAAATTAGAAACTTGAAAATTAGCTGCAGCAGTAGCATTCATATTGAGGGATATTAATTTGTCATGGGTTCAAAATTCAGAAAATGAATATAATAAATCCATCATCATCATCGATTGCTCATATCATATCAATAGCTTTCACTCATAATTAGGTCGGTTCAATTTGTCAAACCCAAATCCCATTAATGGTTTTGGTAGGTCTAAGCAAGAAAAATAAAAATTAAAGATCCGAGGTAAGGGACCTCCAATTCCAAAAGAAAAAAAAAATGTGCGTGGTGCCCACTAATTTACGCTCCCCCCCCCCTTTTGCTTTTGATCCCGTTAATAATTACAATCAATGGTTACAAATCTCAACTATTTAGATCTCAGTAGATATCATTCATCATAAACAACCGCTAAAAATATTCTTAAATCATATGTAAAATAGACATGAACAATCATGATTCATGATATTAAATTTTTTTTTTTTTATCATCTGGACTCCGAATGTTTTCAAAATTGACACGTACCCTTTTTATTTATTTATTTATTTTGATATATTAATTCATCGGACCGTATTTTTTGAAATCTATGTAAAAGATTAGATGTATTTGACGGAAGGGAGCAATGGAGGAGCTGCACGTGTGATGTTGACCCAGAGGGCTGCAAATTTAAAATATTGGAGATACAATTAAGCCTTCGAAATAGACGAGTCTGTTTCTTCTGCAATAATGAATTAATGTGATCAGCCTGATAATTAAATTAATTATCTATCACTGTGTAAGAAGAATAATTAATTAATTAATTAATTAATAAATTGGTGCCGTGTTTATTGAGACCTCCGGGTGGAAGAAATTGAGACGTCCATTTTAAGCTAACCAATCCAACTAACCTAAAACCTTGAACAGTACACGTTTTAGAAATTAGGAAAGCCTTTTTATCAATTATCACCACCAGGTTGTTAATTAAAAAAGTCAAATATTTCGGAATGGTCCACACACCCACACGTACGCGATATAATTCAATTATTAAATTTCATTAATTTTTATAAAAAATACTTGGGGGGTAGTGTGTGTGTGTGTGTGCGTGTACATATGTATATATATTACAATTAATTAAAGACTCTTGATTTTCAAACCCGTGGAATTAGACTTTTTGTTGCCTTGTCTTTTGGTACACTCCATCCAAGCACTCCAAAATTTAACGAAATGGTTTGTGGTTTTTTTTTTTTTTTTTTAATTCATTTCATTTTCACGCCAACAACAAAATATTTTAATTGAAAAAATCAATATGATCAGGTTATTTTTAAAATAAAGCTGTTGTATCATGTAATGTCCTCATTTTTCATTAACAATATCAAATATTTCCTTTACGCTCTCATATTTTTCTCTTTTTTTTTTCAATAAAATTAGACATAATATATATCATAAGTTTGGAGTATACGAATAATAATAGAAGAAATATTAGATAGACTATGCGATAAATTATAGCCTTTAAATAAAAATCTTCGTGTGATCTAAGATGTCATTACTTAGTTTTTATAAATTTGATGTTATATGTCTATTAACAAGCGTATTACAGTTGGTATTTAATTAACTATTCATGTAAGCATTCTTTCAAAATGAAAGATAAATACAAACAAAGAAAATGATTGATGACACATGGGGTTTGAGGGGACGCTCGTGTGACAAAAGGAAATATTGTCAAGATTAAACTCTTGGCTTTTCTAAGGAGTGGGGCAAAGGGAAAGAGAGTGGTATGCACTTTATTCAAAATCCCATTTTGAAAAAGGGGGAAAAAAGAAAAAGGAAAAAAAAGAAAAAAACGAAACCCAAAAATATTTATTAAATAAAGGGGGACGGTCCATAAATCTGCCTGGTTTCTTTGCGAGGATTCCGCTGTTTTCTAGTGAAACTTAATCTTATTTTAATGCTAAATAATAATACTTTAACAACAATAATTTTAGTTATTATTTAAAACATGGAAGCAAAATGCGAATCTAACGGGAACTAATGAGAATAGGATGCCCTCGTGCGTATTGCATACATACAGACAAATTGTGATATAAGAAAATAATAAAAGAGTGATTACAAAACCCAACACCCTTTGCACTAACCCTAACCCTAACCCTAACCCTAACCATAACCATAACCATAACCAAAGGCTCCATCTTTTTAAAACTTTGTTTTGTCTTAATATTTATGTACATGTATGGTACCCATCACTTTCCCGAGAAAAATATTGTCTCTTCTTCCGTTGTATATACAATACCCAAAGGATTCTTTCTTTCTCTCTTTCATTGTTGTATGTGCATCAATTATTCTTTTAATATCAATTTTGAATCATTCTATCAATATCAATGATGTAAGAATGAAACGCATGCTTGTATATTCTATACATAATTATGCTCATTATATCCTTTTTGTTTATATACGTACATCATTGACCTAAACTATTTAATGCCTTAATATTTAAATTAAGGGATGTTATTTTGGCACTATGTTACCTAACATGGTCGTTTTTGGTGGATGTGTTATCCTTTTATTGTCAATTTTATTCAACATGCCTTCCACAAGAAAGTAGTTCCCAGATCGCTAGCTATCTTAGACTTTTTTCCCATTGAAATTTTTTGTTACATTGACAATTTTGTTGGGAGATATGTCTCATTTTTCAAGGAGAAATACATCTTATATAAGAAAAGAAATTATTTGTCTACAAAAAATAATAATTATATTCACATAGGTTGGATTCACTTATCTGTATAACACAATAATTAATTTATGTTCCAGTAGATAGTTTCCAGTGTGAGAGAAGCTATAGATCCATTCAGAAATTAGGGGTTATTAAGATTTTGAGTGAGAGAAAAATATTAAAGTGATTGTAATAATTTTTCATACAATGAATTTTTCTCTCTCATTCTTGGTGAAGTTTTTGACGTAAATTATTTTATTATGTGATTGTTTTTATTCTTCATCTTTTATTTATTTATTATTGTTATTTGTAAGGCCTTAGGTGAAATTAAAATTCCCCTAACAATTTTTTTTTTCTTCATCTTGTATTGTTGATTATTCAGCTGTAAAATACGCTAAACAAAATGTTACTTCCCAAGTAGCAGGATCCAAATGCGTCGCAATCGTGTTGGTTATCAAATTAATATCATCTGAAATAGCAAAAAAAAAAAAAAAAAAATCACAACTTGTTCTTTAATCTTTAGTGACCCTATGTCTTGTATGTAATTGGTGAAGATTATTGTATTATATACAAGAACTGGATCCCCTTTTAGGGCAAATTAATAAGCAGAACAATGTATTAAAAAGTGATATGAGCACTAAATTAGATTACCAGACCAATTTTGTTTCTTTTTATTTATTTATTTATAATAGATACTCAAGGACAATGTGTCGCAAGACCAAATATTAAAGGTATCACGTCTTCACATACGTATGTTTTATAATGTAAGTTACTAAAGGCACATAAATGTAAAGATAAGATATAAAATTAACTTTTTATTTTTTATTTTCCCCAGCTAGAGAGAGGACAAAACAAAATACCACGTAATGAAAAATAAAGAAAACTAGAAAAGTAAAAGTTTGAGTCGCGAAGTCCAAAGATTCAACCACTAAATTGGCGGTCGATTGGTGCAGGGTTTTAGTAAGTATATATATATATTTTTTTCTAACTTTTTGCACAGGATGAGATTTTGATGAAATGCAAGGGACCTCCCTGTAATTTTGTTGGGAAATAAGGTGGCAGGAGAATTTTAAAGGAAGTCACGGAGGGAAGAGACGTGCGTGCCGGGTAATTCATCCGAAAAAGAGCAGGCTCTGAGAATCAAATCCAAAGTTTGACTGGACCCGAAAAATAAGAAAAATAAATAAATAAATAAATAAATAAAAAATGTAATTGGGGAGGAAGCATCACTCCCACAAACAATTTACTCTTTTATGCTGCCTCCTCCTCTCACTCCAACTCCAATGCAATGCACCCACCAACTAGTTATCACTATTCTATTCTTTAATTCTTTGAATTCTTTATTTATTTATTTTTCGTTTTTGAGTCTCCAAGTTTCTTTTCTTTTTCTTTTCTTTTTTCAACACTTTCGTTCTTCTTTCTTCTTCTTCTCCCTCTCCCCCTCCCACTTCCTCTTGTTTTCCTTCTTTTGCAGCGCCAACAGCTTCTTCCATCTTCATCAACCCATTTTTCTTTTGTTGCCGCCAAAACAGTGCTTTTTTTTTTTTCCCCTCTTTGGGTACCAAAAGAAAATCTTGTTTTTATCGAAACTAAACCGGACCCGACATTTCTGAACATAGTACTTTTGTTCTGTCTGTTCTGTCACTTCCTGTACTTTCACTCACTTCCCCATTACATAGCATTTACATAACAAGTTAACAACCTCGGCTCAGGACTCAGGTACTCTTTTCATTTTAACCTTTTTTGTTTATGTATTACTGTTATTATTATCGTTGTTGTATGATGTTGAATTTATGTAAGTTTCAGGCATACTTAATTACCACATCTTTGATAGTGATTTTTATTATTTAATTTCAGCTGGCCAAGGAAGAAAAAGAAAAGGGGTCGGTCATTTTGGAAAATGCAAACAGATCTCAAAGTGAAGAAGAAGAAGAAGAAGATAAATTTGGAGGAGCTATGAATCTTGGTTTGGTGCTGTTCGGCTTTCGTATGGGGGCTGCACAGAGATTACTATTGCTCACTCAACCACTTCAAAATTAAAACAATTTTTTGAAGAACGGAAAAAAAAAAAAGTTGCTCTTTTATGTCAGCTCATTTGGTCATTTTTTGGATGTGAGGATTTGAGACCCAAAAGAAATTTAAAGAGCAAAAGAAAAAAAAAAATGAAGAGAGAGTGGAGGGTATCATTATTATCACAAGATCAACAGCAACAAGGGAAAGGAATCATGGGAATCTTTGGCTTTGTGCTATGGTTGTTGCTTCTCTGTCACTTGCCAATAATGCCATCATATGCTAGAGAACTATCATCATCTTCAAGGCAAAGCGGCGGCAATGAAGAGTTGACAATTTTGATGGCTTTCAAGCAATCCTCTATTGGTTCTGATCCAAATGGGTACTTGGCCAACTGGACTGCTGATGCTTTAACTCCATGTTCATGGCAAGGGGTTTCTTGTTCTCTTAATAGCCACGTTACCTCCCTCAACCTCAACAACTCTGGCCTTAGTGGTAGCTTAAACCTCACAACTCTCACAGCTTTGCCATATCTCGAGCATCTGAATTTGCAGGGCAATTCTTTCTCTGCTGGTGATCTATCAACATCCAAAACTAGCTCCTGCAGCCTGGTGACAATGGACCTTTCGTCAAACAACATTACAGGCTCTCTTCCTGGCAGATCTTTTTTGCTCTCCTGTGATCGTCTGTCTTATGTTAACCTCTCTCACAATTCAATATCTGGGGGTAGTCTCCATATTGGCCCTTCTCTTCTCCAGCTTGACCTCTCCGGCAATCAGATATCGGATTCTGCCCTGTTGACGTATTCTCTTTCCAATTGCCAGAACTTGAATCTGCTAAACTTTTCTGATAATAAGCTCCCCGGCAAGCTGAATGCTACTTCAGTTAATTGCAAGAGTATTTCCACCATTGACCTTTCTCACAATCTCTTATCAGGGGAGATACCGGCTAGGTTTGTGGCAGACTCGTCCGGATCTCTCAAATATCTTGATCTCTCCCACAACAACTTCACTGGTAAATTCTCCAATCTTGATTTTGGACGCTGCGGCAACCTCTCCGTGATCACTCTCTCTCAAAATGGTCTCTCTGGAGCTGAATTTCCTGCTAGCCTGAAGAATTGTCAGCTTCTGGAGACGCTTAATATGTCCCATAATGCACTGCAGGGTGGTATCCCAGGCTTCCTGTTGGGGAATTTCAGGAATTTGAAGCAGCTGTCTTTGGCACATAATCAGTTTGCTGGTGAGATCCCTCCTGAGTTGGGACAGGCTTGTGGGACTCTTCGAGAGCTTGATCTTTCATCCAACAGGCTTACTGGTGAACTACCCTCAACTTTTGCATCATGTTCTTCTTTGCATAGCCTCAATCTTGGCAGCAATATGCTCTCAGGAAATTTTCTTAACACTGTTGTAAGCAAGATTTCAAGTCTGATATATCTTTATGTCCCATTCAACAACATTAGTGGTCCTGTGCCGCTGTCCCTCACCAATTGTACTCAACTTCGGGTACTCGACCTCAGTTCTAATGGCTTCACAGGAACTATCCCATCAGGGTTCTGTTCGCCTCCAAATTTTCCAGCTCTAGAAAAGATAGTGTTGCCGAACAATTACCTCTCCGGTACTGTGCCCTTAGAGCTTGGAAGCTGCAAGAATTTGAAAACGATTGATCTTAGTTTCAACAGCTTGGCCGGTCCAGTTCCGTCAGAAATTTGGTCCTTGCCAAATCTATCTGATCTTGTAATGTGGGCAAATAACCTTACAGGTGAAATCCCAGAAGGCATTTGTGTCAATGGAGGAAACCTGGAGACCCTAATTCTCAACAACAATCACCTCACTGGAGCCATTCCAAAGTCCATTGCCAGCTGCACAAATATGCTATGGGTGTCACTTTCCAGCAACCAACTCACCGGAGAAATCCCTGCCGGCATTGGAAATCTTGTTAACCTTGCTATACTCCAACTGGGTAACAATTCGCTCACAGGACAGGTACCTCAGGGGCTTGGCAAGTGCAGGAGTCTTGTTTGGCTTGACTTGAATAGCAATAACCTAAGTGGTCCTCTCCCATCGGAGCTTGCTAACCAAGCTGGCGTAGTCATGCCGGGAATTGTTTCGGGAAAGCAGTTTGCATTTGTGAGAAATGAGGGTGGTACAGCATGTAGGGGTGCTGGAGGACTAGTTGAATTTGAGGGGATCCGACCAGAGAGGCTGGAAGGCTTTCCAATGGTTCATTCTTGCCCATCAACTAGAATTTACACTGGCATGACAATGTATACATTCACCACCAATGGCAGCTTGATCTACCTTGATCTCTCCTATAATTTCTTGTCAGGAACTCTTCCTGAGAATTTTGGTTCGTTGAACTATTTGCAAGTCTTGAATTTGGGACACAACAAGCTAACAGGTCATATCCCTGACAGCTTTGGAGGTCTGAAAGCAATTGGTGTTCTGGATCTCTCTCATAATAATTTTCAAGGATCTATCCCAGGGTCATTAGGGGGTCTCTCTTTTCTCAGTGACCTTGATGTGTCCAACAACAACTTATCTGGTATCATTCCATCCGGAGGTCAACTGACTACTTTCCCAGCCTCCAGATATGAGAACAATTCTGGCCTCTGCGGGTTGCCCTTGCTCCCTTGTAGCTCTGGCAACCATGCAGCGACTGTCCACCCCCATGAAAACAAGCAGAATGTGGAAACAGGGGTGGTTATTGGCATTGCATTCTTCCTCTTGATTATCCTTGGGCTTACATTAGCTTTGTATCGAGTGAAGAAAGACCAGAAGAAGGACGAACAGAGAGAGAAATACATTGAAAGCCTCCCAACTTCAGGTAGCAGTAGCTGGAAACTATCCAGTGTCCCTGAGCCACTGAGCATCAATGTTGCCACATTTGAGAAACCTCTGCGGAAACTGACCTTTGCACATCTGCTTGAAGCTACTAATGGTTTCAGTGCTGATAGTATGATTGGCTCTGGAGGGTTTGGTGAGGTTTACAAGGCACAACTGAGAGATGGCTCTGTCGTTGCAATCAAGAAATTAATTCATGTTACAGGTCAGGGAGACAGAGAATTTATGGCAGAGATGGAAACTATTGGGAAGATTAAGCACCGAAACCTGGTTCCTTTGCTGGGATACTGCAAAATAGGTGAAGAGAGGCTTCTTGTGTATGAGTACATGAAATGGGGGAGTCTGGAGTCTGTCCTTCATGACAGGGCCAAAGGAGGCGGCACAAAGCTTGACTGGGCTGCTAGAAAGAAGATAGCTATAGGGTCAGCACGTGGCCTTGCATTCCTTCACCACAGCTGCATACCTCACATTATTCACCGGGATATGAAGTCTAGTAATGTTCTTCTGGATGAAAATTTTGAGGCCAGGGTTTCAGATTTTGGCATGGCAAGATTGGTGAATGCTCTGGATACTCATCTCAGTGTAAGCACCCTTGCAGGAACTCCAGGTTATGTTCCCCCCGAGTACTACCAGAGTTTCCGCTGCACAACAAAAGGTGATGTCTATAGCTATGGTGTCATACTACTAGAGCTTCTTTCAGGAAAAAGGCCAATAGACCCTTCTGAGTTTGGTGATGATAACAACCTAGTTGGATGGGCAAAGCAACTTCACAGGGAGAAAAGAATCAATGAGATACTGGACCCTGAGTTGACAATGCAGACATCAGATGAGACTGAACTGTACCAGTATCTAAGAATTTCATTTGAGTGCCTAGATGACAGGCCATTCAAGCGGCCAACCATGATACAGGTAATGGCAATGTTCAAAGAGCTTCAAGTTGATACAGAAGGTGATAGCCTTGATAGTTTCTCACTGAAAGACACAGTTATTGAAGAATTGCGAGAGAGAGAATCTAGTTCAGGCTAAGGCAACAAAGATGCAGTATCAGCGAGTTGAACCTCTGATATTAGAGATGAGGTTTGTCCTACCCGTTTCGCCTAGTGTAAATAATAGAACACTGAATGAGACAGAGAGAACACGGAGGAACAAAGTTTGGGGTCTTTCAGTTGCTGTAAGTTGGATAAGTTATATTTTCTTTTTTTTTTCATCATTGTTTCTGTTAGTAGAGACTTCAAGACTTTGTTCCTTTGCCATTAGCTTCTTCTTCCTGTCACAGTTTTGCTAATTTATGTTCCACTAATTGTTTGTCCCAATTGCCAATTGTTGTTCATAGAATGTTGGAATGTGATTAGCGAGAGGAACATTTTGTAAAGTTGTAGGTAGCATTATTTGAGAAAGTAAACTCGTAATTGTCATCTAATTTATGGTGCAATTAAGTGATTGTGTTAATAATTTTGAATTTGAGAAAGCATATATGCAAAAAATTCAGGAACAAGACCGTATGTGCACGTGTGTGTGCATAGTGGCTGTTTCAACTCTTGTTTTGGCTTAGCATGAGCTTGCACCTCAACTAAAAGAATCAAATTGATGACGTTCATAACATATTCAGACTAAATGAATATTAAAAATTGCTAAGCGTGTGTGTGTTTGTGTTGTATGAAGCAGAGGCAGGGATTTCATGAATCTGTTGTTTTTCAATTTGATGAGTTTTGAGTTGACAATTACTTCCAAGCAAGTGATTCATATATTCATGTAACTTGTTATTATTACCATGATGAGCTGATTGCCTTTCATTTTTCATTTAGCTACTCTATTATCTGTATTTACGATTTTTCATTGACCGTTAGTTGCTGAATCTACCTTAAACCCCTATGAAATAAATTTCAAAAACCCTTGATGAATGTCAAAAGATTTTTCACTGTTACCTAAAGGTGCCTCATCCTGCTAAAATAGTTCAATGTAATAACTAAACCACTATTGCGGTATTGCCTTTGATTCAACACGATCTTACATGCTTTTAAATGTCAAAGATTTGCCCTGTTTCTCATTATGTCCCATGAATTATGGCTTTTACCCAAATAGGCGTATTAGTCAAATCTTTTTATTCCAAATTTATGCCATCATTTGCATGTTCTTGCATGATGCTCTACAGGCGTTTGATATGAAAGTTTTGTCTTCTTATTCTTTTCCCACGACACATTGGTCGCTTTTGGACCATCTCGGATCACTCACTCTTCAAGAATAAGTACCTTGGTATCATTGTTTTGAAATCAAACACTCATGACGCTTTTGACTTAAGCCCCTGTGGCCTGGGATTGATGATGAATCAATCAGTCAGTCAGTGGTGCTTTTACGAAATGAAGAAAGGCAAGTAAATGGGGTTTCTGTGTCATCCAATATCCGCTGATGATTGTTGCCGCAATCTCCAGAATCCAGAATCCCCAAGTAATTGGGCCGACATGGACTCAAAAGACTAAGCCCGGTCCATAACTAATCCAACAAATAGTGATGGCGCCCAATAAACGTGGGACCCCTGATGGCCGAATTTGCAACAGTACCTGAAATTGGAAGTCATGGAATTCAGTCCTGAACGAGGCCCCATAACTTGACAGATAATATGGTTTTACTCAGCTTCCGCTGACTGTGTGACTCAAATTTGTTGCTTGGAAATGGAAAAAGTCCAAAAAGAATAAAAAAAGATTGGCATTTGGCAGCGTGGCTCCCAATTTTCTCTCTCACATGTCCCCACACACACATTACAAATATCTTACCTGCGTCCCGAATCCTGACACACACAAACCGAAGACCATGTTTGAAAAATGAAAACTCATATGCTGCAGGCTGCATGAGCCATGAATCTGAAGCCCTTTCTATAGCCAATACAACAAAAAAAAATCCTTTACTCTCTGGAGATCATAATCTTGCTTCTATTACGTTAAGTTTTATACTATAAGTGCACTTTCTTATTCTAGTTCATGAAGCTGCAGTGCATGCATTGGAAATTTTAACCCAAAAACAATGTATTAGTAGAACTCCTTTATGGAAAGTGATCAACTCCACTGGACTTTTTGTGTCCGGGTAATAGAATATAATAAATAAAACATTAGCAACAGTACTGTGTCCGTGAGACATGGGCTAAGAGACAAAGACTCGGTCAAATAATCTTTTTGACCGGGTGGGGGGAAAAAACTGCCCATGAGAAGAAAATAAACAAATAAAGTATTACATAAAAGATAAAAAAAATATCTTTGTCACGTACCCACAAGAAGAAGAAGTAGATTAGACCGAAATGCTGTTTGTTTCCTCATATTCACATACATACTGACATACATACATACATTACACGCATGATGCAGGCTGTGTGTGTGTGTGTGTGTGTGTGTGTGTGTATACATATACAGACAGATACATGAGGCATGGATTATCCCCCCCCAAGTTGGCACATTCTGAACATCTTCAAACAATGTTTTCATGTTTTTCTGGTGCCAGTTTTTGGCTCCATTATCATCAGTTGCTTTCTTCTATTTCTTTTGAAAGATTCAACTCATGGGTTTAATTTATATACACTGTAACTTCTGCACACGACATGTAGCCCAAACAAAATCTCAGCTCAGGCACTGCCATCCACCCATGGTCTTGTTTTCAATTAATTTAAAACTAGTACTTTGTGCCACATCCTATCCAATACTGCTGGTTTAATTAAAAGGTTTTCACATAATCTAATAAACCATGCATGATTGAAGCTAGTGCTCTAGAAGATCAAACTAGTAATGCAAAAATTGAAAATGGGGCATAAGCTTTATGGGAAAGAATATGAACTCAACTTTACATTGTTAGTGGGCAACCCGCAAGTAACAATAACCAAACCGGAAAACAAAAAATAAATAAAAAATAAGGTCACGCGGCAAGAGATAACTAGAATTTATTTATTGATTATTTTATATGGGTGGGCGTGAAATGATTAGGCTAGAATTGGATCCTCTTTAGGTCTTTTGGAAAAAATAAAAATAAAATTAGAGATGATTATCAGCCGGTCCTTTTCATTTCAACAATACTATATTAAAAAAAAAAATTAAGTAATAGAGCTATCCAATATGGTTCCAAAAATATGGCTCAAATTAAAATGGGAAAGTCTTTTTTTTTTTGGGTTCTTTCGGAATTCTGATACATCAGTTTACTTGTGTAGACTGCCCTTCTTTTTAATCCTGATATTTTAATTAATTAATTAAGTAATTAATTTTTTTAGCAGATTCTAGGAATTTACATTTGGTGGCCACTTGGGTGTCATTTGTCAGTTCCATTAAAGTCCATCTTTGGGAGCTCCGATCATCCACTATGTTAAAATTCGTGTTTATAATTTTTATTCATTTGCTTCAACAGTCCACTTCTTCATGCATAATTTTAAGCCTTATGATTGGGTTAATCTTGGAAAAAAAAAACAAACTAATGATTAATTTAAATGGGTTCGATTGGATTAAATTGTAAATAAAAAATTAATCAACTGGTGTTAGTGAAACCAACTCGAAAGTTTGATAATATGTTGTTATGATTTGATTCTTTACCATTCAAAAAAATCATGTCAAACTTCACACCCCAACAAACAAAGTAACATCTTTACTCCATCCATTGAATTGATTGAGTTAATACAATTTACCAACTTGCTTTGATTGATCACACATACAGAAACTCAAAATTATTAAATTAAAAAAAAAAGTGTAGACTCAATATATGTTCCAAATGACCAATTAAATCCAACCGTTGCAAAAATATCCATTCATACTCCTGTTCATTAGTGAATTTGGTTTATGTCAATGGAGATGGGAGTATTAATTTATTATTTTGTTTATTCATCACCAAATGATAAAATGGGTGGTGTTTTCTAAAACCATACAATATAAAATGGAATGAAAAAAAAAAAATAAGGGTCCGTTCGGGATTGATTTTTAAGAGTTCAAAAGTTTTAAAAAATTAAAAGCTAATTTTAGTGTTCATCAAATTTTTTTTAGAAATCACTTTTGGTAAAATCAACTTATCCTATATCAAATTTTAAAAAATAGAAAAAAGTAGCTTCTTAAAAACCTAATTTTGAAAATTAATTTAATACTTAAAACTATTATATATATATATATATATATATATATATATATATATATATATATATATATATGAAAAAAATGAAAAAAAAATTATTTCATTAATTATAAAATAAAAATATTTATTTTGGTTACTAATTATTACATGTACGCAATCAAATATTATATATATATTTTTATAAAAGTGTAAATAAATTTTATTCAATATTATATCTAATTTAATTATTGGGTAAAAGCTCGTTTCATCCCTATATTTTAAGATTAGTGCCCATTTAGTCCCTATATTTTTAAAAATACCTCAAAACATCCATACCCTTAAATTATTGACATCCCTGCTGTTACTTTTTGTTTCTTTTGACTTGCTTTTACAACATTATCCTCTTACAATAATGTTTCTTTTTATAAAATTAATAAAAAGAAAAAAAATTAAATTATCAATTTAACCCCAAAAATAAAATAAAAACAAAAAGAATATATGTTAATTTTTGTGAAAGCTTACATGTGTCCAAAAAAATTTTTATTGTAAAAATAATTAAATTACCTTTTTTTTGGACATTAGTAAAAAAAATTTAATATATTAATTCCTCAGCAGTGTGTTACAAAAAAGTAACATATATTAATTTTGTTTCAATTTATTTTTGGGATTAAATTGATAATTACTTTTTTTCTTTTTACTAATGTCTAAAAAATATATTGTAAGAGGGTAATATTGTAAAAATAAAGCCAAAAGTAACAAAAAATAAGAGGAAATGTGCTAATAATTTAATGTCAGGGATGTTTTGAGGTATTTTTAAAAATATAAGGACTGAACGAAATATAGGAACTAAACGAGATTTTACCCTTAATTATTTATATTTTTACAATAATTTAACAATAAAATTTATAAAAATATATACGACTGTTTTTAAAACTCAAAAATCACGTTACTTTCAAAAATAAATTTTATAAAAAAATCAACTAATTTTTTTATAATTAATTATTTTTATAATATAATTAACAATAATAATTTTAAAAATTATAGGATTAGCTAACTGATTCTGAGTTCATAAGATATCGAAGTGGAAGGAGCTGAAGCCTCGAAGGGATCGAGTTTGGGCAGCAGGCGGTTATAACATCTTCACTTTACAAGGGTACAGGTGTTAGGCACCCAAATCACTTGACACCCCAACGTTACACATATTTACCAATTATTATTATTTTTATTATTATCACTAATTACTCCAAATTAATTAACCTACAACTCACTTTCCTATAATTCTTCCATACAACCAATTACATCACTGCTCTCGGGGAATTTATAACCCGCCCTCGTTCACATGGCGCTCTGTCATTGGCCTTGGCCAGTCCAGAAACAAACAAAAGGGTGAATGATTAGTTAAAATGAATAGTACTAGAACAAGCAATCAATGAAACACAAATAAGAGAGGGAGAGGAGGTGAATATGTATGCTTTGTTGATTTGTTGTTGTTCTTCTTGTAGAGCTTTTTGTTTCATTCTTCTAAAGATTCCATTTTCTAGACATAATATTGTAGGTTTCACAGATTAAAGGAAAAAAAAAATCATCTTTTTCTATTTCGTTTGGTTTCAATTTTTTAGCTATAAACCAAAAACAAGAGAGGAAAACAAAAAGATTACATTTTGACATTTTGTAAGGAGGGGGGGAGAGAGAGAGGGAGAAAATCCGAGGTGGGTTTGTGAAATTTGTGTTCTTTGTTGTTGCTGTTGTTGATGGTAGTGGTGGAGGTGGTGGTGGTGGGTCTTGTTCATTTAGCTTTGACTCTTTAATCAATCAGGTAATGATTTTTAATCATTCTTTCACTTTCTCTCTCCCCATCTCTTTCTTTTCTTTGTTTTGCTTTTCCTCCTTTAATGTTTTGTAACTCTCAATTTTGGAAAATATTTATCTTTGATAAATTTTGCAAATTTTGAGGTACCACTCTCACTCTAATAATTCTCTTTAAAAAGATTTTATGATCTCTGTGTTTTCTTTTTTTGGTTTTGTAATCTGGGTTGTTTTTGTATTTTTAAAATGTCAATTGGCTTATCATTAGATCTTGATTGATGGGCACCATAACTTGAACAACTGGTTTTCTATATATGTAAAGGTTCAATGGATTTGTATGATTAGTTTCCTTCAACTAAACTTTATCAATATTTGGAATGTTGTCAATTTTTCTTCATCTATTTAGCCATGTCGATTTTCTGTTGCTACCTCTCCACCCCTCTTACAGGATAAAATTTTGGGTTTTGTTGAGACTTTTTTTTTTTTTTTGCCTTCTTCATTTTGGAAAAAGGTAAAGAGATAATATTGTTGCATTATTGAATTATGACATGTTTTTTAGATATCTTACATGAGTGTTCCTTCGTCTATTCCGAGTTTATCTAATATGCAACCTTGCGTTGATTCTCTTTGCGTTTATATCAAACCATTTGATAACCTCTAGTCAAAATTGCAGCTTTATACTCCTGGGTTTCTGAGTAGCAAAACTGGGATTTTTATTTTATTTTATTTTATTTGTTGTTTCTGGGTTATTTTTAGTCTTATTACGGAAACCCACATGAGTGCACACCTGTATTTGAACAAGTTTTTTGTTTGAATATAATCTTCCATCTTATCTGCAGCTAAATTTCATCTCCGTCATTGGTCATTTTCTGATTCCATTGTGTACTGTGTGAACGAATCTTTCAGGCATTAAACCCTTTGCGGAAGACTTTGATTCTACGTTGACCTGACTTTTAGACTAGACTGAATGGTCATGGCTGGAATTGATGATAACATGGCAGTAATTGGAGACTGGGTGCCACCTAGTCCAAGTCCAAGAACCTTTTTCGCAGCAATATCAGGTGATGATATTAGCTCAAGAGAACCACCCAGTGAGAATGGGGTTGATGGGCTCTCCTTAGGATCTCAAGAGCAGATGACATCAGGAAATACTGAGAAAAAGAACATGATGACAGGAGGTGCATCAACTGACTTAGGTCCATTTTCTGAGCAGAAATCAAGGTTGGCGGCAAGAGCTGGGTTTAATGCTCCAAGGTTGAATACAGAAAGCATTAGAACATCTGACCTTTCTCTGAACCCTGATATTCGATCTCCTTACTTGACAATACCACCTGGTCTCAGCCCAACGACACTGCTGGAGTCTCCAGTTTTCCTTTCAAATTCTCTGGTGAGTTTATTTCTTGAGAAGTGTCACCTGTTGTTTCTTCAATTCTTGTCTTTAAATGAAATTTGATAATATGAAATCTATTGATGGGGTTTCAAATGATTACATTCCGATAGGAACCATTAAGATTCCAGTTTGTGGCTTTTTTGCATGTTGCGTTAATTTTTTTTGCTTATGCTGAGAAGAAAGTAGTTTTAGATAATAACTACATTAAAAAATGAGTTTAATTTTATGAATTTGCTGTGGTACATGCTAAAAAACTGAACCCTTGCCTCCGCAGGCACAGCCATCTCCAACAACTGGAAAGTTCTCATTCATCCCAAATGGTAATGGTAAAAGTTCGACATGTATCTCAGAGGCCCCTGATAAAAGCAAGGATAACATCTTGGAGGACATCAATACATCATTTGCATTTAAGCCTGTTGCAGAATCAGGTTCTTTTTCCCTTGGTACAAGAAATAAGGCAAGTATAATATGGCCGGATTCCTAATGCTATTTGTTAAACATTTTCATTTTCTGTCTGTTGAATATTGTTTGACTAGTACTTACAGATTTACTTTTACTCATCCTCAGCAGTCCTTTCCTAGTATTGAGGTTTCTGTTCAGTCTGAGAATTCCCCCCAAAATGTAAATGCAGCCAAAGTCCATTCTCAATACAGAAACAGCCTCAGCCTCCAAGTCCAAACAGACTTCTCCAGAGCAACAACTGAAAAGGATAATGGGTGTAATACCATCTTGGCTGATCAAAGGGTCTTTGATACTTTTGGTGGCAGTACTGAACATTCTCCACCTCTTGATGAGCAACAGGATGAAGAAGGAGATCAAAGAGGCAGTGGAGATTCCATGGTTGCTGGTGCTGGAGGTGCATCATCTGAAGATGGATATAATTGGAGAAAATATGGACAAAAACAGGTGAAGGGTAGTGAGTATCCGCGTAGTTATTACAAGTGCACACATCCAAACTGTCAGGTTAAGAAGAAAGTGGAGAGATCTCTTGAAGGCCACATAACTGAGATCATATACAAAGGAGCTCATAATCACCCCAAGCCTCCACCCAATCGCCGATCAGCCATTGGGTCTAACCCTCTTGACATGCAATTAGACATTCATGAACAGGCTGGACTGCAGAGTGGTGCTGATGGTGATCCCTCATGGGCAAATACACAGAAAGGGACTGCTGGTGGAACTCCCGAGTGGAGGCATGACACTGTCGAGGTGACATCAGCAGCACCTGTGGGACCTGAATACTGCAACCAATCTTCTGCTTTGCCTGCTCAGAATGGCACTCCCTACGAATCAGGTGATGCAGTGGATGCCTCATCTACCTTCTCTAATGATGAAGATGAAGATGATCAGGTGACACACTGCAGCGTAGGTTTTGATGGTGAAGAAGACGAATCTGAGTCAAAGAGAAGGTATCTTTTTCCTTTCTCCATATTTCTGCTATGAAGTCTAGAATTTTATATTTACTTCACTGTGGGAATATGCTTATGTTATTGATATCCCAGGAAAATTGAAGCTTATGCAACAGAAATGAGTGGAGCCACTAGAGCTATTCGTGAGCCTAGAGTAGTGGTTCAGACAACGAGTGAGGTAGATATCCTTGATGATGGATACCGCTGGCGCAAATATGGGCAAAAAGTTGTGAAAGGAAATCCAAATCCAAGGTGATCCTTGAAATCATCTACTTTTTCCCCCTCCCTCTCTCTTTCTCTCTGAGATACACATGCACAAAAAATGCACAAGCCTGCATGCCCAAAGCAAAATTGCAGTCCTAACAGTCACATTGAAATTGAAATTTTGTTGCTATCTTGAAGGAGTTATTACAAGTGCACAAGTGCAGGCTGCACGGTGAGAAAGCACGTGGAGAGGGCGTCCCATGATCTGAAGTCAGTGATCACCACATATGAGGGAAAGCACAACCATGATGTTCCCGCTGCTCGAAATAGCAGTCATGTTAACTCTGGCTCCTCAAGTGCCGTTTCTGCCCATGCTGCTGCTGGTGGTCAAATCCACAGGCCCGAGCCATCACAGCTTCACAACAGCATGGCAAGATTTGACAGACCTGCTTCTTTTGGTTCTTTCAGAGTACCTGGAAGGCAGCAGTTCGGACCTTCCCCTGGCTTCTCATTTGGAATGCATCAACCAGGCCTGGCCAATCTATCTATGGCAGGACTTGGCCCCGGCCAACCTGAGCTGCCTGTTTTGCCTGTTCATCCATATTTGGCACAGCAACGCCAGGT
The DNA here is from genome assembly GCF_000493195.1 of Citrus x clementina. Classification (NCBI taxonomy): domain Eukaryota; kingdom Viridiplantae; phylum Streptophyta; class Magnoliopsida; order Sapindales; family Rutaceae; genus Citrus; species Citrus x clementina. Next base: position 24,328,686 of record NW_006263303.1, on the reverse strand, counting down.
TAATGAAATGGGTTTCATGATGCCAAAAGGAGAACCAAAGGTGGAGCCAATGTCGGAACCTGGTCTGAACTTGTCGAATCGTTCAGCAGTTTACCAGCAGCTGATGAGTAGGCTACCTCTTGGACCTCAGATGTAAATGTTGCTGCTTTATTTTATTTGAATTTATTCCATAATTATAATTATAATTATAATAATAATTATTATTGTTTTGTTGTTCTGAGGAAAGTAGTGCTATTTTATATAAATCTATACAAAAATTCTGTTCTTTAGATGATCCATTCTGTGATTCTTTGTTCATTGCGAAGCTGTACCAAATTTTCATCCATTGGTAAATGATGAAAGCATGCATCAACTTGTAGAAGGCGACTTTCTGTTAAAGATGCTATTTTTCATTTTAGCTTCAGTCTACACTCATGGTGTGCAAGAAAAATCTATTAATAGTTTACGCTTCAAACTCATCGTTTAAGCTTGGTATTGAGATGACAAGGCTTAAAAATTATAGTGAAGAGGAAAATTGTGATTATAAAATAAAAATTATTAATGAAGACATTATAGATTTTTTATTATATAAGTGTAGAATTAAATCAATTCAGTTTCTAAACCATAATAATAAATGTTTAATGGACATTTTCATAATATAATTTAAGCCGTCCAAGCACTCCAAACAGGGCATTTAGGCTAAATGCTGAATGTGTGCGGGCATGAACCCGTTTAGGCTCCCGTACTGCAACGATCCTTGCCGTTTAACATTTAACAAAATTTTTATCAAACACAATGCCTGCTCACTTGGCGTGTAGCATTAGTAGAGGGGGAAAAAAAAAGATTCTTAGCCGTGAAAAATAAAGAATTAAGTGAAATTTTCAGTAAAGCTCCAATGCAACCCACTCTGTGCTGTGAAACACATGCATCAATCGGTAATATTTAGTACATTTATCAGGGAAAAATATGGATCTTTTTAACTACTGATTTTCAATTCCTTTCGCTACTTAATACGAAAAAAAAAGGGAATATTACATTTACAAAGTGTAATTTTGCTAAATTACAAGAGTTAAGATATCAGCAGCAAAACCCACAATGGGCAACTCTAAAAGGCATGTATATTTTGCTTGTCAATGAAGATGGGATGAGTTCCAGAATCAACACTCGGCAATCAAATGCACTCAATCACCCACTCAATGGCCGTTTGAAATCTCCTCGAGATTTTTGTCTTTACTACGCTGATAAACTGATTTCCGGTGATTTACTTCTTCTCTGTTGGACATAAAATCAGAAAAGTGCCAATTGATTAATTATTTGGAAACTTTTGTTCCCCAACCAAGATCATAAAACAAGGGAAGCGGAAAATGATACCAGATTTGCTTATTTAAAAGGAGACTGAATGAAAACAATGAAATCAAATGATATAATAACAGACTGAAAGAGGAGTAAGAACCTGAGACAATTCCATATAGAATCATAATGAAGAATAGCAACAATTCTTTGCTTCCTTCTTCTTTGGAGTTCTCTGGAACGCTTAATTACAGGCAACTGCTTGATCCCCTTGGCCTCCATTAATTCCTTGGCAATCGCTAGATCTGTGTCCGGGTAGCAGGTTAAAAGTCCACGCTCTCGGCCTCTATAGCTTATCCCTCGAGTACAAATAGAGGAAACAAGACATGTATTCACCTATAAATATTTCACTTGCATGTCATCAGTAAGGATATAGATAGACAAAGTAAAGACAAGCTGCGAGAGTTCAGAAAAGTAAGGCAACAATTACATACATCGGAAGCTATTGAATCGCCCTTGGAATTATCACTAGACAGTTTGGACAAGCAACGTTTAATGTCACCATATGTTAATATACCCTCCAGGAAATCTTCACCGTTAACCACAAGGACACAATTCTGTTGGCCATCTTTCATGGATTCTATTGCTTCTTTTAAGGTTACAGTAAGTGCAACCTTTACAAAGTCCTTTGACATAGCCCTAGAAACCTGACAAGGAGGGATGGAGAATTGAAGTAGCTTAAGTCACAATTAATGGAAAATAAGCAGGATTGTAATTTGTGAGGAGCTTTAGTCAGGTACAAAATGATGAAGCATATCAGGAAAATTGTACCTTCAATTCTTCCAAAAGCATTTCTTCAGCTGCTTCAGAGTCAGCAGAGTTTTCTACGACAGAGAGTTCTAACTCATCTCCGCCATCAGTCCTCCTCCATAAAACCTCATTTTTATCTTCCATAGGTGAAAGAGACGAATAACCCCTAGCCAAAGTCCGTTTATCAGATGCATCCGTCTCCTTGGCCTGGTTTGCCACAGAGGGAACCCATATTGCCAATCCAACAGCTCCCTACTTGCGAAATAGGGGAAACAAAATCAAGCACCAAGGTAACATTAGCCTCTGAACAGCATCAGTGCATTGTTATGAAAGACTACAACTTAACAGTATCAGTGCATTGTTGCAATTGTGATTGCCTTCAGAAGACAACATCCGCATGCCATTGCAAAATGGAAAGGAAAGGAATTTTCATAGGCAATAAGCAGTGAACACACCCATGCCAAACATGAAAGATGCAAGAAGATTTTGGATCAATTACCATGAGAGGAAGCAATATCCTGTAATCTCTAGTCAGCTCAAAGAGAAGTAGAACTGATGTCAAGGGTACAGAACAAACAGAAGCTAATGTAGCAGCCATTCCGACCTGCATTATGAGTTTGTAAGGACAGTGATTAGCTAATGAAGATCAACATCCCCAACAACCCTCAGACCAAGCCAACAAAAATGTAATTCTTCTTTATAAAATGGAAATGTTACCAGAGCATAGGCCTGCGGCTCTGCAACAGCGACATTGCCTGGAATGGCTGAATTTATAATTTCTGCAGCTGAACCACCAAATACAGCACCAACAGCTGCACCAATCATCAAACTTGGTGCATAAAGACCACCCACAAGCCCAGACCCTTTGCACAAAGCTGTGGCCACAACCTTAGCAGCTGCAAGTTGAGTTAACAACCAGATTCCAGGAGCAGATGCAGTTTTCCCAGTATGTAGGATTTCTTCAACATTTGTGAAACCCCAGTATAGTATTCCCGGATATCTAAGAGCAATTATCCCAGCTCCCAAACCACCTAAAGCAGGGCATACAACAGGAGGAAGGCCAAATTTTTCCTTGATGAAATCAAATGACTTTGTAAACCAAGCAACCAAACGAGTGAAGACTACACTTACAACTCCACATAGCATGCCCAATATGAGGTATAGAGGTAATTCTGCGAGACAATATCAAAAACAAATAATCAGTAAGCAGATGATTCATGAACCGTCTATTGAAATTTCATCTATGGATTGGACGAAATTATCCCGGACCGAAAAAAAAATGAAACATCTGACTAATAGAACAAGCAGAATCAGAAATCAAATATATAAAATTACAAAAGAAAAAAAATAAATAAATAAAATAAACTAAGATCTCCAACAAGCACGGTTAATGTCCAATAAATACTTCACAGAAGAATACCATGCAGATTCAGGATAAAACCAATATATAAAAATCAAGAACAATACCAGCAGCTGACTTCAAATCATATGAGGGCACAGTGAATGCTGATTGTGTCCCCAGCAAAACAGTTGATACTGTAGATGATATAACAGAGGCCAATATTATCATTGCGGTTGTAAATGGGGGTGAGTTTTCAGCCCGAAGAGGCCTTAACACAGTTTCAATGGCAAAGAAACAACCGGCTACAGCCGCATTAAAACCTGAAAGCAAATTGAAACAGAAATATCAGCCACTTGAACGATCAAAACTGGAAAGGGGACACATTCTAGAAGCTCAAATAATCAGCTACTTGAACGATCAAAACTGGAAAGGGTACACGTTCTAGAAGCTCAAATAATAACTCCCAATTACATTAATAAATAAGGATGAGAAAACTCAACCTCATTGTTATTCATATCTAGATCAAAGCTAGCTATTAAATACAAAAGTGCATACAGATCCATAATAAATTTATGATACCTGAAGCAATTCCAGAAGCAGCACCAGCTGCAACAAGCGCAATTTTCCTTTCTCTGTTATTTTCCATCATTAAAGAAAAACCATTGGCACATGATTTTCCAATATCAACACTAGGACCTTCAGGACCCAAAGAACAACCAGTACCTAAAGTAACAGCAGCCTGAATGGCCTTTATTGTAGGAAACACTCCGGCAACCAAATCAAAACCTTGTCTATCCAAAGAACTCGACTGCTTTATTTGATTTAATATCTCAAGTAACCCATGCATCATTCCAACAATTACCCCTCCCGTCACTGGAATGAGTAAAATCCGATGCCAAGTGTCCGCCAGTCTCTGTAATCGAAGCCAAGCAGCACCCTCATTCGGAGTACCCGCCCAGGCCCATTCATGTATAATATGAACCTAAATAACCAGCCAAGCAACCAGTTTGTATTAGCCTAAAAAAAAAATCAAACTTTAAAACAGAAAAAAGGAACAAAAGATCAATTTCCTTGCAAAGCAATCAATTTGGATAAATATTTGCAACTAGCAAAGCTACAAAGCAAAAAAGATTCAAACTTCAAGACAAAAAGATCAAAATTCAGTAAAAGCTAACCCCTTTATTGAAGAAGGCAACGCACAAACCAGAGGCGAGGCCGAGAAGGCAACCGATGAGAAGCAACGCCCACTCAGGAGGGGCACTTTCCGTCAGAGAATCACGAGCGTCCACATAATTATGGTGATCGAAAGACGACGAACGCGAATGCGAAAGAGGAGGATCTTTGAAAGTTATGCGGCGATCGGAAAATCGACGATCCAATTGCTTAAACAGATCTTTGATTCCGCCTGCCGCGGAAGGAGTACTGGTTCTATTCGACGGCGAATCTGGAGCTGATTCTAAGTCTTCTTGATTCGACGATCTCAGCGGACGCCTCTCATCGCTTGACATTTTCTGCTTTCGAAATTTTTTTTATTTTTTATTTTTTTTGGTTTACGATTTATCAGTTCTTCATTTTGTTTGTTCTACTGGTTTATGCATTCGTAGCCTTCTTCTTCTTCATCGTCTTCGTTTCGTTTCGTTCCGTTTTGTTTTGTTTTGTTTTCATTTTGAAACTTTGTTTTTCATTTCCTATAATATTAATATAGTGTGACGTAAAAATGAAGGTAAAATATTATTTTTAAGAGAATAATAAAAGTAATTATCAATATATGGATTACGAAAACCAAATATGAAGTTTTTCTTTTAAATAATAATTTATGAAGTTAAATTTTCTATAAACGAAGGAAAAAAAAATCATTTTATTTATTTTTAGGGAAAGGAAGCAAAGACCTTTTTTTTTTGACAATAAAAGTAGGAAGCAAAGACCTTTTACTTGTGGTGTGGACTGCAGTTGTTTCACAGTCAACAATTAACACTCGTTTTTGTAACTAGAGAGTAGAGAGGTGGTCTTTATTAATTAGTCTGTACAAATTATCTATCTATCTATCTTGGTTCTAATTCATTTCTTGATATTCACCAATTTTTATGCACATTAAAATTTTGTTAATATTTATTTTTGAATGATCAATTTTACTCCTTTTAATTTATGATAGCCCATATTATTATTTGCAGTTAAAAGAAAAATATATGAAAAATTTGATGAGAATTAAAGAATTGAGAATGAAAAGAGAAGAAAAATATTAATTACACATACACATATCTTTTAAATTCAAATTATTAAAGAAAGTATTGTACAAATCTCATCTAATAATCCCACTAACTAAAATAAGATGGGATGGTGAAGAATCCAAACCCCACTGACTGAGCATATGTATGTATCTCAATGAATGAATTGTTTTTCAATAAAAAAACAAACAATAAGAGTAGAACACGTTGTGTTGTATCATTTGATAATTTGGCATTATTGCCCACCGGACTTTGTTGGCCTTTGCCACCCACGAACGCATACACAACAAGAGGTTATCATCCATTTCTTTCGAGGGCAAACAATTTGATTTTAGTAGATCACAATATTACATATCATATATTATTATTATTATTATTATTTTAAAAGAAGAATGATACTTTAAGTCTTCAATAATTTTCATTATTTATATCATTTAAGTCCTTAATTCTGTAATAATAAATTATTACTTACATAAAGAGTGTGTTCGGCAGCCAGCTTAATAATTTATACAGTGCAATCTTATGTTTAGATTATAGCAATAGCTGCACAATGCACTATAAATGTAACAACTGCCAAATTATGCTAACCTTAACCTTGGGTTTATTACATAATAAAACATTATTCTCTCTCTATTATATATTATAATAAAAAAAATAAAACTTATATTTAATGTTACATTATTTAATATATGTATGATATTATTCAATAATAGGATATTATATTTTCATTTTTATATTAATTATAAAAAATAAAAAATAATTTAATATCGTAATATAATACTAAGATAAATTATTAAATAGTTAATTTAACATAACTAATAAAAATTAAATATTAATATAAAATAATGATATACAAATATTATTATATCTAGTTCAATTTACTGTACCACGTATGAAATTGTATTATAATTTAATCGTAATACAATACACCATAAATTATATAAGATGATACAATTAATGTAATATAATATAATGTGTTAAACGCGCCCAAAATATAAAACAAAATTATAAGTTAAAAAAAAAAAAACATTTATCCCGAAACAGTAAAGTTCAAACCTTAAAATTATAACATCACGACATAAGGGATTATAATAAATAATTAAAAAAATTAAAAATCTAAATGGTAATAATAAAACGAATTAGGGAGCCAAGTGTTATTTTATTTTCTAAATACTTAAAGGAGATGACAGATGGAGAGCGCGTGGACACGTGCTAGAGAGCTGGCGTGGCTGTGTCAAAAAAGTTTGGTTAGGCATGGCACTCGTTTCTTGGCGGATGGAATGAAAAGGAGGAAAAAAAAAATCTCAACAAGTGAATTAACAGAGAAACCCCTGTTCAAATTCTGCTGTGTGTCTGGTCAGAATCAGTTTGAAGACGAAATTTTGAACACAAATTTAAAACGAACACCGCCAGCCACTTTGCACCCAGAAAGCTAAAGGGAAAAAGAAAAATTTCCTTTTTTGCTATCTGAAAGCAACAAAAAGACATTCATAATTGGAAAGTTGCTGCTGATGACCAAAAAATGTTGCCTTTACTCTTTTGCTAATGTAAGAAGGGGATTAGGGTTTGACTTGGAGGACTGGATGTGGTAATCTCAGCTACTGGATCTGAAATTATAGAGAGACTTGAGCTGGGATCTGTTTATTCTTCAATCAAAACAAACCCAGCCATACAATTCAAGCAAAAAAAAGGAACAAATAGAGGTTTGATTTTTACTGTCAAGATTGGCCCTGATCTTTTCATCTGAATTCTTGGATTTGGTTTATATTTGATCTTTAAAACACTGGACATTTAAGCTTTTATGCAAATTATCATTTGTTGACCTTGACTTGAGCTGAACATTTTCTTCTGGGGTTCTGTTTTACTTATTTTTATTGAAGTTAAAATTTGGCTGGGAATTTGCTTGTGTAGCTGTAATTCCGAACCAAGTTGATTTTGTGGTAGTTGAGAACATTTCTATTTGTGAGAAAGACAGGCTTGGCTGTTGGCTGTGTGTTGTTCTGACTTTCTGAGAGATTTACAAATCATAGAATCTTCACTGTTCTGTGGACAAAAGTATAACAAATGCCCTGTGGCAAAATCCAGTTCTTACATAATTGCTAAAGATTGATCTAATTCCTTTTGACCCTGAAATTTAAATTTGTGGAGCATAAGTGTTGGTCTTTGTTAGTCTTTACTTTGAAGAACTGCATGTAGCTCTTGAAAATTGTTGGTTTACAATTGAATTGATTACCATGAATATATAGGTACTCTGAGGCAACAACCAATATGCATGCTAGGCATCGAAGTCCTGGAAATGGCTACAGGTCAATAGGGATGGGCATGGGCCCAGAAGCTTCAGCTAGAGGCCGTGGATTTTACAATTCAGAATACCGGGGCTTCAACCGTGGGTTTGGGCGTGGCCAGGGCCAGCCTAAATCATTTCAGCCGCCGCCTCCCACACCAAGAAAGGGTGACATTTTCATGGAAGCAGGTCGACTTGCCGCTGAGTATCTGGTTTCGCAGGGACTGCTGCCTTCCAGTGTACTGTCTGGTAAATCGCAGAATGGTAATTTTAGGTCACTAGATGGAGATGGTATGCAACTTCCATCGGAAGGTCGGACATCAGCCCTTACCCGTCTTGGGAATTCTGGTTCCGATGTGGAGTCTGGTAGGAGAAGATACCCAGATGATTATAACTCAATGGGGTTGGGGAATTATTTGAAAGGTAGGAGGAAAGGGTCCTTCAGAAGTTACGGATCAGATTGGGGAAGAGAATATGGCAGGACTGGTTCATGGTCAGAGAGAAATAAAATTTCCCCCGATGTGGAGGGTGATGATGACTCTTATTCTGGGCATCAAGAGGAGCAACGTCTTGGTAAAGATGTTGATAATGGGTTGCAGAAGGCTGGGACGGGTGGATTTGCACCAAAAAGTGAGGAAGCTGGTAGCATAGAGGCTGAATCGGATAAGCATAACGTCCTTGATGTAATGGGCTCACGAGTGAGTTCTTCAAGCAACGGAAAAGATTTACTTAAAGAGACTGATGGTGAATTCTCCAGGAAAGCTGTGGAATCAACAAACATGAATGTGGAGACTGGAGAGCTGAAGGATGTTTCTTGCAAAGATGAAACAGAGAAACTGAATGACACGGAGGACTCATCCATCAAGCACTGTGCTGAGGAAGGTGATACATTGAGCAAGAGTAATAATGATTTACTAGCATTGTGTAAATTTGCCAAGGTGCCCACAAAAACTCGCTCTTCACTGTCATATAAAGGCTTGAAGGCTGATTCGGTTTCAAATAATGATGATGAAAACACTTCTGATATCAAACCTTCCAGAAGATCCGAGGTCTTAGTTGAAGATGGCTCTGCTGCTGATTTTCCATCGAATAAAACTCAAGAGTCAATGTGTAACGACTCTGAAATGTCCAAACCTCTGACCGTCCAGGCCGTTGAGTCTGTGGGAGCATTAAGCTCTACTTCTGGTATCAATCAAGGTAAATGTGCAAGATCACAATCTTTCCCAGATAGAGGTTTCGTGCATGACACCAAGCTGGAATCAGTTCAGGAGCTGTCAGATCTGCAGAGGTCCAGTTCTATGGTCATTGAGAGAGGTGAAAAACGACCCATGGAAGATAATGATACAAGGGAAGGAGCCAAAAAATTAAGAGAATGGTTTCCATCAATGGTTACTAAGGCTGATGAGTACTTTGGGATGTCCAATTTGGGTGAGAAGAAAGCAATTTCACTAGAAGAAACAGCTTCACCTGAGGAAAAGGTGATTCTGGCTTTTGATCAAGAGAGCTCAGTTAATAACTATCAATTTCAAAAGGGAATTGGTGAACCTTGTGTTGAGTACACAGAAGAGAAACAGCTTTTTCCTGGTTCATTTAAGATTTGTGACCTTAATCTAATGGAAGGTTCAGACTTGAATGAGAATCATCAGAGTGATCCAACTCGCATGTACCCTTCTGTTCCAAAAAGAGAAGCTACGCCAGTTGATATTGGTTTGTCCATGAGTAATTCCAGTATGGTTAGTGAATATAGTAGACGTCAAAGTGATTGTAAGGCGATTGAAGTAATTGATTTAGAGGATGATTCTGTCCAAGAAAACAAGACTAATGATAATTCAGAGAGAAAGTATGTTTCTCTTATCTCTGTGTTTTCTCTGTTACTTCATTGGTGCATTTCTCAAATATACATGATTATGGTGTTATAATCTTTTGGAAATCCATATTGATTTTTTTAACATAAATTGTTCCTTTATGCAGGACCGAAACTATGTTTACCAGTTTGGAAGGTTTTCCTAACAATACACAGAATTCCACTCAAATTCTTGATGTTCCGGATAACTATGATGGGCTTACAATCACACAGTTACTCAATACTTTTCCAGATTGTCCTCCAGTACCTGGGGATATTAATCCCCTTCAGAATGAGATGGTCCTACACAATGGAGAGGTATTGCCACCGTCTTCTAAGACTTTGGTTATTTATTCAACAAGGGTCTTTCTCATTTTTAATGTGAACACCAGGCAACATGATGGTTGCTGGGCGTAACTTGATGCCTATTTGTAGTGTCTTTAAATGTTTAATTTTTTAATCTTGCAGCACGAGCATGTAGTTTCCTTTTTTTCGGTTTGATCATGGAATGAATACTACATCACTAGATTCCATGTCTTGAGTTCATTACGGCGGATTAATTACCAATTGTTTTTAACTGGTTGTTTCAGGGGGCTCTTGCTGATGATGATTCAATATACATGTCCCTGGAAGAAATACCACTGAGTATGCCAGATATTTAATTTCATGCTTTGTTTTCTTTTGAATTTACAGCGTGGCTAGAAGTGTATTGGGTTAACTAATATGGTGGATGGGATTTTAGAATTTTGATAACTTATTCAAGGTGATCTAAAGGGAATGCCCAGGAAGCCATTAGAACCAGTTGTAACTTCTGTATCATGCAGTTAATGTAGGTGGTTTTTTATTCCAATTTTAGCTGGTAAAGAGCATGGGTCGGGTGATTATTGGCTTGCGAGAAGTGTTATTGGTTAGTTAATGTGGTGGATGGGATTTTAGAATTTTGGTAACTTATTGAAGGTGATCTAAAGGGAAGGGCATGAAGCCCTTCAAACCAGATTGGAACTTCTGTACTGTGCAGATTAATGTAGCTGGTTTTTTATGCCAAGTTTAGCTGGTAAAGTGCGAGGGCTGGGTGATTTACCTCTGAGATTTCATTTCATTGCTTTAGACCCTTCCCTCAAATTGTTTCATTGTTTTTTTATGCCAAGTTTGCTACTAAGTGGATGGAGTACCCTTTTTTTCTTTTTTTTTTAACGCTCAAATTTTTGGACGGTGGGCAATTGATTTTTATTTTTTTTTGCCCCTACCTTCCGCTAGATTCAAACTTTGGTGGCCAACAAAAGAAAGCTACTTGAAAACTGCTTGGCCTAGCCCCTAGGGGCAAGTGGATCGAGTACTGGTCCATTATGTTTTTTGACGTGTTAAAGTTTTGGCGTTGAATTTATGTTTCTGCACTAATATGGTAGGATCTTCTTCCCTAAATAGAAAAGAAAAGAAAATTAGTATTAGTGTTGGGTTTTATTTATTCTTAGATAAGGCAATGTTCAAATTTTTGTTGAATCATGCTTTTGTTGTGGTGATTGTGATGATAGTGTACTTGTTGACCATATGTAGTTTTAGACTTCCTCATATTTTGGTGCTCTAATTCATCCCTTGTAAGAATTGTTTTTGATGATTTTTATGTAGGCTTTTTGCGGGGATGGGAGCAGCCACCACCACAAGAATATGAGAAGCCTTTCTGATATGGCGATCGCTGAAAACTTAACTGAAGATACTGCTTGGTTTGCATAATATTTGGCCACTGGGTTCTTTTGTTGCAATTACTATTTACTCCAACTGTATGCCTGCTTCTGGTAGTAGTTTGATTTTGTTGATAGAAGATAAGCATATTCCTTCGGTAGGAATTCAGGCAAACCGTGATTTTTTTTTCACTATATTTGGCTGTTACACCTCATTGTAAACTAAATGGCGTTTGTAGTGTTGTTGGTTGAAAAAATATCTACTTACTTTTCCACGCATAATACCTGGTTTTCAGAAATTATGTCGTCTAATACATTAAGGTCTAACAAATTTATGACCATTTTTTCGTCAAATGGGAACTTGCATATTTAAATTGATAATATGAGAAGGATAGATTAATGTAGGCTGCTCCAATGTTCCCCGCTTGGAGCACTTTGCTGCAAATTCTGATGACAAAAATCATTTTTATTTCACTCATGGCTTAGCAGCTGTTTTCTGCTTACTCTGTCTAAATGCATCAATTGCTGATTGGTTCAATGATTTAGCAAATTTGTTTGAATCAAGATTCTTGTTTGATATCTGGCTGTATCTGTACTATGGTAATGGACTAGCAGTCCAAGTTATTGGATTGGAGGGAGAAACTTCTTATCAAGTTTCAAAAGCTTAAAGCTCAGAATAATTTCATTGCCAGCAAACTGGTAAGAAATTATCTTCCCTCCCTGTAACACAGGATGTCTTTGGCTATATACTAGACTTGCTCAGCTGAGCATGTAGCTGCATTTGGCATATAATTCCAACTTCTTTGTGCTGCTAGTCACTCTAAACAAGCACTGGAGGTCTTTTCCATGCCCTAGAATGTATTGTTTTTATTCATAAGCTAGAACTAAAAGAGCAGTGGCCGGTAGCACATGCAGATGCAATCTCTGTTAAAAAAACGGAGCACTTGCAGTCCAACTTGTTCGCTCAAGAAGAAACGAAAGAGTATGACATGACATGCGAAAGAAGTCTATTAACTCAAGAAATGAAAGATAAAGACGTGTGACCAGAAATTAAGGGCTACCTATAATATAGCTTACAAAGTCTACAACCTTTTATTGTATACAATCCGTTGGTGGATCATGATCATGTATAATGCGTATATTCATCAGTGTAGAAGGTCTTTAAATTCTTAATGGTCCTCCTGGTCTATATGGACCCACCTGCCTTGATATTTAAGACGTTTGATTCTACAATATCTGATGGCCTTTTGTCCCCAATTTGCATCTTCTTCTTGTACATTTATTATTTACTGCCCATTTGGCTAAAAAGCAAAGGGCTGAGGAAACCCTTTGGTTGTTTTGGCTCAACACTGATGAAAACTCGGTTCAAAATTCAAAAGCTTGTCGACTGTTGTGATAATAGCATGAACTTGCAGCACACATGCTAGCTTTAACTTGAATAAACAAGTGGTATCAGAACCAATGAGGCTAATTGAACATGGTTCCACGTACAGCGGATGTTTGTTGCATATTGAATTGACGATGTGCAGTTTTTGAGTTACCAATTTGATCTGCCGAACTGACATTGACTGTTTCTGAATCCATAGTCATTAAAGTGGAAGAGTGGGAGTTGGAACGCCTTTCTTGTTTTGTTACGTTTTCAAACTTGGTTATTGCCTTAATTAAGAGAAAGAAAAAGAAAAAGAGTCGTATGGGGGGGGGGGGGGGGTAGGGGAAGATTATGGGGGAACCGTTACAAGTCCTTGTCAGCATCCAATGAATGGGATTTTAATTTAATTAAATCTTCTTACAGAAGGAAAAAAAAAAAAAGGAACTGCTTCATTACGTTAAGTAAGCACAATCTGAAAACAACATCACATGGTCCATATTATGTATGTATGTATGTATGAATGTAAGTAATGGTAGTCTTAAAAGAAAAATCTATGAAGAAAGCAAAGCAATTAAGCAAAGTTAGGACAGCAACGCACACTTTGCATTTCTCTTCTTAGTCAGCACACTTTGCACAGCGCAGGCACTGCGGAGGCTTCAAAACAATCTCAACAAAACAACATGACAAGTGGGTCATTCATTTTGTCCGCTTAAAGAGTTATATGGACCTTCACTCACTTGGGTTTTCAACTCTCTAACCAGTTGTCTTTTGGGACTGTGCATTGAACCTCCAAATAGTGGCCAGTGCTACTAGGCCTAGCTGTCTAGCTGATTGATTATATAAATAAAACGTGCAACCTCAGGCTCTCTCTCTCTCTGGTTTTTTTTTTCACTTTTTGACATGCAGCTATTGATTGTTCAGTAAATACTTAGAATTATGCTTTGGCACCAAAATTACATAGGCCCCCTTAAAATTTGATGTTTATGTAAATATGATCTTGTGGTCGAACCAAAAATCTAGTCCGGCGGCCACAGTCTAAATGTGATAACAAATCATGTCCACTTAACCAGTTTGTTATCTTTTTCAAACATCCATCAACAGCAGTTGCTTAATGGTCAGAACTTCAAAACTTCTATTTCTACTACACCAACGACTTAAAAGCCATAGCAGCACGTCATACCAAAGGAATATATACTTAATACATATTTACATTGGGAATTGTCACTTTACTCCTTACATTATTATAATCAACTCTCGCCATTTAATTCCCCATTATTTTTATAATAGCTAATTACTAACGTACTGTTAATATTCTAATTAATGACATTGGTTTACATTTCTACAGTAACTATTAATACATTAAAACAAAATACATGTACACACATAATTTTTTTTTTTTTTTTTGGGTTAAATGAAATCCTCTTTTGTTTTCGATATAAAAACTCAAAGATAACAAGATAGTTAAGGAACAAAATCCTCCTAGTTAAGGAGCAAAATCCTCCAATCATACATGAAAACCATATTAACAAAAAAGTAAAATAAGCCAAAGCATCTACTAACTTAGTTACAAATCTTTGAGGCATGATAGATTTCAAAATTATTGTTTTAGTGCAAGTAAGTGTTAATTAAATATTAAAAACAATATGAAACAGCTCCGTAAGTACATTAAAAAAACATGTAAATTTCTACAAAATAAATATTCTATAAAATACTCTTAGAAAGCTGTTAATTAGCTAATTAGCGATATTAGAATTTTATAATTTCTACAAAAATCTACCCCTTTTTTTTTACGCAATATGCTATTATTTGGCTTAATTATTATTCTAGAGGGAGACATAAATTTTTTAAGTAATTTTCTTTTCCCTTTTATTTTTTTTAATTGTCATTTATTTATCTTTTCTTTGTGGCAAATAATAAAACACATTAACAGAGTTTTTTTTTTTAAAAAAATTTTTTGCCCTCACTAAAAAGTGTGTGTGTGTGTGTTTTTTTTAAAAAAAAAAAATTTCTTCCACCAATCTCTCTGTCACTCCTTATTTTATTGATAAAAAAAGAGATGGATGGATGATTGATCATGTAATCTGATAACGAAATCATGAAAGACGGTCAAAGCAAGTAAATCATGCATGCACTGTACTACCGAGTCACAGTGACAAATAAAATCACAGCGACATGTTGTCGCGGGCACAGTGAAACAAATGGAAACTAGTAATCTTTCTTTTTATAGCCTTGCCTTTGTTTTGCTGCACTTGCCCATTAAATAAAAAATAAAAAATAAAATTTATTATTATTATTATTTTTATTATTTTTACTACTGCCAAAAAAAAAGAAAAAAGAATTCGAGTCTGAAGTCTGATCTCTGAAGCAGGCTGCAGCAGCTCTCAGCTCCGGCTGGGATCCTGGAGTAAGATCTTGCAGCGTAAACGTGGCATCATTTGGGTGAGCGGGGCAGACACTGTTAATCTCCGTACACGTGTCCCGTCCTTTTTTCTTTTCTTTTTTTAATTTCAAAAAATCTTGCAAGGGAGAGGACCCCACGGAGCCAGACATCCAACCGTCACATCTCTTTCATCCACCACACTTCCTCTCTTCTGTTGTGTTGTGCTGCTGCAAGAGCAAGTGCGAGTGCTGCTGAGTCTTTGACTCCACTTTCTTTTCCGCTTTTTTATAAATATTTTCTCGTGTTCCATGTCTGAACACTCATTGGGTCCTCTCTCTCTCTCTCTCTCTCTCTCTCTCTCTTATATTTCCATAAATTTTGATGGCCAAAAAAAAAAAAAAAAAAAAAAGATGTTATGCGATCACACGTTTATTTTTACCCACCGCCCATCAATATTTGCATGAATTTTCTTCTTCTTTTTTTAAAAAAAAAAATAAAAAATTGGAGAAAAATTTGCATGAACCTCGGTCTTCTAAAATAATCGTTAATTTGCCAAAACGCGAATAGGGTTTTGGTTGTTATATATGAAGAGGGTGAAATATATATATATGTGTACCCAAATGCACATGGATTTTTGAGAGCAAATTAAGATGTCAAGTTGCTATGAACCACTTCTTATTCATTGATCATATCATATACGCATGAAATAAAATATGTACTATATATGTCTATCAAGATTTAGATGTATCATATCAGCGGCCCCTATAATAATACCTCTCTAGCTCCGCCGCAACAAAGTGATGAAATATTATATCTTTTTGGTGTTCCCATGCATGAACCCTATCAATGTACAAGGCTTTAATATCTATTTTTAGTGCCCCCCCCCAAAAAAAAAAAAAAAAAACTCACTTTAAAGGTTTGAAAAACGTGTAATGGAGTATCATCCTTTTGCAAATGTTAAGCTGCATTTGGTAATATCAAAATAAATTTTAGCTTCCCCATTAAAAAAAAAAAAACAAAAAACAAAAAATTGCCCCCTAGTTGTGAGAGTTTTTGTTGTCATGCTTAGAGTTTATTTTTTAGTGATACTATTAGCATCTACCTCTTTTAAAATCAAATCAAATAAAATCTCTCTCTCTCTCTTTAATTTTTTTGACAAATTATCCTTCTAATTAAAACTTAAAAGAGGTGTCGCCTGTAGCTCTATTTTTATTTATTTTTATTTATTTTTAATAAAGAGTTGTATGGTCAAAGCTAGAGAATAAGTAAATATAGGCCTGGCAAAGCAAAATAAAAATAAAAATAAAAATGTTAGTATTAGAAATAAAAGATGACTTTTTTACAAACTACACCTTAACATTAGATACATTTATAATTTGACCTTTATTAGTTGATGTTTATTACGGAATGATCCCTGTATACTGTATAGCGCTATCTTTTATAATTTTAACATCTAAATCATCGTCTGTTATATTTTAATCTCAACTAATGTTATTTACAACAAAATGGTGCCTTAATCCAAAATATAATAATTAAGGATTAGATTATCAATTAAATACTCTAGCAGCTAAAAACCAACTTTAAAAAAAAATAAAAATGAAGCCTTACTGGATTGATATGCAATGGTATAAGAAGTGTTATAGCTTCGGTCGATTTTTAAATATTTAGAAGCATTAATAATACTTCTATTTAATTGTCAAAAAATCACACGCGTCGAACACAAAGCAAAAGTAATCTTTTTACTTGTATGAATAAAGGGTGGGGGGGAAAATAAAACTGCTTTGAAATTACAAATAATAATTTAATTAATTATTGGCAGTAGGAGCGGGGCTGCGGGAGATGTCACTTTGAAGATGCAAGCTTAAGAGAAAAAAAAAAACAAAGAAGCGTTAAACAGAAAAAAAGGGGTCGAAAGGTACATCAAGGAGTTGTTAAAACTATATTTATATAATTGTAAAATATTGTGGGGAATTATTAATAAAATGTTTTTTTTTTTCCTATTTCTCGATTTTCTTTGAAGTTGATCATTTCTTCGAGCAACTTTAATGGCTAGTGGGGTCAATCCATGTTCAATCTTAGCTGCTAAAGAAACCCCATTTTATTATATAGCCCATAAAATAAGGAATTAAAACGTTTCTATTTTTAATTTTGGTCCAACGGCTTACGAATTGGCGACAAGAGTCGTTGAGCCGAATTTTATTATTTTACACTACAAATTGTGGGGTTGAATTGCAAAGGTGATGGGAGGGGAAAAACCATGGAGATTTCTGTCACTCTTTCCGTTAAAGTCATTGAATTATATATGTAAATGGTGGAAGTGGAAGATATGTGATACTAACACGCATGAGACATTTATATATATATATATATGTATATATGCTTATAATCAATTGTATATATATTGCGTGAAGCGAAACCCATACTTGTAAGATTATGTTTTATTCTTTAATTTCATTTTTTGAAACAAGTCAAAGTATTTTTAATAAGTAAATGATTTAAAACAATATTTATGCCTTTAATTAAAATTCTACAACGCATAGATAATTGTGAAGACTACTAGCTAGCTAGATGGGGCTCCTCCACACCAAAATTTGGGATAAAAAATATAATTCTCAATTGAATAGCAGGGCTCCTACGACAACACGTACGTCGGCCTTGAGAACCACAGCTTAATATTGTTTGAATATGAGCATTGGAGTGGAGATTATGCGTATCGGCATTGAGAGATTGCTTTGAGAGCAGGGACTATCAAAGTTTGAGAAGTTGAAAGAGATTGGGAGAAATGGATAGGATCGTAGTGAGGCTCAGGCTCACAAATATCATCGCTTGTTACATGGGAAATGCATGGGGATTTTTCTTCTTTCTTCCCAATATTTGTGCAATAAATTAAATTTGTTTTATACCCCATGAGAAAATAACTTTTTGGGAAGACAATTTAATACACAATAGATTGCAACAAAATTAAATGCGTTCTTGTTTTTTCGTGCATTTTAGGTTCCAAGTGGATGCATGCATGAATGTATATGAAGCAGATTTATTTGTGATATATCTATCAACCGCCACTAATTTTAGTACATTATTCATCAACTTGAATAATTGTCACAATGTCACTCGTAATCATTTCTTGAAGCTCAACCTTAATTCCCTCCGTTTGATAATTTCTCGAGACATTTCCATGCCCCCCCTCCCCTCCCCCCCCCCCCCCCCCCACCCCAACACCTATGTATAGTACTAATTAACAGTTTTAGTTTTCACTATATATCTAAAAACAATTATAATTCCCACACAAAATTCACGTGTAAAGTTATTACCCGAATGAAAGGGTGATAAATATGTGATATGTAATAGACTTTTAATATCCATTTGAGTGGGAGAAAAATTTCTTATATTATTAATTTTATAACAATAATATTATTCGTTAAAAAAATAATAAAGACACACGGACAAAGTAACTTTAATTAATCTTGATCCTTTTTAATATAATTGTTATATTATAATATATATATATTGATGTTACAATAAGGTATGATAATTAAATTCATACAATAACAATAACTTAGGTTAGTCCTTTTATAAAAAGAAAAAAAAAAGTTTAGTTTAGGGACTTTGAGTGTTGAATATAATTCATAAATTCGTGACAATCTGAATCATATAATTCTTATGTATACATGTAAAGAAAAGGAAAATTAGCAGTCATCCATCTTCAAACTGCCATGATATTAAATATACTACAACACTTTCTAATTGTATCACATTTTAATTTTAAAATTGATATTATTCATCCACCAAACCATTAGCTTCCGCTAAAAATTAATAGAATTGTAACAAATTGATCATTTTACCATTGAAAATCAATTTAACGTAAAAAAAAAAAACATACGGAAGTTATCAGTAATATATCTTAAGTTTATCACGTTATCAAAAATAATAAAATAAAATTTAGTTTTTTAAAAAAATATGAAATCATAAGGATTGGATTTTTTGGGTGTTTATGAATTACGGTTTAGGGTAATTTGTGGATTTTAGTTTGATTATTTAAATTTGCGAAGATAAATTGAGAAAAAAATTAGAAATTTTTTTAATTAAGGAATAAATGGAGTTTAAGTGTATTAAATTAAATATTAGTTATGAAAATAATTTTTTATTTTTATGTTTTAAACTATTATTTTTAAATATTTAGCATGTTAAATGTCTAGATCACCCTCGTGACATCATTAATTATATTATAAATGACAGTTAACGTTTTGGTGAACGAGTGATACATATTATAAACTTAGAGTAGAAAATTAAAAAAATTCAATTTTTGTAGTATTTTTTACAACAAGATAAACTGGAAGTGGAAGATTGATAATTTTTTTTTTCTTTTTATAAACATATTAAATGCCTAAATTATCTTATGGTATCGTCATTTAAAAGTATAACTTAAAAGTATTATAATATTTTTTTAATAACAAAAAAATTTATGAGTGGATGGTAAATAATAATTTTCCTAAAAAATAACCACTTAGTAAAAGATTCAAGACAAAAAAAAAATAAATCTAGGAGGGGAATGAATGAATGAATGAATGAATCTAGAACAGTAAATAGAAAGAAGCAAAGAGCTAAGAATATATGCATACAATTAAATTAAAGCTGCAAAGCGCCACCAGATATCAATAATTAACAAAAAAGAAAAAATTCCCCTTAACAATGAGAGGGACGGAATTGGAATTTTCGAAAGAGAAGCGGGTAAAATACAATTTCCCACGGCGGTGATGACTGATAAATTGTCAACAGCATGACTGCAAGATATTTGTCGTGTAGCGAGGCGTAAATGAATTGTGTTTTTTGAGAATTTTCAAGAAACAAAATGTCCAAAACAGACATTTCAAAAGGGTATTCGATAAAAAAATAACAAAAAATCAGGAATAAAGAAAGCCGAGAAAATGAAAGGTTTTTTGTAGGGTAGGTGCAAGATAGGACAGCTTTGTATTTTCTTTAAATTTTCAAAAAAAAAAAATTAAAAAAACGCAAACACAAACGAGATTAGCTCTAATCAAATGCATTAAGCCATCAACATTAACTCACCTTTCATTAATGAGAGAGAGGTTTTTTATTTTTTTTTTCTTTTTCTCTTACTTGTTTAACTTTAAACAAATTACAAACATTTTCTTTAATTTTTTTGACAATTTTGCTTTTTGGGTGGAGATGTGAGAGAAGGAGAACCTGATGCTCTTTTGATGTGTTAGTGGGTGGTGCTGTTTTTCTCTCTAAAAACAACACACACACATAGGCACATAGCACACACACTCTCTCTCTCTTTCTTTCTTTTTCTCTTTCTCTTTCTCTTTCCATTTTCATTTCCATTTCTTCTTCTTCTTCTTCTTCTTCTTCTTCTTCATTTTCTCCTCAAAAAAATCATCCCTTCAAAACAACATCAAAAGGTTTGTGTGCCGTGTTATTGTTCTTATTATTATTGTTGCTGAAGTTTCATTCTTTTTCCTTCTGGGTTTGTTTTGTTTTGTTTGTTAGTTATTTTTTTCTAAGGGATCGGTTTCTTCCTTCCATGAAGCTTCTTTTGAGTTGTGATTTCATGATCTTTGCTTCAAGCAAGTCTTCTGTTTTTACCGAAATAACGGGGCAAAAATATCAAAATCTAAGTCTTTGGTCATGCGTTTATACTTTGTACTGCTTACTACTCCCCTCTAGATTTCTTCTTTTGGGATCAGTTTTTTAACTATTCACTTCCTTGATTTGTGCCTGAAAATTCAAGTCTTTTTAACTTGTAAGCCATAAAATTTCTCTTTTGGTAGTCTTTAACTCAGCTTATACACACTTTCCTGTCTTATTTTTTTTTATTTTTCTCCCGATGGCTTGCTGCAACACTTAATCTTACCTTTGCATCTTTATCTAGCTATTGCCGTATGATTTAAAAATTTTCCAAGATTTGATTTTTGAGTTTGTGCTAGTGGGTTATGGTATCTCAAAGTTTTGATTTTGAAAACTTTTTCTGGGTTTGTCCACATAAAATAATAATGCTCTTTTTTGCTTGTGGGGGTGTTTTGTTGTTTTGTTCCTTGCTTGATCAAATCAAAACATTGAAGATAGCTTCAAATTTACTCATTAATCTCCCCATCACATAAAATAACATCCATATATGGAAAGCTCTAGTCTTTAGAATAATCTCCTTCTGGGTCTCATGATCTTATTATCATTTTTGTGTATTTCTTTCAGGTTAAATGGATGAAGATTCAAGTGGGGTTGTTGTTTAATTGATCTTGTTTCTGAAACTACTGCTGATGGTGGTGGGGTTTGGAGTTTTTTTTTTTTTTTTTTTGGGTCGCTAAGGCTGCATAAATAATAGAAAGAGAGAAAGAGATAAAAATTTCAAAAGAGTGATAATAAAGAAGAGGTCAAGTGTTCCTTTTCCTTTCTATATGCTGAAGGCTAAGAAGAGCAGTAGCAGTAGAAGAAGAAGAAGACGAAGAGGAGGAGGAGCAGCTTGTGACTGTTGCAACAACAGCACAAGAAGTGTGAAGCTTTTCTTCAGATGTTATCCGTTGAAAAAACTCCATCAGATCCGTCATGTTCTTGTCAATTTCCTCAACTAAATGCTACTTGTAACAGTGATGACAAAGCTTCTCCTAAAGTAGTAGTAGATCTGCTAAACACACAAACCCATGATCATGATCATCATCATCTTCCCAAATTCTCTATAAGGTAAAAACAATTTTATTAATCATTTTAATAATCTCTTGATTGTATTCAATGAATAGTGAACAGTGTCAATAATAATAATAATAATAATAGTACTTGCATATATCTTAAAAAGATTATGCTAATATCTGATGCTTAATTTCTTCTTGGGTCAGATCCAGAGTTTTTACAAGTAGCTTTTGGTTCAGTTTCGACATGGGGCCTAACTCAAATCTTGTCTCTATTTTGGTCTTTTGGGGAGGGGGAGTGGAAGGAGATCTTTTGCTTTGATCATAAACTTATGCACGGCTCTTATCCAACCCAGCCAGCTCTAAGCTTCTAGTTTGCGTCTAAATTTGTGTAAAGAATAAATCTTTTTTGTTAAACATTTTATTTGCTCTTGATGTTATTGCTTTGTGATTTCATGTCATCTTGCTACATGTGATCCTATTTGGGTCGCAGCCACCTGGGTTAGCTTACCATATCATTCCAACATATTTGAAACTTCTGTTTAAGTTAACTAGATCCTCGAATCTGGGTATTTCTTGGATGTTTCTCTTTCAAATTCCGTGGTCCATATGTTGCTGTCATCGGCTGACATATGATATAAGGGTCTTATAGGTTCTATATTCCAGATAATCTTATAAAGTTTATTGTTGATGATTTGAGCTGACGGTGTCTTTCATATTTGATCAGAGTTACTAACCATACACAATTGTTTGAACTGTAGAGATTATGTGTTCACCTCCCGGAGCAAAGATATCAAGAAGAATTGGCCTTTCTCTCTGAAGAATTTGCAACTTTGTTTGAAACATGGTGTGAAGGAAGTATTGCCACCATTTCAGACTCATAGTGCAGTGAAGACTCAATCTATTAGGAGATGTGCGATTGAAACTGAGAAGAAAAGTGTAGCCAATTTTGATGCGGAGCCTTCTGAGCCCAACAATAAAGAAGTCCTAGACTCATCTGGTAATGCTCAATTGAATGACAAACTAGAAAATGCTTGCCTAGACACGAGTTCATGTCGATCAGCAGGAGAAAACGAATTTCCATCTACCACAACAAGTGTTTCTCATTCTGAAATAGAGTCTGTTCCTACTAAAAGACCATCTAGTTCATCGCTAGAAACTGATCCTTTATTGGAAGCCTCCGCCTCAGCCTCAGCCACAGCTGAAGTTAGAGCTGCAGGTCATCCTACAACTCGTCCCCCGGGCAAAAAGTGCAGATTGATAGTAAAATTCGGTGGCAATTCCGATCGTAGTTCGACTGAAGATATTGCTTCGAATTCTACTGCTGTATCAGAAACAATGGCTTCAAAAGTTTGCCCTGTTTGCAAGACATTCACGTCCTCATCAAACACCACTTTGAATGCACATATTGATCAGTGCCTTTCTGCTGAATCAACTCCTAAGTGGACTGCAGATTCTAGACCTACAAGGCATAGAATCAAGCCAAGGAAGACTAGACTGATGGTGGATATATATGCTACTGCCAAACATTGCACATTAGAAGAGCTTGATAGAAGAAATGGCACAAGCTGGGCTACAGTTTCGAGCTTGCCTACTCAGGATACCGAGAAGCATGAGATGCCAGCTGAATGGAAAAGGCCAAGGGTGTCACAGGTACATCCTGAGGATGCTGGTGATGTAGGTGAAGTTTATATCGATGCCAATGGCACTAAAGTTCGTATTTTATCCAAGCCTAATGATGCTGCTGCGGCATCGAAAGAATTAGAGCATTTTCAACCGAAGAATCCCTTGAAAGGATGTAAAGGAAGCAAATTCTTTTCCAAAAAGAAGAAGCGCCATGCCAGAAAACAACTCAAGTATCTCAAACTTGCTCCTCAAAGCAGAAAATTTTTCTCTCACAAAGCCCGTGCTTCTCAGGTACTCTACTTTGATAGTTTCTACTAGGATATCTAAGCATTTCTTTTTCCTCTTTCCATCTTTTTTTTTTTTTTTTTTTTTAAATCTAATATATGACAAATAAAAGTGAAAATATGTTAGATGATATCAGTCATGTAACTGGATCCATGTGCGTGATACTTATATGCCAGATTGACAAAATGTTTAAAATATCATTAACAAAAGCCACTATGTGATCATTTCTACTTCTTGTAATACATTCTGCACTTAATCACAAATTTAAGTTGGAGATTTGTGACGAATCTGGTACTTTGAAATTTAGCCACATATGCTTGTCAAATGTTTTGAACAGATATGCGGGGGTCAAGAAGGAGATTATGGGGTGGAAGAAGGTAACAAGAAGGAGAAACATCAGAGACAGAAGCAAACCAAATCTGGTGATTCTGGAGCTTTGAGACAATGGGTTTGCTCAAAACGAACAGGTCTTACAAAGAAGGTTAACAATCAAGATAACCGTAAAGCTTTCAGATGTAAATGGCATTTACCTCAGGAGTTGCTGATAGATAGTGAGCGGTCAAGTTTAGGTGAATCTCTGATAGTGGGAAATCATATTGAAAAATATGGTAATTTGTCTGAGAATCTGCCGTCTTCTCCTGGAACTAGTGTGAGGGGGGAGGAGCCATTTTACGAAGTGCAAGTTAGTGACAAGTCTGGGAGAAAGAAAGTAGGATGCCCATCATTTGGAGCCAAGGTCAGTGATAATACGGAGAGGTCTCGTCTGCCAATGAAGCAAAATAGCCATTTGAACCGAGACAATCCTATTATTCATGACTGTCGTACATCTGATGCATCTTCTTTGACCAATAAGAGAGCAAGTGTTCCTGGAGGTCTGGTTGATATCCCACCCAGTGGTAGCACAACACCGTGTATGAATTCACAAGTATTCGCATCAACATCGATAAGAGTGATATCAAGGAAAACTAGGTCAACTGTGTTTAAATCCAAGCCTAATAGGGAGAAGAAATTTTTGGCTGGAAAGATGACTCGATTGGAGCTTATTAGAAATGTAGATGAAGAGGT
>NW_006263303.1:24244785-24303765 GCF_000493195.1 Citrus x clementina | reverse complement strand
CGATCCACCGGCTCCTATCGGGACTCAATTGAAGAGGTAGCAGCTTGGGGTTCAGAGGTTGGTCAACAATATGCATTAAACTGCATGGGTGGAAGAAAAGAGATTAATGATGAAACACCTTTTGGAAAAAGTATTTTACGTGGAATGATACAAGATAGAGGAGCAATGAGTACTGAAGGAGAAGAAATCATGGCTTTGGAGAGTTCGGAACAAGCACCCCAGTTTTATGGCCATGACGATGGAGAAAACACAGATGCTTCAGCTAGAGCTGGTGATGATGTTATAGACAAGGTTGATGTCCTTGAATCTGTTGAGGATGCAGTTGCTACTGTGGATACTAAGTTTGAACAGCTGAGTGATCGTTCCAGGACCCGTTCGAATTCTTTTGAGGACTATAATGGGATACTATGTGGAGGTGAAGCACTGACAGGCCCGACTGAGCCAAGCTTTGTTGATGGACAAGAGATGTATAGTTCCGATGAAGCAGGCAATGGGATAATTGGGCAAAATGATCAAATGGGACCAGGTTTGGATTCTGATATTGGGGAAGGAAATTCCTTTCCTGAGGTTGATCCCATTCCAATTCCGGGACCACCAGGTTCATTTTTACCCAGTCCTAGGGACATGGGATCTGATGATTTTCAAGGGAACTCATCACTAACCACAAGCCGTGTTCAATCTTCTCAAGATCAGCTTGATTTGGTAGATGGAGATACGTCAGATTCACCAATTTCTGTGGCATCAACTGTCTCTAATTCCACTGCAGTTAGGTCTGACTTCAGTCCATTATCATCTGCGGTCCATGCAGTTCAAGACAAGTTGAAGCCAGGCTTATCGAGTGGTGGTGCTGAACCATTGGTTGAAAATGCAGCTGTGGTTGGTCAGACAGGTACAGGAGCAGAAAGATCGTATTTTGATGGGGAGAAGTTTAAAGTCAATAAGATCTCTATTGAAAAGAGAACTTCCAGTTTCAAGAATGATGGTCAGCCATGCTGTTGCCAACGGAAGGAGAGAATATCTCAGGATGTTGCTCAGAAATATCAAGAATCACAATTATTAAAACGACGAACAATGACTTCAGTGACGTTGCCTGCCATTGTGAAGCAGAATGTGAAACCCAACAATTTGGATGTGAGACCTGAAATATTCTCCCTCGGCAGTTGTCCAAATTTTGTATCTGAAAAGATTGTTCCCCCTACCATGAAGTCCTCTGCCAGTCCCATTAGTGTAAAGGGATCTCCTGAAACTGGTGTGAAGTTTTCAGGTCACGGTGATTGTGATTCTCCTAGTCCATCAACTCCTAATCCTGTGCTCAGGCTTATGGGGAAGAACTTAATGGTGGTCAATAAAGAGGAAGATGCATCTGTGCCTCTTGGGCAGTCCCAACCTTGTGCCCAGAACAGCCATTTAATTTCTCAGTTGCCAACATCGTCTCGATTCTCTCCTGGAAGTATGCAAAATCAGGACTGCCATTACTTCCCACAAATGGGTTCTCAAGGTCCTGTGATCTTCAGTCATAATCCATATGATGCAGCGGGCCAATCTTTTGATGCCAGATTGCCTAGCAGTTTTAGAAACCAGACTAATCCAAGGACACCACAGACATCTGCACAAGTTCCATCAGGCCTGTTTCCCAACCAGCATGTAAATGGTGGTTTTACTGCTCCAATGGAGCCTCACATGTATGGAGATGCTTACAGTTTATCAAGTAGACACGATCGACTGAAGTTCAGACAGAGTGAAACATCCTCATATGTTATGGGGAATGTAGTAACAAGTCTTGACCGTCCACATAAGAGTGCAGATTGCAGTGCCTCCCAAAAAGAAATCATTGTCATTGATGATATTCCTGAAAGTGAAGCCAATGTGTCTGCTGATGTAACAAAATATTCCGAGGGCTTGAGGGCAAGTCAGCTGATGTCATCTGGAATTTCAATTCCAAAAGCTCCCAATTTCAATCCAAGGCATGTGAATCATTTCTCTTGTTATCAGGCACGAGATCATCCCCCAGTCTTAGGCGAATCACCTGCGGTGCACAACAGCAACTTCCCTGCAATCCCCAAGCTACCCAATGCAAGTCCTGTTAGATGGGTTTGTACTCAAGAAGGCTCTACTGTGCTGCAACGGGGTCCTTTTGCAGCTGCTCCACCCACGGCAAGTCATGTAAGATCTGGGCCATATTATTCTCCAAGCTTGTCATAGTCAGGAGCGTGACTTGAGATTGGCAATTTTCACATGGTCCATGCAGTATCAACGGATGGCCAGAAAAACGAATTGGGACTGCAGAAATTATGGGGGATCTCATTAAAGACAGTCTGCATGGGTTCATCGGCTAAGATCTTGAATAGAGTTTGTATTTATATTTTAAGTTACTAAATGTTGGCTCAACTTTATGCTGTTTTCTGAGGATTTTCTGCTTAGGCAAAAAACTCAAAAGCCTTCCAGGAACTAGCAAGTGTATAAGGAATCTTTGAATAATAGTTTATGATGAGAACGGCTCAATGCCAATGGAGTTAAATGTACCTATAAAGAAATTTTCTTCTTGTTCTTTCCATTTCTATATTTTGTTATTAGAGAGCTGCTCTTTTTACCGTGTGCCTTAGCATCCATTGATCTAGTAATACGCCTTATGAAAAGTCTAAACTTATGAAAAATCAAATGATCTGTGAATTGTAGTTAATTCATGTTTTCAACAGCTGGTCTCATTTTTTTCTCCCCCATCTGTGCTCGCAGAATTAAAATACCAGAAAAGATGACAATGGTATACAAACTCCATCCGTGATGGTATGGATATTGCAAGATTACTACGAATAATTAGTACTCAAGGACTAATTGGGGGATCAGCTCAAAAGCTTTCAAAATTTCAATATTTCATGGAGATCATATCATCGATATTTTCGGGTAATTTTATTGTAAATCAAAGGCTTATTATATCATTAGCACATGTGATGTGCGGTTGTTGGTTAGACGAGTAGAGTAGAGAGATAGATGGGCGCATTGTACTTGCAGCGCGCAGTAGCCAGTTAATTTGTAAGAATCTTTGCATGCATGGTGTGTCATTAATAATTGTTCAGATGCAAAGGCCGTGCTACCTGCCTCTCGCAGCAGGGAATGCATGCGATTCGTACACCAAAGCCCAGAAGATGATGATCGATCTCATGGCTGATTTGAATTAGACCACATAAAATTACGTTATTAAGTGAGCTGTCAACCGATGCGCTCTCTAATAGCCGTCAAATATTTGTTGCATGATGGAACAAGAATTCATGCTCTAATCTTCGCCAGAAATTAAATTAATGTGGGACACAAACAGGAAAATATAGCAAAAGATGTGTAGGACCCGGACCCCAGCAACAAGAAGGAGGTGAAAAAAAAAAACACTGAAAGTTGCTGTAGTTTTTGTGGTCATTAGGCTAAAAAGCAAGGCTACTGGAAGCTCTGCCAAAACGACCATGAAAGAAATATAGCCGTTACTGCAGAGAGAAAAAGGTCAGCTAAGCTAGGGTATGTACTGCTAATCATAATTCATATAAAAAAGAGTACGAACAAGAGAAGGTGATGAATGATGATGATTTTCGGACAGACAGAGAGAGAGAGAGAGAGAGAGAGAGAGAAAGCAAGGTCAAGGTCAAAGGAATAATGCCCAAATTAAAAAACATAGTGGCACAAAACAACAAAACAAGAGAATGGCCGTTTGCTTTGCTTAGAGCCTCAGACATTATTTACTATAATCTAGGGCTTAGCTTAGTTTTAGTTTAGTGGCACTCACTATTTGCCAACTTGAGATGATGGGGGGGTGGTTTTGTGAAACGTAATGTAACGTGGGATGTGCGTTTTGCATGGTGAAAGCTGGACACCTTGACAAGTCTTTACAAAGACGAATCGCTCTGTTTTTTTTTTTGGTTGGGGGGAATTTGTGGGCCATTCCTTGTCTTTCTCGTCATCTTTGCCCCCAAACCCACTTCCACTTTACTCTTGCTTTCTTGTCTTTCCATTTGCTTTTGAAAAAAATATTAGAAAATTTTACAAAGTTGTGTTGCCCAAGGAAAGAAACCAACCTCCCCTCAAGCAAGAATCTATCTTCAAGCCCTTAATTATTCTAACCTTGACCATTCTTTGTTTTTTTTAATTCTTTCTTCCTTCAGTAATATAATATAGTGTTATTGATTTGTTAACTTTTCCGGGGTGGGGATGAGTTGGCCTGAGAAAAAATTAATCCAACTCAATCAAATAAATATGTCCAATCCAACTTTTAAATTATCAAGTTAGGTTGGGTTACACTGATCGAGTTGATAAAAATTAAAAAAAAAACTAAATATAGAAAAAAATTAGAAAAAAACTATTTGGTATTTAGAATTAATTCAAATAAGAATAGGACCAATTAATTCTTGACATTAAATGTTATTCATTATACTCAACAATCGATTTGTAAACAAAGAAACAAAATAAAGATTTGTACAAAAGAAGAAGAAGAAGAAGTTATGACTTAATGTTTGAAAATTTATCAAATTATTTTTAGTGAAAATTCGGGTTTAATTTCTAAATTTTGAATCAAGGGAATTCAATCAATGTCAAGTTTAAATAAAAGAAATTGAAAAAAAAAATCTAAAAAGGAAGGTTGACAGTTGACATTAATTTTATCATGATTTTTATTATTTTTGGATTGGTTGGGTTATATGTGAACCTAACCCAATTCAATCATTAATTGGGTTAAAAAAATTGATCCAATCAATTCATTATAATATAATTAACTCATCTAAATTTAATTAGATTAGGTTGAATAAGATTTGTGCCGAGTGGTTAGAACTTTGCCCTCACAATTGTGAGGGCATGAGTTCGAGGCCCATAATACATTATGATGGTTTAATTTCATTCCTTAATTTGAGTGAATATAGTCTTCTCTTTTTAAAAACGTGAGTGGAGTATATGTCCCTCAAATATTAGAGAAGAGAAAAATCTAAACAGTGCTATATAAGATTTGTAAATCTAGTTTCATTTGAAACTTGAATGGAATAGACGTCCCTAAAATATTAGAGAGGAGAAAAATCAGGCAGTACTATGTAAAATTTATAAATCTAGTATCAGTAATTGTTTGATTGTAAATATTAGTATAATAATCTCATGAAATATGAGTTGTAATTTGAGTAATAATCTCATGTAATTTTTTTTTTTTTCAAAGAGACTTGTCCACCCCTACCCAAAACGCTCTTTTAATTTAACTTTATATTGAATTATCAAGTCCTTGCCATTAAGCTATACGGTTTCGCCAGTAATACATATATAAGGATATTATTTAAAATGCATCAGGTGATCAGAAGATAGTATCAAGTGCATTATGTACTCATTTTTTGTTCTCAACTTCTTATTGCTTATCTCCATTACAAAAAAAATCACTTAATCAATGCTTGAGATTTTGATTACGGAATTGTACTTAATTTGTTAAGAGAGGAAAACAGACACATTCTTCTAAGGACATTTTTTGTCCACAACATAGGTGTTTTTAGCTTTGGAAAAACAAGAGAAATGAGAAGTTGACTGCTTAAGAAATCACCCCATATATATTTTCACTGTTCCTGTAAATTTCCCAAAAGTTTTACCTTTCGTATTGTGAAAGTGGCTGTGTATAAAATACAATAGCATAATCTCAAATTTAACTCATGGTCCCTGTGGCTATATAATAATGTTACAGCACCAGAATAAATAAAATGTAGAGAGAGAGAAAGCAGCACATAAGGGCGTCCAAACGTAGGCACTTCGTACGTTTAAGTGAAAGAATATGTTAATGTAGATATATATTTATAGATATATCTACATGCAGGATGCAGCTTATTACTTATACGAGTATTAGGAAGCTGGTTAGTTGTAAGCATTAACTCGGCTCTGCAAAATCCTTAATGTTATTTCGATGGACCACAAAAGTTTTCATTGCCTTGCCTCACATTTCGATGGACCACAAAAGTTTTCATTGCCTTGCCTCACTCTCTTGTCAATGTTGTAACAATAGTTTTATCTAGATTTACTGTACATTTATTTCATCCATATTTAGAAACGCAGTGGTTATAATTTTTTCCTGATGTTGATATCTGTGAAAATTTAATTAGTTTCTTAAAACAATTACTTGTAATGATGAATCATCAGCAAATCAACCTTCATGTTGCACTGTTTTATGTTGATGGAATGAAATTATGGAACTATGTTTCTTTGTCCGAGAAAAGAAAAAAAAAACTGTAGAAATTTAATCTTTAATGGGTTCTTACTATTTGTAAGTTTATAAGAATTTCATTTTCAAGTTTTGTAGTAATCAATCAATGAAATGAAAGGAAATTTCTATTCAAATGATGACATCAATAAGCCGTAAAGAGTCCACACACTTAGACCAAACCTTGAACCAACGGTACCCACCAACGATTACCAACCCAGCATTTGAACAGTTGAGAGTTAGTTGGTCAGTTCAAATCGATGCACCTGTAAGACCCTGTTCACGGGCCTCCTTTGGGTTGTTGCTCATGTGGGGGTTGATGAAAATGTGAATATTGATTAGTCTAATTTTGACTTTTGTTGGTGTGATGAAAAATGAGAGATCATACCGTTAGTTGTATACGAAGTACTTGTAACTTGTGTTACTAGATTCATTTCAGAATCTATGCATATTACAGAGGCAAATGGTGTGAAAGCCAATGAAATTGAAAGCCGCAAGTTATAAGAAAGAAACTTGATGACTATATATTTCTAGCTAAAAGTGTTACAGCATTAACAAAACTGAGCTTCCCAAGAAGGGAGTCGAATGGTAAAAAACAATGATCACAGGATCATATCTTACTTCTCATCCTCACTAATTTTGCCAAAGTTTCTTGAGCTGCCAAGGTATGAGCATGGTTATGTCCCAGCATCACTGTTCGAATACTGATACAGGTTCTGCATAGCTCTTCACCACTGTCAAAATGCCCCCCTCTCAGTAGCAACTTTGCTCTTGTCTCAAGTAGGGTTGCCTTCAACAATGTCACGTCTTGCCACACATACTCATCAACCCTTTGGTTCCCATTTAACTTTTTCTTCCAACAAAGTGAGCCATGGCACCAATCTTGAATCTGAGACACAAATGATTTCTCTACTTCCTCGAGTACATTTGTGCATACTTTTAGAAGCTCCAATGCTGAGCTGCACCTTGAGAATGTTGTGAACGCCCTGATTGCTAGAGGAAGAGCTATCTTTCTAATATACAGAACCATGTCTATTGCCTTCACTTGGACTACTGGGGGCTCGGATTTGAATCCAAAAACAAGGAATGCAGATGCCCAAAGATGATCGGAGTTTAGCAATGGATTGCTAATCTTCCTTATGCCTTGAACTGCTGCCCTAGGAGCTAATAAACCTTCTTTTATCTTTGCAAACACTTGAGCTATAGGATGTAATTGAATCCAACATCCAGGTTGTTTGTTGGCTCTTCGTGCAAGTCCTAACTTGACTAGAAGAAGAGCTGATTCTTCTTCACTTTGGGGTGCCAGGCCACAGCCAACACAACACCCAAATGTGAGAGTCAAGAATTTTCTCCATCTCCTGAATCTATTTCCAGCATAAGGCATGTTCTTAGCAGCAGCAGCTAGCAAATTTACTGAAATCGGAGCAGGAGCAAACCAGGCACCAACGAGAAGCATTCTTGAGGCAAGAAAATTCTCTCTCCCATTTATTTGTTGTAATACGGCAAAGCAAAAGCATAGAATCTTCATAAGGAAAGGATTGTTTTTGCAATACTGTTCCTCATTAATACTCATGTGAGGAGAAGTAGAGCATTCTTCAAGTGGAACTTGATTCACAGCTTCAAAGAGTGCTGATGGAGCAATTCCAAGTTCAGAAAGTAGTGATCCAATTACCCCCAAACCAAAGCTCAACCTTCCCAGTTTCTCATCAAAATTTTGAAGGAACTCTAGCTCCTCAGCTGAATAGTCTTTCTTCCTTTTGCCTCTCATTAGAACCATTGCGTCAGGCAAGGACAACGGTGGAAGCTGCATTATTTCAAAATTCATGATCTTGGATAGCCTTGTAGTGATAATCACATGAGTACCTGCAGTGTTCCTTGGTATCAAGTCATGCAGATCCTTCCCTTCCCACCATTCTTTCTCTGTCTCAAGATTGTCAATGATCAGTAGATAAGGCATGTCTCGGAACAGCTCCTTCTTAACTCTCTTGAATGCCTCAAATTCTTGCTCTTCGAAGCTTCGAATTCTACCCCTTTCCTTCTCTGGATCCGCACTCACATCTAACCCCAAATTGAGTGAGAGGTTCAATATGTTCTGCCTGAAGTATCTAGCTTCCCCACCAACCCACAAAACCATCTTGTATCTTTGAGAATATCTGTAAGCAAATTCAAGTGCTAGCTCAGTTTTCCCGCTGCCAGGAACCCCATTTATGCATATCACATTGCTGCCCAAGCTCTTGTAGTTCCCACTTCTAGACTTCTTGTACTTTAACTTTTTCAACGAGTTTCTTCCCAACACTGGCTCAACCCAAGCCTCTAGCTTTGGTTCTTTGCACTTCCCTAACTCCAAGTTGATAAATCTCCCGCCTCTGGTGCTGACTGAATCACTTTCTTCATCAGCAAGGCCTTCAGATTGGCCACTTGCCTCTCCTTTGGTGATTGGCATAGCATAATCTTGCTCAAGATAATCTCCACTTCCAAAAAAGGCAGTTTCAATCTCCATAATCTCCTTGTCTCTTCCCACCAAGCACCTGTTTCTAGGAAATGGTAGCTCCTCAAATCCTTCTAGATCATTCTCAGCCACACTCTTCCTTCCAAGCTTCGCTCTCAATATCCCAGCAGTTTTAGCCACACAGCTTCTCCAGTTACATTCATTGGCTTCCAACTTGAACTCATGAGACTTCATAAGTCCATCAAGTGCTTCTTTGCACTCTTTATCAATTGAATTGCAGTTGAGCAAACCCAATATCTCATTAGGCCCATTGTCAAAGAAAAGTGGAATCAAATTCTTCTTTTGAGCGAAGAACCTAATCTCCTCCAAACTCAAATGATTAAGAAAGCTAGAATTAGTCACAACCACAACACCATAAGTCACTGAGCAGATAACCCTGTCAGCAATCTCATGGCTCTGACTATCTGAGTACTTAGCTCTGTCAGCAACAAAGCAAGCAATTCCCTGCAGCTCAAGTTCTGACTTAAGCCACTTACAGAACCTGACCAAGTTGGGATTTTGCCCATGAAAACCAATGAACACATCACAGCTTCTTAGTTTAGCATTAGAAACAGGAGAAACTGGACCTTTGGCAAAGGAAATTCTCGGCACTGGAAATGAAAATGATACCCTTGGAGGAGCAGGATCTGCTACTTGAACACAAGTCATAAACTTGAGCTTTGAGTCAGTTGGGTCATCAGAATACTCATATTGGTCTGACGGGGGTGTGTAGGAGCTACTAGGAATGTCATCGGATTGTGAGCCTCTGAATGAAACTGGAGGTGAAGGATGTGTAGCTGGAGTTGGGGTTTCTTGGGGTTTTGGAGTAATGGCTCTAGGTGAAATGTACGGTGATTGTAAAGCTGAAACAAATGCTGAAGATGGCGGTGACACAAGAGGAGAGCTGTATGGAGATGATTCAATTGAGCTGATTTTAATGTTTGGTGAAGGCAAATCCGAACTGATAGGAGTTGAAGTTACATTCGTACCAGCTTTGGTGCAAGAAGTTGAAGTCTTGATGGTAAGGCCAGTTGGGGTTTCTTGAGGAAGCTGAGTGTTACCAGATAGTGAAGCTGCTTCTACAGCCATGGCTAGTGACTGAAATTTCACCACACGGTAAAAATGCCTTTGAAGTATGCAGTACAGAAGTAGATCTCAATGCTTTTAACAAAGTTGAACTTTACAATGTTGCTCTTCTCTAGAACACATTAACGCTTGCTTTCATTCACAGCCTGGACTGGAAGAAGTTGACGAAGGCCCTTTAATATGTGCTTCACAGCTCTTCACAAAAACCATTCTTGGCTGAGCTATTCTATTCTTTGCTTTGCTGACACATATAATTAAGTGAGTGGTTCTGTCCAGAGACTAATGGCAGAAGATGAATGCAACAGTTATAATTCATTCACACAGAAAGATCTGCATGTGATGTATTATCACTTGCCGTTGTGGGCCTATTTAGTCAGAAGTATACCTGTTTTCTTCCGCTTCTCAGAGTAGATTTGACCGAATAGCATCAGCATAAGATCATACTTCATAATACATCACTTGGTAAAAAGAGCAAGCATTCAAGCATAGCCCTGTACAAAAAATT
The DNA here is from genome assembly GCF_000493195.1 of Citrus x clementina. Classification (NCBI taxonomy): domain Eukaryota; kingdom Viridiplantae; phylum Streptophyta; class Magnoliopsida; order Sapindales; family Rutaceae; genus Citrus; species Citrus x clementina. The sequence continues at coordinate 24,293,487 of NW_006263303.1, read as the reverse complement.
ATATATACTGTTAGATTCGGAGACAAAATATTATTGCAAAAAGCTGTTTCCTAGTAATAAAAGTTTCATGTACATGTAAGTGATCAACAGTAGTACCTACTGCTTTAGAAGCTATTTAAATTTATTTACCTGAAGCAAACAAGAAATATTGGCCCTAGTCTTCTGCAACTCCCGAAGATTCATCTGTTTCTCTCTCTCTTTCTTTGAAAAACAAGCTGTACAGTATGGGAGGAATCTAACGTATGGGTTGGATCTGCAAGGTTTTTGAACATAAAATAGTATATAAATAAGTGCTTAAAAAAGAAGCTGAAGAGGGTAATAAAATATAATGCGTTGGGCTTAGGCAATTGCTTTCTTTTTGTTTTATCTAATGTACATATTAATCTTTCAAATTCTAAAACATACATGGGGTTCTCACTTTGTCACGGAAGCCAAGGACTGGTCAGAAAGAACTCAGAGGAAAAGGGCATTGGGAGAGCAACCCCCATTACGCAGACCTTGTTGTTTGTGGTTGATTTGTAGTAAGTGGTGGAAGGTGTAAGCTTTTAAATTGCAATAGAATAAAGCATTGTGCATTGATATTATACATGTGTATAATATATATATAGACACACAATACAAAGGCTGGCAGGCAAGTTTTTCTCTGTATGTGTACGCATCTGACACTATTTGAAACTATATTGCTCTGGGAATAGCACCATAGACCAGTCCAACTGATGCAATTGCCAAGTTAAAATGACACCTACCGCATCTGCTTCTGGTTATTCATCATTTGAATTGTTTTACTGATGTGTGACCCAAAAAAAAAAAAACACTGTTCAATTTCAAATTATGAATTTTCTTATCCATTATTTAGTTTGATTTACACCATCCTCAAGCAATGTCTTTGACATTGTCAAATAGTGAGGTACACGCAGGCAATGTGTATATGAGTATATATATGATATGTTATATAATTATGTGGCATGACCAACAAAGTGTTGGCTCCACTGGCAATGGAGTCCCCTTAAGTGGCTTGACTGGGTTTGCTCCCCAGTTCGAGTCGCAGGGAAGTCGTCTTTGTTGGGAGAACATGTGCCTCCCGGTTCGAGCGGGGACTTCTAGTCTGGGTTGTGGTACGGGCTTAAAGGTACCTCCCACAGTTGGGACCCTCCTCAAAATACCTCATGGATAAGACAAAAAAAAATATAATTATGTGGCATAGCCACCACCTCTTTAGTTTCAAAACGATAGAATTTGTTTGTGCTTAATGCTCATCGTCTCCCGAAAACTCAAAAAGTGTTGTTGGTGTTTAATTACGCAAGGTTTTGCCACTAACATGCAAGTGCTTTTCACTAAATATCTAGTGCTACTTGCTAAAAGTACTCTCCCTTAAGTGCTTATTTAACTGTGGCTGCAAAACAAAAGTGCTTGTGTAATACTTTATAAATGAATTGGCCCAAGCTGGAAGGCTGCGCTTACTCAGACTAATGTGTCAAGTGTCAACTTGGACACCCCGACCCTTAATCCTAAAGCTTGATCTCTTTAAAATTTGTTTAGTGCTTATGGTCTTCCTTTTCACTGTGGACCCTCTAGCTTTCAATCATGGAGTTGTAATAAATTCAATTGGACTGGCAAAAGATAGCTATTCAGTTCAATAACATCCTTATGCGTCAGCTCTCATATTCTTTGTATAGCTGTGCGTTAAATTGTACAGAAAAAGGGTTATTTTCCAAGCTAGCTTTGCATACAAAAGTTGACATTATTGGCACCTTTCTGGTTTATTTTATTACGCAATTGCGTCATGGGATTTCCAGTTTAATGGAACTTCACTAGCAGATGAAAAAAAAAAAAAAAAGGCTCCATTGAAGAGTTTCATTGTACTCCTACGTCCACTTGCATTCAATTAATTTTTAAAGCATTGAAGTGAGGGGATGTGTTAATTGGTACATTAATAACAAAAGATTATTTTTTAATTGCCTTAGTTGTACCCTAATAACAAAAGATTATGTATTGAGATATATATGTATATATAATATAGCTAGAAAGGGTGGATTTAATTATCTATTAATCTTTATTATCACTTGCCCATGTGGTCTTGATTTTCCAATCATGCCGACAGGTGGCAATTATATACAATGAAATGCGGCATTCACCGGCAAATCAATAAGCAGATGGCAGTTGTCTAATTGTACTGGCTCATCATTAAATCTAAGGCTAAATACAAAACTAATTAAAGAATTTATAAGAGGCAGCAGCCATAAGCGATTAACTGATTGAGCATTAAGATGGATAAACTTGCTTTCGTTTCTAACTTTTCTCGTCTTTAAGTTGCCTCACTACTGGGAAAATTGACAGCAACAGACACCTATTATATAATAATCATTCAAGTGAGAAGATTAGCAATATTGATTCTTGTCTCTACAGCTTTCAACTTAGAAATAGTGAAGCCACAATCATAGTGGAGCAATTCATCAGTATTGATCATTAATTATTGGAACAATTAATAAGTTGTTCTTGTTATTCCACATTAAACAGCACCATTATGTAGAGCACTCATCTCATATTTGAGACACTTCATTGTTCATAGATGGAGCATTCAAGGATAGTGCCTGTATTGTTCGATACACTTATCTTTGTTTAAAGATTCACTGGTTTTGATTATTTTATGATTCATTTGGTATCCCCATTATGTTGATGTGGACCAACAACGAGGCTTGGTATCTATGTGGACATTTAAACTGGAGACAAAATCAACCTCTCTGTCAAGATTAGTATGCATGGCATCTTCATAAATCGTCTTGGACTTTGACTGAGGACATAAAAAAATTTTCAAGAACAAATTTTGCTCAATAAGGATTCAATTTGTTGGCATGCAATTAAAAACTTGTTGGATATGAGCTATATTACCAAAGTAGTAAAACTGCCCATTTGTTTTACCGGCTATCAATAACTAAACGAACAAGATTTATGAGCAAACTCATAGATTTAAACGCCTTAATGTTCGTTGTATGCTTTCCTTTTTGCTTTCACCACATATAGAAGATTTTTAAAACTTTCATTAGCCAATTATGGTATATGAAATTCAAAATTACATGTACTTGCCAAGACTCGTTCAATAATTGTGATATATTATAATTTTATGTTTTATCATTCTTGGTTCTTATCTCCTTTCTCCTCAAATTTAACTTAAACTTTTCTATTACGCATGTGAACCGAGATTTCATCTCAAAATCCTTTTTATACTACCTCAAGATAAGAGATGTTACAAATGAAAAAAAAACTAATACCATAATTTGATCTTTTTTCAGTTGAGATAAGTTTTAGGTTTTATTTAATCATTAATAAGCTACATGCACAAAACAATAAATTTGACAAGGCAATTTTAACAAGAGAACAATGAAGAGTGCCAAAGAATATAACAAAAAGCATTGTCATGTTTTGTCTCATATTAAGGTTGAAATTATTCCTCTTTTTGTTTTGAATCTTGCTCGACTCATTAAAACTAAATCTCATTTGGGATTAAGGTTGAAACTCAATAAGTTATTCATTTAATAATTTTTTATAAATATAATGTTTGGTAAATTTTTTAAAAGATACTTATTTCACAATTTTCTTTATTTTTATAGTAACTTTAAAAAGTAGGTAAGGGATTTTTTTTCTTTGTTTATAAATAGTTTATTAAATAAGCAACTATACCTTTCCAAAGTTTCTATTATAATCTTAAAATTTTAATAAAAAATAATTATGGCTTATTTTTCCACAAACCACCCTAATATATGAACCATTAGATATCATATCACCACCCCAGTCAAATTACGCTAATAACAATTATGTCATTGTATCCATGGCATTGCAGAATTATATGAGGAGGCATGCACAATGTGGTCTTCATTTTGAGAACATTGAGATGATCCTAATTTAATCTTTGATGAAGGAATAGAAAGAGACAATGACATTTAAGAAGAGTATTACATTACTAATGGCTCTAGATCATAAGAATGAAAAATTTGAGGATTATTATTGTAATAAGTTTAATGTGAATGTAAACTTTTTATTTTATTTGGATTATGTATTAGTATGATTTTTTATCATATTTTATGTAACATATTATGAAGTTCATTATATATTATTTAATTGAGTTTTTTTTTTCACTTTATGTAATTTCATGTGCTTCAAAAGAAAAAAAAACGCATGTCTACACAATTTAATAAATATACTTTAAAAATTTAAAACGTAATTTAAACTTATGCTTATTTTAGTTATTAAATAATAAAATAATTTATTCATAATAAATTTTACCAAACATATGTACCGTACTTTTCAAAGTTATAACAAGCACAGTAATCTAATTAACCAAACACAAAATTACCTTTTTAATTAATTATTTATTAATATCTATACAGTAGAAACAACTTTTTTTATCGGCCGTCATAATTCTAAACGATGCCAAAAGTCCAAAACGAGGCCCATTTAAAAGTTTTAAACCCAAAAAAAATAAAGTTGCTGTCCGGGGAATAATTGATAACTTGGGGTATTTTCGTCATTTAGTATAAACCGACCTCGTCGCATAAGATGTGTGTCCCAGATCAGATGGCCAGCAATGCCCACTTGCGTTGTGTCTGTGGGCCAGCATCTCCATGTGGGCATCTATGAATCACCCACGATGAGTTCTTATAACTTTTTTTTGCTTAAAAAGTTCTTTTTTTTTTATCATTTTAATTAAATTTTAATAAATTCCATTGGCTATAAAAATCCAAATTGAACAATACTTTAGGGTTTCCAAATTCTTCGATTTTCGATATATCGTTATTTTGCACTTAAAGATTCATTTATGGATCATTAATAGTCACATAAAAGGTACGTCTACATCCCATATCTCATATTTACATACTTTTATTTATTTTCTGGGGATCCATTTATTCATTTCAATTGAATTATAAACTTTTATGACAAACTTGATTGAAATTTGAGTTCTTTAATGCTAGTTTATCTTTAAATTTCATGAATAGAATTCGAATTATGTAAACATGAATTGAATTTGATGTAAGCTTAGATGATTCAAGAAAATTTGGATTGGTTTGGTCGATCTTTTTTCAGATTTTGTCAATTTGGACAATCATACTGCTGGAATGAAAGTTGTTGTTCTTGATCTTGATCTCGCGGCATCTTTTGATAAGTTTGAGAGATATTGATAATGGATTTTGACAGTGAACGTTCAGCTCATGAATCTGTGGAAGATAATGTAGTAGTGAGCCAAGGAACTGTATCCCATGTTAATGATGACAATAGCGTTAAGATTAATGGGTCATATGTCAACGAGTTGGTTAGTAGTGACAATCATGATGCTAATGTAGCACCAGTTGATTGCAAAGAAACGGGTGACCAAGGTTTGGCAATGAAATCTCCAACCGGAGGTTCACCTCCTATGAAGAAAGGGTATGGATTAAAGAAATGGAGGCGGATTAAGAGGGATTTTGTTAAGGATGCTGGTCCTAGTGTGGATAGCAGCAAAATTTTGAAGCGGGGTTTGTCTGGTGCTGTTAATCCAACTACACCATTGGCTGATAATTGGCAGAATAACAAGGCTTCTGTTGGATTCCCAAATGCATTAAAAACCATGGGTGTTGTTGATGGCTTTGCAACTCGTGGCTCTAGTTCGGATTCTAGGTTTGCGGTTGGTTCCGCTTTTGCTGGGGGTACGGATTCTGAGAACAGTGAGGATCGAAGTAGCAAGTCTTCTACAGCAGCCAGTGCTCCAAAGTTGAGATATGAATTGCCTGCTGCATCAGTGTATGTGCGAGAGAGGAACAGGATGAAGAATTTGAGTGGGAAGAGTGGGGGTAATCCAACTCAACGTGTTCAACAAGGAAAAAGTCGGGCCGAAAGCAGTAAGAAGCCTAGAGGGGAAAAGGTCAAAATTGAGAAAGAGAACTCTCATTCCAGCATGGAATCTGACTCGAGAAGCTCCAACTTTGTCTTTATGCAGGGTACTTCTGCCATGACTAGTAACGGGAGGCAAAGTGGACGGTCAATGAATTACGATGGGGAAAATAGTGACGATGCTCATGCTTCTGACCAACAGTTTAGTGAGGAAGTTCAAACTGGTTACGCCGAAGAGAATGTGGGAGTAGTTGAGGATCTTTCACAAGATGATTTAGCAGCGGACTTATCTTGGGATGCTAAGGATGAGAAGAATGAAGACCACCAGCCGTCAACAGTTCGGGATCCTTTGGTGGAGTCTCTCCTCACCCTCCAGTCTGTGCAAGATGCGCTGGAAAAAGGTATGGTGCCCTCCTTAATTTTCTATGTGAATGTGTATTTGTTATGTACCGTCTTAGACTCTCAGTAGTGCTTTGCTCTGGTCAATTGTACAATATCTTCGTTTTAGTAAATATGTAGTTTGGAAACTTGAATAATAGCCATGATCATTCCTTGGAAGCATTTGAAACATATTTTTACCCTATTATTTAAAGGAAAATCATTGAAATCGTTTCATTTTGCGGGTGGAAATTTAAGATTCAAACTATGTTTTAAATCTGCGTCATTTATGCATCCTCCTGCTAGATTGTACACTATCCTAATTTCTTTGCTTGATTTGTTGGAATATCCAAATAAGGATATTATTAACCCAAATGTGGATTTTTGTCTTGCTTGATTTGCCCAAGTGACTGCCTAAGGGAGTACATTGGGTTGACTGATACTGATTTGGGCTTTGGGCATGCGTATGTAACTGCCACAGAAAGGATTCAGTGTTATTAATTGGTTTTTTTTTTTTTTTAAATTGGATGATCAATATTGTCTTCTCCTTTGGATGAAGATTTTACCATTAAAATCAACTTGAAAGGTAACTTAGTAAATACATTCAAAGCACAAACTTAACTGTATATAACCATTTGGCAGAATTTCAAATTGTAAATTGTCATTGTTTTCACTTGGCAGCCGTTTGTTAATTTCTGTTGATTTCGCAGTTCGGTGATTCATGTTTAATGTGCTTAACATAATTGATGTATTGATGTCGTTAGTATGTCTTGTAGATTGTTTTACTCTATACTCCTTATGTCTTCTATCTGCTTAGAAAAATTAATTCAAATACCACTGTAATTGCTTCGTGGACATGATAGTTTGTCAAGTCTGATCGAACTATGTGCTCATTTGCAGAAGTTGAGAAATTAGGGGAGATTGGGAAGGATGCCATATTGCTGCATGATAACTCATTTGAGGGTAGCAGTATACCTGCTGATTCCATTTTTACTGATCCACAAATCCATGGACTAAGTTCTTCTAACAAATTTAGATCTGAAAAGAATGGAGAAGGTGCTTCAGGTTCCTTGGAAATGCTGGTGCTAAGCTTGAAACAGAATGTGCAACATTTGGAAGCCAAACTGGAGGAGATGAGAACTCTGCTAGAGGTGAAGGAACTGAGGGTCGCCGAACTGGAAGCCACATTAAACAGTAGCAAGCCTGGAAAGGAAGAGTCAGGGAGCACTATTGACTTGCAGCCAGAATTATGTAGAGAGATGGAGACTGAGTTTGAATGTCTCTTTCGGCAAAAGATTGAAGCTGAGGTGGAGTATCTGACACTAACGAGGACAATAGACAAGGTGAGAGCAGCTGGTGGTGGTCGAGTTACACTCATTGAAGAGCAAGAAGCTCTAGCCTTGGAGCAAGCACAGATGCTGAGCAAGCTAGAAGAAACCGAATGCAAAGCAGCGGTGCTAGAGAAACAAGCGGAGGAGTTGGGAAAATATTGTAGACATGTTTTGGGGGAGGAAGTAGTTTTGAAGATGCAGAACAGGGTATGTAAGGTTACTACATGTTTTGTCATACAGTTTCTATTGCTGGTCTTGGTATTTTGGCTGCTTGTCTTGCGGTTGTCATCCCATTCAGGGGTGATTGTACCCACATAAATTTTTAATACATGGGTTCCTTTTGTAACTGCAACGTTTTAGGCAAAAGATTTGAATATTATATTAGATTTCATTGTTATTAAATAGAGCATTTTCCTTTCTCACTGTAATTTGTGTGCCGAGGCCCGAGTGGGAGGAGTTGCAGTTTTTAACGGTGTTTTCTTAACTGGTCTCCATCTTCATGCTTGTGCATGAAATATACATATGATTTTTATTTCTTTTTTCCAATTCAAGTGCCAAGATTGATGCACAATCACTTGATGTTTGTTCGACGGTAAAGTAAGTTTTAATATCATCGTCATCTTTCTCTCCCCATTCAATGTGAAACTGCAATCCATATTCAGTATTGACGTTTAGGACTGGCTTACAGTAAAAGTCTTCTTCAGTCTATTTCCAAGACACTGTTTTGACGGGCAAACATGGGGTTTCCAAGTTGAATCACTTAGCACAAAAAGTCACCCACTAAGGCACTAACTGCTGAGTGCTGACAGGCTACAACTTCTTGTTCAACTTTTGATAACTGCCACCTGCTTTTGTCAGCTTCCTCGTTAATTTCTTATTTCGTTCTTAGGATCATGTTAAAAATAATGATTTGGAATTTTTTAGTTTTTAGTAAGTAATTTTTTTTTTTTAATTAAATGTCTTAAATGCATTATGTGCTGTGTAAACCAAGTGATCCCAATGAGGCATGCCTTTGGATATGAAAATAAAATTGTGAATTAAATAGAAAACAATGGCATTATTACAGTGCGTATTCCTCTTTTAAAACAAGAAATCCAAAGCAATAACAGACTCATTAAGACTTCATTTTGTGGGAAAAGAATAATTACGAAGGTTAAGGTCCTTTTCTAAGCACATATGATTTGAACCTAAAAACGGTAGTTACAGCCATTAAAAGGCCACAAAAACTAGAACCATGTGCGGCAAACAATAATGCAAAGCTTTATATAGCATGGAATGGATGCATATAACATTGCATCTGTTGTCAACATCAATGATGCATGCATAAGCACTTCCTGAAATTTTATGCCACAGGAAAAGTGCTTTCACACGGTATGAAAACATAGAGATTCATCCTCATTTAGGAAACAAATTAAGGCATTGTCCTGGCTGAGAGTGAAACACTGAAACCTAGTGATTTGTCCAATCTTTAACTTGCCAGAAAAAAAAAAGAAAAGAATTGCCAATAAAATTACCCATTTCAAAGTTTTGATTGGAAGACCCTTTGATAAAATGTTTAGTCACACCCTCAAATCATACGAAGAGCATGAACAGGAAAATAATGTGTAGTCCTAGAAAGAATATAATAATGGATGTAATGCAACTCATGGCATGATCAGTAGTCAATTATTACCCACCATGCTAGTAGTAATTTACCAGGTTAGCCCCACCTATACAATTATATATCTAGAACACTTGCAATTCTTCCCATGTTATATAGAGAAGCTTCTTGAGTTAAACAATATGACATTAAAATAAAAAAATATAAAGCAGCAAAATAAAGAAACTCGAATAAGCATGCACAGTACTATTTAGAAATCAAGAGTAAGGCGTGAGAAAGGTGTTAATGTGGCTTTAAAGTCAAATGATTCGTATACACAAGGTGTTGCTTTCATTTGGTCACGAGAATCTGTCAACAAAACAGGTGAAGCTATTCCTTTTAATTTGATATGTGCAAGAAATTCATTATGGAAACACTAATCACTTGATAATTGAATTTTGACACCCTTTAAATTTGACCATTCAATGCTTTCTTGTTTTGATTTTCAACCGAAAAGACTTGGTCTCAAAGAATTACTTACTAACTGCTGTCAAATTGACAAGAAACTACTTAACCATGCTTCCTTCTTCTAATTGGATCCTGATCATATAATAATGTGAGACCGAAAAGATGAATATTCTACATCTTTATCAAAGATATTTAGACCTTTTCAAAGTACCCCACGAATCATAGACTTTCATATATTTTCGCATAATGTACACTTTAAATGTGAGTGAGATTCGAATGTTTAACTTACAAGAGAAAATTGTTAAAGATTCAGTCATCAAACTAAGAACACGAGTAGTAATAAGAACTGAAAGGACAAAGCAATGAATATCAAATGACCCCCCAAATAAAAAAAATGTAAATGCAGTTCGCTTTACACCATTTGGGGAGGAAAAAAAAAAACATAGCACCTTTTTTCTAATCTTTTCCTTCACATTAAAGCCTAATAGACCATCATGCTCTGCATGAAAGAAATTTTAACACAAAGCGACAAAGGTCCTAAGAGACCCCACTTGAGAAATTAGGAAAGAACCAAGAGGGTTCCTTTTGTGGCTTTGTTTTCGCTAGAGCTAGCTAACTCAATCAACTAACTAAGACTTAAAAAAAATTAAAATAAAGACCAATTAACTGAACTAATAAAGAAGAGACTGTGTATCCCAATTGAATTAAGAAATAGTAGCTGCTGCAGCTGAAGGCCCAGCAGCTTCACAACCATGAAATTGATAATACTCAGGTGGAGTGTCATTGAGATCAAAATCATGAACTACTCTGCTGGGACTAGGAGCTCTTTGAGTAACTTCACCGGCTGATGTTGTCACCTGGCTTGAGCTTGAGAACGCTTCGGCTGGGCCTGTCCAATGGCACCTCTTGTGCCCTCCAAGTGCTTGTCCTGTTGGGAATATCTTGTTGCATATGTTGCATTTATGCTCACTGCTTCCACCTGCTGCTGCTGCTGCTGCAGCTAATTCTCTTGATGACTCCCCATTTTCTTCATCGGATGCTGCTGCTGCTAGTTTGTCCTCACCTTTGCTATCCTCGGCGGCGGCGGATGCAGATGAAGATTCTTTAACATTCTTGTTTTTGTTGTGGCTAGCTACATGGCCTCCAAGAGCTTGATGCTTGTCAAAAGACTTGTTGCAAATAAGGCAAGAATATGTTTGAGCAGTCGACATCACCACTGGCTCCTCTTTGAGAGCACCACCACCAGCAGTGGTACCCTCTAGTACTGCATCATCCAATTCATTCAATCTTCTCCTCTTATTCTTCTTCTGTTGCTTCTTCTTCATCATCATCATCATCATCTGATCATCCATATCACTGCTACCAGCATCCTCATCACCTTCATAATCCTTCTTCACAGTCCACATATCCTCTGAATTACAATTATCGAACCCTAACCCATTGCCATCTTTCATCTCAACATTACCCTTCTTCTTTTCCCTCTCATCATCTTCATCATTATCATCATCAATCTTGTTATTATCCTTAATCTTTAACACACCATATCCAGAGTCAACAGATGAAACGACTCGATGATGGTCAAACGTCCCCCGCTGCTCCTTATTATCGTTACAATCATCAGCACTAAGTTGAGCCAGCAACAGCAGATCACTCACAGCTTGTTGCATAGCTTCTTCTTCATCTTCATCTTCATCTTCATCCGAAGAAGACGACATTATCAATCTCTGACCTCTCTTTCTCTTCGCCGACCACCCCCTCAGTGACTCCACCAAGTCCTCACCACCGGATCCCATACTGCCATCAACATCATAACCATCGTCATCATAATGATCATGATCACGATTATCACGTGATAGACGATAATGAATTGTTGGTGAAGAAGAGGGAGAAGGATGCTGACGACGATGATTCAACAAGTAGTGCTTTGGAGGTTGAACGCCACGCCACTCTCTCTCAGGATGCTTTCTCATGTGGCCGTACAAAGACTTGACAGATCTAAAACTCTGGTGACATACATAACATATATGGTTATTAATATTACCCTCTTCACCTGCTTCTTCCAGTTTCACAGCAACCGCCTTCTTAATCAATCTTGGGTTTTGATTATTATGAGTAGTGCCGTTCTTGATCTTCTGCAGGCAAGCTCTCTTGTGGCCACCCAAAGCTTTACCAGAAGTAAACTGCTTCCCACATTCACTGCACGTTCTTGGCAGCCCTAGTACCCCGCCGCGATCTTGTTGATCTTGTTCTTGTTCTCGTTGCAGCAGCAGATCTTCTTCCATAAACTGACGATCATCAGCTTCAGCAGCAGCAGCGGCAGGAGGCTTTGTTATTGGGATCTTCAGCTTCAAAGATAAAGAAGACCCTTTTGTTATTTCCGTATCATCGTCAGCTTCAGAAACCAGTTGATTTGGCTTTTCTTGAGCAGCTTCAACTGCTACTGCGGCAGGAAGTGGTTGCTCTTGATCTTCTTGATCTTCTTCAGCCATTATGTTAACTCTTTCTTTCTTTTTTCTTTTTTTTCTTTTTGGGTTTTGATGGTGACAGTGATTGAAAAGTGACGTTAAAACATAAAGAAAGAAAGAACTAATAAGAGAGTCACTGACGACTGTAGAGCAGTAGTAGAGCAGAAGCTGAAAGTATAATGAGATATGCTGTTAATAATAAGAAGAAGAAGAAGAACAAGTTTAAATTAGGTTTAGCTGAGCTCCTTTCTGTATTTCCTTGGCTTAGAAGGAACTCAAGAATTCCAAAAACCGACCTTAATATAAGAATAATTATAATTAATAAAAACAAAAATAAAATCTTAGAGGTTGATTTTATCTATATTTTCTATTAAACTAAAGATTACCCAGATGGAAATAATTACCGAGATTTTCTATTAACCCAAATTTATTTTTTTTATAAAAAAACAGCAGCTTCCTCTTTCTTCTTCTAAGCAAGATTCAAGAACAAGAAGAATCCCATCCGTAAAATTAAAAAAAAAAAAAAAAAAATATATATATATATATATATATATATAAAGCACAGAAAGAGAAGAAGAAGAAGATGATGATGATGATTGCTGAGGAGGAACCTCGAAAGATTAAGCTGTTGAGTTGAGAGTTGAGAGTTGAGAGTTGAAATGAGGAGTCACACTAGAATTGGTTAAGTTTTTTTAGAGTAGTGGGAAATTGACTGACTGTCACGTTCTTAGCCTCTTTGCCTCTCATTCTGCATCATTATTGATTTATTCAAATATATATATATATATTTCTATTATTTATTATTTTATATTTTTTACCATTTGCCATACCCTATCTTGGATTTTACTTATTTATTTTGTAATTTTCTTAATTTCATAATTAATTTTCCTTTTTCTTTTTGACTTCTATGGAGTGTATGGGTCATTAATGATTCCCCCGATAATCCCTCTCGCATTTGCAAATTAAATTAAAACCTTTCCTTTAGTAATTGGGATTATTTGGGTAATTAGAAATTTTTCATTATGTACAATATCTTTGATTGGGATTCTTCAACTGTGGAGTAGTGGATGCAACAATGTGTGTGCGTATATATATTATATATATATGTACTTTTGGGTTTAAATTAATTTTCATAGTTATCCATTGTCATTGCTATCCTTAAACCATTTTTTTTTTCTTTTTCATAAATGATAATGTTGATCAACACAACACAAATTACAAAGTGATTTCTAGGCTATTAATTAATTAATTAATTTAATATACTTTCAACGGTTGAGATTGCATCATCGTATCAAATTTACTCTCAACCATTCATAACTTATGTAGAAGACCCTATATAAGTGCATTACCAAGCTTCCCATTCACACTTTGGGACTAAACCTTCTGAAGAAGCTGCACGTCCATGACTTTCCAATTCTTGAATCACAATATGGAAGCTGCCATCGACTTGAATAACATTACATTTTTATTTATTTATTTTTTTTTTGGGGCTATGGATTTAAAATGGTAAGTGCCATATTTATTTTTATAATTTATTAAGGATATATAAAATTGATTCGGTTATTAAATGTTTACAGACGTATATCTAAATTGATACTTTGTTTTTCAATGACCCAACATTGGGTGGTTCATTGTAGCATAAAGGATGATGCATGTGACCTAATCAAATACGCGATTGAATGGAGAAGGACCAATCAAATGTGGCCAATTGGAAAAAAATTTCAAAGCAAAAGTTACCACTCTACTCAGAATTCTAAAAGAATATATTGAACATTGGAATTTGAACCCATAAATATAGGATTATATTTATTTTTAATCTCATATGGAAACAAATAATTAACCAAATATAAAATAATTCTCTTAATGTAAAGTTAAAATAACCATATGAATTCATATATAAAGCAAAGTGTTGCCATTTTATATATTGAATATGTTGTGATATGACAAATTAAATATTTGGGCTCAGAATTAGTCGAACTAATGTACATGGGAGAGTCTCAAAATCATACCTATACTAGTGAAAAAGCGGGGTGATTTACCAATGAAAGTTAAGATTTCATGCTAATAGCTAGTGCTTTAATTGTCAGCAATGGCATAGGTCCAAGAGTTGCAGATAATTTTTGTTGACTGAAGAGAGATGGACAAAAGAAATACGTAAGAAATTTTGGCACTACTTAAAAGTCCTTTGAGCACAACAATTTCTAATAAATAAGGCACTCCGTTCCAAGTCTCAAAATCATATAGTTTTTGACTAATGTATAAGAAGAAGAAGAAGAAGAAGAAGAAGAAAGAAAGAAAGAAAGAAACGTGGGTATTCAACTAATAAAGACATTACCATATTGAAGAAATTACGAGTCAACAATATGTTCTGGCTTCTGGGTTCTCTTTTTTTTTTTTCAATTTTTTTTTTGTAACTAAATGAGAATTTAAAGAATAATGTGAACAGGGTTTTTCTATTTTTTTGGGTTCTGGGTCGTTTTAATTTCCAATTTTCAACATACGGATAGTCATGGCCCTAGAAATGTTGCTTTTATCATGGCGATGTGGCTCTTGTTGGCACAATTTCTGGTAATATGAAAAGAAAATTAAAATTATTTTGGAGAAAACAAACATGGAAGGCTGTAATTATGTATGAATACAGCTATGAGATCCTCTGAATTTCTTAATTTCTTAATGACAAGATCATCTTTCTTTATAATTTCATGGAAAAGCTTATCTTAAAGACACGATTTTATCTTTCATCAACCTTCTATAACAGTCTCCTTATCTCATAGGCTTGTTACAATTTTATTTTTTAAATATGCTTGTTACAAGTTACAACAAAGAAATTGCTACTTACCCACTTAATATTTTGTATTCTTACCACTTATTCCCTAATAATTTTCATAATACTAGTTATCTCTTTAACATCAATATTTTCATAGAAAAAACCTTCACAAATTCGCTATCTTAGGCCCGTAGCCATAAAATAAATATTTATTGACAACATGGGGATGTGAGCAACATAACATTATAGGGTTATTATTCTTTCAGTAACCTAATTATATCGAAGTAACAAATTATTATAAGAATTATTGAAGGATAATAGTTTATATGTAAACTATGAAAAAAAATAGTGATTTACTAATTACTATTTTTCTGTTTCTTCTGTTAGTTGACTTATAAAATATCAAACCCAGTTTTGTATCTAAAATTTTGAAAGTGTGACAGAACAGCCTTGAATATAGCTACCATATGTTATAAAATTTTTACACTTTAACAAATCACCCCCAAAAATTCTAATCCTTAAATCTTTTTCTCTCGCTGTAACTCCCTCCTCTTCTTCATTCTCTCGTTCTGCATCAGATTGAAGTACTCCAAATCATTGTGGGATTTGCTGTTAATGGGTTTGATTTGGGTAATATTTAATTTTTAATTAGTTTTGTTAAAATGATTAAAATTTTATGGTATAATTCAAATTTGGGATAGTTTTAATGCAAAGTCAAATTTGTCATCGTGACATCATCTTTTTGGACTTACGGAAATAACAGAAAAAAAGAGTAAAATATTATTTTTATAGTCAACAGTTTTTATAGTAATTTATTATTTTGATGTAGTTACGAGTAATGAAAGAATAATGACCCCATAATATAAAAACTGTCATGTTAAAAGTGGTAAAAACAGTAAGATTTAGGGGTTGCTATCATCTTTTGACTTATGGAAGAAACAGACAAAAGAGTAAAATATATATTTTTTTAGCTAATAATTTATTATTTTGATATAGTTAAGAGTAATGAGAGAATAATAACACCATATTATTAAAACTGTCAGGATAAAAGAGGTATAAACAGTAAGACTGGGCAGAATAATTTTGGTTAATACAATAAGATCCCACCTATCCTCACCATCGGGATCCGTGGCGCAATGGTAGCGCGTCTGACTCCAGATCAGAAGGTTGCGTGTTCGATTCACGTCGGGTTCAATTCCCCGAGTATTAGGATCCAACCCTTTTTCATTTTTGAAGAGCAAAATTGACTTTTAACCAACGTTGAAACGAAAGTACTACATGATTCTCAAAATATGGTATCTCAATAGTTTTGAATGGACATAAAATGCTCCATTTCCAGTCAATCATATAAGATGCTCCATTTCCAGTCAATCCTATTGCCATTTCAAATGGGAGGTCAGTTTTCTTATGACAAATGAAAAGCATAACAACTACTGTTGTGTCCTACCAATTTAAGAGTTACAAATATTTTACATAGCCGCCCCATTTCACCTCCCTCCCTCTCAGTTCTTTTCTCTTTTGCTCTTTTGCACCGGGGCATATCGTTACAACAACAACTGCTAGAAAGAAGAGAAAATTCTACATCCTAATTGATGGCTTCTCCCATCCCCAAAAAAAGCAAGCAGCAATACACTGGAAGTTACTGCTGAACTGTTGAGTCATAGGAGGATCTGTATTCCAACATCTCAGACTTGTATCGTTCCTTGTCCTTCAACCCTTTCTCCTGGTAAACCTGCGTTGCAGTAAGAGTGAACTGGTGAGGGGTGACCCAATTTACAAAATAAAATCTTCCATTGTAAAAGACGGCCGGACTAATTTAAACGGTTTCATTTATGTCCCCACGCTCAAGCCTGTACAGAACCACTGACAAGCCTGCACTGTATTCATTTCATATGCCCCAAATATGGATTCAGAGACAATGACGTAGAGCAATCACAGTTAGATTAATTAAATGCGAATAAGTTGTAAGTGGATCAGCTCAAGTATCCCAGTTGCTAGAATCATCTTGCTTTTAATACCAATCAAAAATTTAATTTATTAACAAGTCCTGCTAGAATATAAATATCTAAATTACTCTTCAGTGTCACTGCCTACTGGATACAAGTTTTGATATACGAACAACTGTCCTTGAATAGCATACCACCAAGTGCAAATATCAGAAATAACTAAAAAGTTCGATAATCAACTTAGAAACAGAGGCTAAACTTTCAGAGCAATATGTAGCATCCATTGAAATTATTTTTCTTGAAAACCATTCATATCCAATCATGAAATGCAACCGTGTGTACTTATCTACATGTTAAAGAAAAGCACTTGAGAAACATCAGGATATGGAGACATGACACCAGAGAAGAATTGAAAGTAAATATCTAGTAA
The DNA here is from genome assembly GCF_000493195.1 of Citrus x clementina. Taxonomy (NCBI): domain Eukaryota; kingdom Viridiplantae; phylum Streptophyta; class Magnoliopsida; order Sapindales; family Rutaceae; genus Citrus; species Citrus x clementina. The sequence goes on along the minus strand of NW_006263303.1, from coordinate 24,276,261 downwards.
ACCTGTTTTTCAGCTTCCGTGAGATTGCTCCAAAGGACCCCTATCTTCTTGCTGATGGCTTTCTCTTGTCCATAGTAGTGTGGCTTTAGTCGGGCATAGTGCTCAGCAAAGAAGAAATTGTAACCACTCCTGTTTGACTTGGGCCGAGAGGGATCTCGTAAAGCCAACCGAGATCTCTTTCGACGTCGGTGAGTAGGCGCGGCTGAATTATTAGAACTCTGAGACACATTATGTGCATGAGGAATATGATATAAGACACCTTTAAGTTGTTCAGAACCCAAGTTCACAGTGACCAGATATCCATTATCAAATTTCCCATCAATGACTCCAGAAACTGAACAGCCAATCTGCAATTTTGAACTCCCTGCACGTCAAATATACAACAACAATAGTTATATCTGCCAACAACTACTCAACAGATCAAACCAAAAAAATTTAAAAGAGGAAAAAGTAGGTATCATGTGAAGAAAATACTGATGGAAAATTAAGAACTACCATAATTCAAACTTTTTGAAACAAGTAGATAATCATATAAAACCAATTTATCTTTATGTAAAAAGTGAGTAATAACACAAATCATTCTGAATTACAAGCAGAAGAACTAATCATAAATAGACATCAAATAATCAAGGATGAATGTATAAAATGTCGCGGATGAAACATACCCTGACCGCCCAACTGGTTAATTGTGGAACCTTCCTCTGGGGATGCTGATCCATTGTCAAGGCTGCTCCCGCTTACAGCATCTGTAGAAGTAGAATAGCAAATTATATAATGAAATCTAAACAAAAGTTCTAACAGAAAATTCAAATCCATATTTCCAAGTACCAGGCATTGACGATGAAGGAGCTTCTTTGCGGAAGTAGTAGACTTGCTCGAAGTGGTAAAGTAATGAGAGATAATACTTCCGTAATACAAATGATGCACTGGTAATCGTTGTGGGAAAGTTGAAGACCACAACCACTTCCTTCCATCTACGATCTCTAATTACCTAAAACCATTTCAAGACAATTAATTAATCTATGGAAGATGCCTCAACAATCATCCCAGTTGCAATCATTATCAAATCATGGACTAGATGAAACATAACCAAGACAAATCGTATCATCGGAAAATGCAGAAATAATGTTCAAGCCATGCCTCAAAAATTAGCTGTGACAATATCCTTGGAAGTTTGTTAAAAGGTCAAGATACTGCAGGTCATAGGAGAAAAAAAATACATGACATGATCCTTTAATCATCTCCAGGGAATATGAGACTGTCACCATTATCGTTAGGCTAGGTTTTGTAACAGATTTACGAGTTGAATGTTGCACACACCATTCTCCTCATTTAAAACAAGGTAATAACTTGTACCTTTCCAAGACCACCACGAGATGTCACCTCCACAAAAAGGCGATGCAGATCGAGCGCCTTTCCTCCTACAGTAGGAACCCTATTCAGAGGAAAAAGAAATTGAAGGAATGTCAATCGTACTCGTTTTTCTTATTCTAAGTTTTATTAAGAAGGTCAGCTCTATTGGTGGACCAGCAGCAGAAGAGGATAATGAAAGGAGTTCATGTAAAGGCATTCAATCACCTAGAGGAAAAGAAGGAAAAAAGAACAAAGGAAATTATGAAAGGAGTCGATTGAAATAAAAGCAAGGAAGAAACATAATGACCTCAAAAGTAAATGTATATAATACTTCTATGCTCCACGTCACACCGGATGAAGTTTTAGCCAAATAAAGAGAAGGCAGACAGGTCTCATAGTTTGCATAATGGTATTTAAATACAAAGAACCAAAACATTGAAACCTTAATAAGACCAGCAAATCACTTATTAATATCGTTAGGCCAATCATGCAGTTACATTGGACAAGCTTATCAAACCAGATTCCAACTAATCTAACAGGATGTTCATTCTTGTCTCCAACTGTCAACTAGTTTGAAGAAACTGTCGAGCTGTAATTATATCAATTAGTTACACGGTATCAAAGCATTGAGATCTGAACCACTGCCATATCAGTGAGCAATAACTCAAATGGAAATCCCCGTTGTGCATCCATGGCAAGCATAAAAGAAGTTAATGGTGCCTAATATAAATAAATTAACAACAGACCACCAATCATCCAACATTACTTAGAAAAGGTAAAAAAAATTACAAAAAACATAAAGCTCTCAGTCACAAAGCTCAAAATTTGTTTAGCAGACATGAGCCAAAAATCATAAAGGAACAAAATTTACGGAGGGGGAAAAAGAAAACATGAAGAAAAGCAAAAGTCACAAACTTGAATTTGTCACCAAAAGACTTGTGAAATGCTTCGAGAGTAGCCCAGAAAAGATCAGAACTCTGAGCAATATCCTCGTACTTGGCTGTTGGTGGAGGGTAGTAACTGGATGCCTTGCTGTTGTTGTTGTTGCTGTTACTGTTGCTGTTGCTAGTGGCGGATGATTTTTGGCCATTTAACATATGGGACGACATGTTTTGTGAGAGAGATAAAGATTAGATAGTAGGAAGAAGAAGAAGAAGAAGAAGAAGAAGAAAGATTAATTTTTTTTTTTTTTTTTTGGGCAAAGTAATTAGATAAAAATAATAACCTTAGCCAAAAATAAATTAAATGAGGATTAGATGGTTGACAAAAAGATGATACGAAAATAAAAACTATATGATAAAATAAAATATATTTAGAATAATAGTAGAATCAAAGTTTTATTTTTACTACTAACACAAGCAGAGGAGGGGAGATAGAAGAGGAATGAGAAGATGAGGTTAGGTCATCGGATTAAGACGAAGGGTAAAGGCAAAGCAAGACACTGGGTGAGTGGTGACTCCCTTTTATTATATTGTTTATTATATTAAATAAAGATTAGAGGCGCGCACCCAAGCTATTAATTATTATTTTTATATTTTATTAAAAAAATTATATTTAACCACAAAAAGACATCATTAACGACAGCACGAATGTTTCCATTTTGTGTGTCAGAATGATAATGTAATACGAACAATAATTTCATTTCCATGTATTTTTTTTATATTTAATTATCAGTGCTCTTATTTATTTATTTATTATTATTATTATTATTTAACTTTTTTTAGAAATTAGAATGTGAGTGTTGCGAATGGAGTAGAATATATATATAGCCGGTGACTAATGCAAATTCTTTTGAGAAGAAATTCTTTTGAGAAGAAATTATTATATAAAAATTTAGTGACATATCTATATTATTTTTGGTTGAATGAAAGTGCTTGCAATTAATCAAAATAAAATAATGACTTTAACCACAAGAGTCAACATAATTGATTCTCTTACCACATAGGTCTTAGAAATCTGGCTGTTCTATCATGGTGAGCTACAATTACCATGATGAACGTGTTAAATTAACTTCACTGGTACATGGTGGAACTTAATTAACCAGTCCACAATTTCTTTTTTATTTTTTATTACATGAGATTATTGCTCAGATTACAACTCATATACATGAGACTATTACTGATATTTACAAATCAGACTATTACTGGGACCAACTGACATCAATGCTAATGGAGCTCTGCCCAGATTTTAACCCTCACAAATATTCGAAGGATGTCTACTCCTCACTCATGGGTAAGGGAAAAGACTACCTTCACTCAAATTAATTGAAGAAGGAAATACCCCCACAATGCTTTTGTGGGGATTCGAACTGCTGCCCTCCAAGTAGCCCGAGTGGTTCAGTCCACAATTTATTTGATGATTCATTTAAAGGATGATGATAATTTAGGGGGGAAAAGAAATAGTGTTAACAATTTCTAGGTTTTTTTTTTTAATTAAAAGCTGACTAATTGATGGTTTTAGTTCAAGGAAAGTCAAGTCTTCCGAAACGTCTATTAATTAATTTTAATAAATTGAATCAGAAGAAATTAGTTATTAATTAATTTGAGTTTTATTGAACTTTTAAAGACTTTGTGTAATATATTTTTTTAACGGTGGGGTGGTAGTGTATGGAAAAAATTTAATTTATTTATTAACTAATAATTAATCATCGAGTTATTTGCTCAGATTAATCCGGAAAAAAATTGCTGCAAATTACTGACACACAGGCCACAGTCAGATCAAAGCCACCACTAGAGAGTTGAGATCTCAAGAATCCATATTTGAGTCAACATTTGTTGCAAATCATTTGTTTTCAGTTTCTATTTTTTTTTTTCCTGCAAGCTGTGACAAAGAGAAAACATGCACGTTAAAAACGTGAAAAATGCAAAGATTACATCATCGGTCTCATCCATTAAATGCTAGGAAATTTATTTAACTATACAAAGCGCAACACTTGAGAAATTAAGAAACTAAAAGAGACAAAGAGAGACAGTACAAATAACAAAATCAACCAAAGAACTTGGGATCATAGCCGTTGCTGGAGGTGGCCAAGATGTAGTAAGCGACAATATGGCCAATGGAACCCCAAGCAAGAACATCAACAATGTTAAAGCCAACTGGGTCGTTGGATTTGAGGAGGCTAACATATTCCTTGGCACGAACATCACCGGCTTCAAAGTGGGTGACTCCATTCTGCTCGGGCAAGCCTTGTTTGGCCACGTTCTCTCTTTGGAAGTTGAAGAAGACGAACCTGCCCAAGAACAAGGAGAGGCCAGTGCTGAGGCTGATGACAAGTGGTGTGCTCAGCTCAGCTTTAATGCCGCCGAAGCTGTTTCTTTTGGCGGAGGTGGCGAGCTTGGGGAGGGAGGTTTTGGCCCTGGTGTTGAGGGGTCTTAGGCCTTGGAATGAGATGGTGGAGGGTGAAATTTGGTGTTTTCGGACGGTGATGGTGGAGGGTGTGAACAAGGAGGATGAGGCTGCCATTTTTCTTTTTTCCCCCTCTTTTTCCTTCTTTTTTGTGTTCTGGTTGATGCCTTGATGGATGATGGAGTTTTTGAGTTCCTGGATTATGATAAATTTTTGCAAGAAATAGAACAGGCTTAGCGGCGATAGAAACACAGATATGGATCACGTATTCTCGTGATCCATACAAGTATTGGTTAAGAAAAAATCACACTGGGATATGAGAGGATGGGAATGAGTAATGAAAGATTTGCTAAGGTTACTTGGCCTTGTCTCATTGGCTCTCTTGTGGATCAGAGATTTTTGGTTTCAGCTTCCAGGTGTCAGCAGAAGAGCTCCCCACTCTTGGTTATCGTTTAATATATAAATTTTATATTCCCTAGATCCATACAGCTAGGATCCGTGGCGCAATGGTAGCGCGTCTGACTCCAGATCAGAAGGTTGCGTGTTCGATTCACGTCGGGTTCAATCCCCCTAAGTGCGGATGTCTTTTCTTTTTAGTAAACCCCAGGTTAGTTTCATTAATTGCAGCATACACGTGTTACTATTTGATTTCTGAGACTGTTTTTTTCATTACACTTTCAAAATTCTCTATAACATTTCTAACGAAACTAAGACCTAATATCATTGATGCGTGGTGTATGATTTCATATTTAAGGGCAACCAGTAACTTGATAGGTGTCACAAGAAGCACTTGCAACCCGTACACTTTCAAACCATTAAAACATGCAACATTGCAATTCTGACCCTCCACCATGGGCCTGCGAAATCGGTAAGTAAGCGAGAGACTGGAAAAGAGAATCGAAGAACATTAACATAAATCAAGGGCAGGATTCACTCATGAAATTGTACTGTTCATCAGGAAGACATAGTTGTCATTTTCCTTTTATGTAGTTCACATGAAATAGCTGGTTTCTTCCAGCCTCTGTACATCGATTCCTGCATTTTCACACATCTTCTGACGACCTCCACCACAGGAAGTGGAATCACAATTGATTGAACCACAATAACCTAAATTGCACGTCGCGGCACATTTACACCTAGACTCTCCTACCGGCATGAAACTAGGTTTCTCAACTGAACCAAGTAAGCCCCATCAACACACTTATTTGCAAATTGCACATCCAACTCAAATTAAGGAGTCGAGATATGAGTAATTCCGGCAGCGACCATATTCAAGGAGGCTGCCATATGTCCGATCCCAAACTCCAATGAAGAGAGACTCTGTGTCGGGACTGAATGAAATGCCAGATATTTCACCAAAAAAGTCAATTTCCTGCTCCTTCTCATACCCACTCTTAACGTCATAGACATGCACAAAGTCAGCAGGCTCGGCTGTCGCCATGTACCGACCATCAGATGTATAGCGGATCGACCTAATGGCTCCAAGATTGCCCTTCAGAACAGCCACCGACTCAGATAGGTTTCGTAGATCCCAAATTCTGCATGTTTTGTCCTGGTTTCCAGTGGCGAAAGTGACACCATCGGGGTGCCATGCAGATGCAAATGAGAAATCCAAGTGCCCGCACAATGAGGCAGTGGTCTGCAGAGATCACAAACTCAAGTTAGAGCATGCTTTGATTTCAGGCTCTAGATGTCAGTTTATCACTAATTCATGATATCAAATAACTTCCAAAGAATTAATTTGAGAACACATATGTCCATTTAAATTGAAAAGAGAAGAGGAACCTGCCTTTCCCGTCATGGAATCCACTAATAAACCATCTGGGTTGTCTCCAACGATTATTAGAAGTTTACCATCAGGACTTTGTGAAGAATGCTGCAAACACAACAAACAGATGATTACCTTTTCAGTCATAAAATTCAATAATCTACATAACAGGATTATACAATATGAGGAACTTACATTCACAGGCCAAGGGAAACGGAAATGCTTAGAGAGTTGATACTTCCCCATATCAAAGTCTCTCACTCCGCAGTCATTGTTTGAGGCAGTAAAGTGGACTGCACCACTGAGAATTAAGTGAACAAGATTAATTAGGTTCAGCTTGGAAGTCAGTAGTTTAATTACGGGCATAAGAAAGAAGAAATACCTGGGACTGCCGTAGATCTCAACAGCATTGGTGATTGCATTATCATCATAAGTAGTACGAGAACAAAAGCTCACTCCAGGTCGATCTAAATGCTGTATGTCAATGAAAATAACACCTCAATCACAAAACCAACTATATAATTCTTTCAAAGCCAAAAGTGGTAAGATGAAAGCTATTATCATAGCTTAGCAAAAACATTAACATGATTCATATATCAAAACTAATGTACCCCGCCGTTATTCAATTAAGGATCTCTTAAAAGCTAAAAGCCCTACAACCTAAGGCAAGGAAATCACATCTTACGAAAAAGCAACCACCATTTATGCAAATGGGCCTGCCACTGCTACAGCAAGGCTTATTTATTCTCCAATATCTCCTTATTCTACTCCAGAAAAGACTTAAAGAGGACGTGCTACAACTTACCTTGCAAATAAGCTCTCCCTGAAACCCTCCAGCAACTAGCAACTTGTCTTTCACAGCAAGCGTACTAACTTGAGTCTGCGTAAATCCTTCCAACAGACTGCCAGGATGTTTCTATATAAAAGTAATTAAAAAAAATTAAAAAAAACCATATTCAAATCTTAAGGAAATCATGATTCAAGATGATAAAATTTGGAAAAGCAAAAGGATAGAAAAAGCAAGGGTTTTTCAGCACAAAATTTGTAAAAATACTAACCTCGGATGGTGCCACATGGCCTGAAACATTGAGAACTTGAGACCTGCTGGAAGTTAATGAAGACCAATGGATGACTGAAAAATGTGACATAAGGTAGACATCGTGCTTTGACGTTGCCCAAACCAAGTTCCTCAGCTACAACACAAAAACAAAGGTGTCAGAGAAACACATATCATCTTTCGTGAGTCAATCGCAGGTCAGAAATAGCTACGTATGTCTGCACGTATCCATAAGCCATGTTCATACCAGAGTCATATTGCTGCACACTAACAAATAAATGATGCATACTATTGTCCATTTATGCAATGAAGAGCCATGACACTAAGGACCATAGATTGAGTAATTCACTCTAGTTAAGAGTGATAATCAGAGTACATTGAAGGGCGATAGAAAAGGAAATGTTAGTTATATGTAACTACAATTATACTTCAATTAGCCTACCTGAAAATGAAGAATAGTGGATTTCACAGATCTTGAATTTCTTCTGAATTCATAATATGAAGCCCCTTTCTTAGTAACTTTGCAATCCTGCATATAATAATGGCAGATGGAAGGTAAAACAATGATTTCTATTGAATTACAGTATAAACATTGAACATGGTGCGAAAGGTAAAGGTAGAAAAACAGAAAGTAAAAATGTTCCACCTTCCCTGAGCCCTCTCCGGAATTAGGAATGTTTTCATAGTTCTTGTACTGTTCTAGCCGAGTTTGCCGGTATTTTTCCCTGGTTATGCTAAGCCTCTCCCATGGTATACCCTGGATATCCTTCCCTCTTCTAGCTTGAGCAGCAGACGTATCGGCTATTTTATTATTCTGCACCAGTCACATCAAACCTCTTATAAACTACAATGCTCAAACAAAAAACTAAAGAAAGATCAAACATGTAAAAGCAACATCCAGATCAGCTCAAATAACAATGTTAGATAATGCTTAAAGCTTTCTACATAGGCAAAGTGAAACACATCACAAACCGAGTAATCATATTCATCAACATCAGAGTCTGAGCCACCCATATCTCTGCCACGAAATTCTTCGTCCATATCATCATCTATATCTTCCATGTCATATTCATCTGCCATATACTCCGCATCATCCGCGTGGTGATGGGACATATTCTGCCAATTAAATGCACAAGTGCACCAGAATGAATTAAAGCAAATTCATCAGAGAACAACAGGGTAATACTTTAATGTAAATGTAAAACAAAGATAAGTCAATATACAATACTACATGAAGCACTCAAAATACTCTTGTCAAAATGGGGTTGGAAGTAGATATGGGTAAAACACTCAGAAACTTCCAGAAAACAATAGGATAACACTTCAATCTAAAAGTAAAACAAAGTTTAAGTCAATATATAATACTACATGAAGCACTTGAAATGCTCTTGTGAAAATGTGGGTGGAGGTAGATGAGGTAAAACACTCAGAAAGTACCGGCTAGGTGAAACCAAGAGAGCACCCGTGCAGGCATTTGAGAGAGAAGCAGTGATACAAACAGAAAGGTTACGAAATACAAGTCACCATACAAGAAAATTGACATCAACTGAAGGTAGAGATATCAAGACATAATGCGCCCCCCCCCCCCCCCCCCCAGTTGCAAAAGCCACAAGAACAGCCAGAACAATTTCATCACACATAATAGCCTCATCAATGGATTACCTTAACCTGAGCTCATAAAGGAAAATCTGAGGGCTGTACTTGTTCTTAAGGAAACTAAAAGTCCAATTTCGTTATAATCATTAGACATAACTTTAAAAATTCAAGGAAATGCAAGTCAACTGGAAAAAACTACATCTATCAAGATCAATTCTGAAGGGATTCATGTATAATTTTCCCTACAGAGTAAAAGCACTTTCGATATATATTTAAAAAAAAAAACAAATTTTAGAAGCTTTCCCAGTTCAAGGGATTTTAACTTTTAGGCCAAATCCCATGTCAAATGCTTCCAGTGATAGCTCAACAAAACTAGCAGAAAATAATTCCATTTAAGAATCAAAATTTCCATTTTTTACCCTCTATTCCCAAAGGAACATGCATAATCAACATCTTGACAATTGTAATAATCCATTATAAAAATTTATATAACACAAACTCTTATCACGTTTAGACCAACCAACAAAATTAAAATCCCAAAAAACACAAAAGAAGAAACCAGAAAAACAAAATAAAACCCTAACACAATCAACGAAAGCGGGTTGTTATAAATATGTAACAAAATAAGAAAATTAATTTTACCTCTTTGGCGAGTTAGGGTTTACGGTTGGCTCCTCCGATCTGAGGAAAAAAAAATCAGAAACTGAATCGCTCGCACGTTAGAAGACTGTAATGATAATTGCTTGCGTAATAATTGAATTGAAAATAAAATGTCCCTCAAAACTTTGCTTTGACGGTGAGTTGAATTGATCGCGATAAATTGGGAGAAAACGCGAGAAGAAACGAGAGTGAGACGTATTTGCGTTTATCCGGTTGTTCTGAGCTTCCACGAATGAAAACGAGAAGCCTGAAAGAGACAGGTGCTGTTATATGGAGTTATATTACTATTTTTGTTTTACTGGCCTGAACGATAACTGCTTGCGTGTCTCCTATCAAAAGAAAATGTTTTATTTTTTCCTTTCTAATTTTGCAATAAAATATGCACGCACAAAAACTTTTAGGTTATTTATTTTTAATATTATGTATTTTTCATTTATGATATATTTATTATCGTAATTTTTTTGTTGTTGGAATTATTGTAATTACTTTATCAATTAATGTATAATAATAAATTTTATCTTACAAACTCATAGCCGACAGAATGTGGGTGACAAAAGCACATTTTCCACCATCATTCAATCACCTTTCTAGAAGAAGTATATCTATTTATTTCTTTTTGAAGAATAATAGCCCCAATGTTATTTGTCAGAAGTTTTATTTTATTAATAGTAAATAAAGACTATGATTAATCATTCGATGGATAACAGATCGGTTCGGTTTTGGACCAAATGAAAAATTTCGGTTCGATTTAGTACTGAATTTAAAAAATTTAATTAGAATCGAACCAAATAAAAAACGAAATTTTTTTTTTCTTTTGAATTTGGTTTGGTTCTTCGAATTTTTATATTTTTTTTACAGAATTCAATATTTTTTTTATTTTCTTATGCCCACTTAAAATGTGGCACTATTTCAATTAAAAAAATTAAATATTTCGTTCGGTTCAAAATTTTATATTTAATTTTTTAAATATTGAACCGAAAATTTCAAAAAAAAATCAAACTGAACAAATTCGATTCTTCTCATCCTTACCAACCATAGTGAGATATTATTATTCTGATAATTAATTTTCCATGGTTTATTTGATGGCCCAACCTCCTTTCAATTCCTCTAATGAATACAAAATGTTCCTTTTCATATGGAAATGAACACCCTCCCATTTTTATTATCATTAATATTGTTAATACAAAGAGACCCTACCATTTAACTTTGGCTTCATTGATGCTTGAACACCATTATGCAAACTTAACATTCAGTTTCATAGGTTTTATTATGCACGAACACCATCATGTTTAAATATTAATGTTGAGCCAATAGAGATTATCTAATTTTAATATTAAAATTCTTATCATGTATTATTTAGTTCTTATCCCCTTATATCATTGAAAGATAGAGTTGACTGCTCCTTTGGAAAAAAAATAATAATAATTCTCTCAACTTGTCTTATAAGTTGTTTCTTTTCTTATTTTAAAATCTTCTACTAACTAATTGTTCCATCTTATAATAATGATAATGGGGTAGCATTAATCCCATAACAACGATGGCAAGAAAATAATGAGAAGGGACAAAAAAGAACCTTCTTATCACACTAAAATCTCGATAAATTATTAGTCGTGTTATTATGAAAAAAAATCTATTAATTTAACGAGTTAATATATCAATAAATTAATAATTATCAATTTATAAAATAGTATCACTTTTATAATAAGAATTTTTATTAAGTATAAAGGTAGTGTAAGTAGAGAATTTAGTGTTTATGTTAAGTTGTACGAGACAATTCTGATTTATTCTTGATTGATTCATTGATCGAGTGAATCAGTCACTTGATAATCCTTGGCTATATTGCATGCCTGAATCACGATTTCAAGCATATTAAACTTCAATCCACCTCTATTTAGAATGATAAACTTCAATTTACCCTTTAAATACAATTATTTTTAACAGTTGATTGATGTTAACTTAATAAAATACGAGAATGTCCCTAATGCTAACTTACAATTTTGTGAAGTTAAGAAGGATAATTTTATTTTGCCGCTTGAGGCATGATATACTTTAAGTTATATGACAAAGATAAATTTGTTAATAAAAATCCCCTAAAACAATAGTAATAGACCTATAAAAAAATTAAATTAATTTTTACGTATATTTTAATTCATAAAACAAATATAATAATTTAAATTACAATATCACCACAATGAAAATAAAAAAATTAAATTTTCACCCTTATATTGACGTTAGCCATCGAATTTAAATATTTTAAAAATATAAATCATTAATAAATTAATTAATCTTTACCATTCAAAACACCATTTTACATTCTATTACTATCTATAAGGGTTACTGATGTAATTGAATAAATTGAAAATTAAGAAAATATATATAAAACTTTTCAAATTCAAAAAACCAAAACCTTACCTCTAATCGTAATCCCAAAATTTTATGTTTTCTTGGTTTTATTAATATTTCATTTGTTATAAATTTTAATATTACTCTTTTTTTTATAATAAATTCCTTTTTATTAAAAGCCACTTTTGTGTATTTTTCTTCCCAAACATGAAGGTAAGGGTTAAAACATTAAAATAATTAATAATTTATAAATATTTGAGTATATCTAACGTTTATCATTTTTCATTATTTATCTTTAAAAATCTTGAACAATAACCCCTTTAATTTATGATTAAAATATGAAAAAAATGAAAAGTTAAAATAATTTTAAAATAAAATTTTGAAATGACTTAGTGGGCCACAAGAACTAATTTTATTCCTAATTTGGGCTTTTGAACCTAATAAATTACCAACTATGGCACTATAATTTATTCTTAATTAAATTTAAAATTATCATTCAATTTCTTTTTTTTTTCTTTATACTTCATACTTATTTGGTATGGCTTTTAAATAGCTACAAATGCTTATTTAATGTCATAAGCCTTATTTTTAAATTTTTTATTGTTGTTTTTTTTTTAATTCTCTTTTATTAGAGTTTTTGAAGATTAAATAATTATTTTATTTTTACTAATAAAAAATTTTAGGTATGTTCAGTATTGTTTCTGAATTAAATATTATCTGAAAATAAAAAATAATAAAAATAATGTTTTGCAGTAGTTATTTTTTAAATTTAAGCATGCGTCTGATATTATTTTTTATATTATATATTTTAAAATTAAAAACAGTAATATATATTTGGTAAACATAAGAAGGATAAAAAAATAAATATATATTTGGTAGTACAATTTTCAAAAGTAGTTTTTACTTTAAGTCATACTTAGAGTTAAAAAGTAATTATTTAATTAATACATACACAAACATGTCATAAATAATTTAAACAAAATAATTTACAAAAATTACATGATAATTATTTTTCGTGTTAGCATTAACAAATTCTACGAATATGATTAATTGGGTCTAAAATAAACGAGAAGAACCACCATCACAACTTACCCAAATAGAAAAATTGAGGAATAATACCAGCGAGTAGAGATGAAGTAGAGATGAAGTAGAGACGAAGCAAAAAGCAGCAACAGTAGTTGAGACTGAGCAGAGATGGAGCAACAATAGCAGAGGCAGAGCAACAGTCAATTTTGGGCACGGAAAGAGAGAGTTGCGACGGTGGATTGTGGTTGACAAACGAGTAACAATCACAAAGAGAAAGAGAGAGAGAGAGTTGTGAAAAGTTTAGGTGGCTTGTGGTTGAAGGAGAAGTATCAACCACAAAGAAGAAAGAGGTGTGAATAGAGATAACGAGAGGGATGGGATAAGATTTGAGATAGAGAATGATTGCTTTTGAAGTTTGTCTTGGGATTTATTTTTTAATTTAATTTACAATTCATTCGAGAAATTCTTTGTTTATAATTATTTTTTGGATTCAACCCACCGAACATGTATTATATTTATACTCGGAAAACAAAAATGAAAACAAAGCCTTGAAAATAATACCAAATATGCCTTTAAATTTTAGGCTTTTAAAAATAAATGTTGTGCAGCTTTTTAAAAATATTAAAATATTTAAAATATTCTTACTTATTTAATATTTTTATTTCATTTTATTCATGACATAACTTTTAAAAACTTAATTTTTATAATTTTTAATAAAAACTCTCGTTATCAATCAAACAACTTTTTTTTAAAAAAAAAATTATTTATAAAAATTTTACTTAAATAAACTCTAATTAAAAAACTCTACCAAACCAATTATCTTTTACTAGTCCTTCTATTTTTTTTTCATATTTTATCTTATTTTCCTTTTCTTCTTCTTTCTTCGTCATCTACTCTATTTTTTGTTTTTTGTTTCATCTTTGTTTCTTTATCTTCTTCTTTGTTCTTCAGTTTCTTTCTTCTTCTCCTCTACCATTGCTTCACAGCAGCAGTAGGCAACAGGCAACAGCGGTAACCATTGGCATAACTGTTAGGGCGGCACGCGCAGTGCGCGACACGATCTGCTCCTACATTGTGACCCTGCGTTGCTACCAAGTCAGCTGCCACTACTTTGAATCGCCGCATCTACTACGATGGTGTGGCCGAAAATTGAGTGACGATGGTTGTATATGGATGCTTGAGGGGCGTTAAACACGATGACAGTGGTGGTGAGAAAGCATGCGAGCTGAACGGCGTAAGTTAAAGAAGAGGTAGCAGCGTGTTCATCTTGTTCTTGAAAAGGATTCTGGTGATGCTTTAGTGGCGATGATGACATGGATAAGGCCGCCCGCATGTGGGTAATCTGTTAGTTTTATTGAATGGCGTTGATGATGGTTAAATGGTGGTTGATTTGAGTGTGGAGCTCTCGAGTTTTCAGTTGCTTGTGTGATGGTTTTAGGCGATGGTAACGACAGCTGATGATTGGGTTATGGTTGTCTGATTATGGGGATTCTGGTGGGATGATTAAACAAGCATAAAATGAATAAAACTTATTATTTTAGATTTGGAGATGTTGCAGTGAAATTTAGGGTAAATGGTTGTTTACATCTGTTTAGTTCTTATACTTTAAGACATCTTTTTGTTTAAATATATCACACTTCTGTCCTTATTTTTTTTCTTTACTTTTATATTATAACCCTTACTACAATTGTAAAATAACATTCAATACCTTACAATAATCTTGTTAATAAATTATTTATAAAAAAATTAATTTATCAAATTAATCCTAAAACTAAAATAATAAACAAAAAATTTACATTATTTTTATTTTACTTTTAGGGTTAATTTGTTAATTAATTATTTTTATAGGTAAATAAATCAATATTACTAAGAATATTGTTTCAAGGGTATTATTATAAAAGCAAAGAAAAATACGAGCATGATGTCACATCTTCAAGTATTTTTAAAAAATAGAAGGATTAGTCGGACATTTAGGTGGCGTTTGTTTTTTAACTTAATGACTTAAAGTGACTTAACTTAATTATTTAAGTTAATTAGAGGTGTTTGTTTTTATAACTTAATGAGACTTTTTAGATAATTTTGACTTAATAAAATAAGCCAATTTTTTTAGCTTTTTACTTAATTGAGAAATCTAAATTAAGTCAATTACTTGCTAATCTCAAAAATATCTCTGCTTTATAATTTATTTTTCATGTCTATCCCAAAACTCACCCATAGATATTTACCCCACATAAAAATTTCCCTATTTTTTCTTTCTTATATTATATACGATAAAATTTAAAATTTATGGTATTTTTTATATTCCCTTGAATATAGTTTTACTTATAAATGTTAAAATATTGTGGTATTTAATTTATTATTTATTTGACATTCAAATTTAATAAGGATACAAATGTAAAAGTAGATATTTTCAGCTTTTTAAGTTGAAAAAAACAAACAACTTAATACTTATTTTCCGAGATTCAGACAAAAAAATAAACATATTATTCAGATTCAGACATTCAGATCTATTCTGAATTCAGATTAATTCAGGTCTATTCAGATTTCAGATAAAAAAACAAACGGCACCTTAGCCTAAAATATATGGATTAAATGAGCATTTACACTAAAAAATTATATTTGGGGGATTTAGGATGTTAATATATTTAGGATGTTAATATATTTATTGATATTTCAATATTATAAGGGAATTGCTGACATTTTATTTTATTTTTTTAAAATACGTTGAAGGAGGTCCTGTGCCCATGGAAATTAGAATGTCTATTTTCTAATTGAAATATTCATAATCATAGTACATTTTTTATAATTTTCATTAAAAAAATACTAAAATAGGAAATATAAATTTCATTTGTAATAAAATAAAAAAACTAAAAAGAAAGTAGTATTATCCCAAAAATTAGGGGTACACTGGTCATCCTCTTGGTCAAAGATAGTCAACAAACATTTTTTTTACAGAAAATTTAACATTTAGGGTGAAAATGTCATTTCACTATATCAAGGGGGTGAATATTAGGGATGGCAAAATCCTCCACGGGTTTGGGGCCCCATGGAGCCCCACCCCAAATGGAGAAAATTTTGAATAATTTTTGGCGAATGGGGTGGGGAGTGGGAGAAAATAATGGGGTGGGATTTGGTTTTGTACTCCCCACCCCACCCCCAGCTCAATCCCCATTATATATAAATATGTTTTTAATTCTTATTTAATAATTTTTATTTTCTCAATTATAATGTCAATTAATAATTTTTTTTAATTTTTATGCAATATAAACAAGATATGAATGAAAGAAAATCCTATAATATTTTTCAACTCTGAAACATTGTTATATTTTCTTTTCTCTTTTAAGGTGCTACGCTCTTTAAATATTTTTCACTTTTAATATCATTTTAAGATATTGTTTCAAACTTTTAGATTTTTTTTAAAAGAATTTAAATACTTTATAATATGATGATGATTTTATTTTATTTTTAACTTACTAAAATAATATATTTATACATATTATAAAATAAATAAATGGGGAATGGGGTGGGGATGGGGATGGGGAAATCATTCCCCACATGAGGATTCTCCATCCCCACCCCACTAAATTTATTGGGGAATGAGGTGGGGAATGGAGGCAAAAATTTCTAACGGGGTGGGGAATGGGGTAGGCCTCCACACCCCCACCCCACCCCATTGCCATCCCTAGTGAATATGTCTTTTATGCTGCGTTTATTTTTGGATTAGAGTGGGAATCCTGAGGAGTGGGAATCCTGAGATTAAGAGTGTGGAGTGGGAGTGTGAGTAGATTGTTTATTTAGACTAAATGAAAGTATGGATTGTCAATCAGAACCTCAATTATTTATTTACTTTGTCTTGGATTGGGAGTAAATTATTTTAAATTACAATTTTATCCTTATGTAAAGAATTTGTAGTTTTTTTAAAAAAATGAATAAAAAATATATTTGTACAACAACCCAGAATAGAGAAATTTTAAACAAAAAAAAGAGCTTCCACATGACCACTGAACTGGCACCACATCTTGTCTCTATACGCAGTAGGAGCAGAAGCAGAGAAAAAGCACTTTCAACACACAAAAGAACTTCCTCTTTTATTTTCACTTATTGACAAAAAAAAAAAGCAAATTGGTTCGATCAAACAATTAATAAGCAACACAGGTAACACAGAGATAAATTAATGACAGATCGTTGCATGTATGACTTAACAAAAACTAGATCAGCGGCATGAATGTTATTAGAAAACATTACCTTGGATGATTCGAAATCAACAAAAGAGAATTTTTAGCAGCGTGGGTAGTGATTCCAAAGTCGTGATTGAGGCTAGTTCATGTATTCTCTTTTCGCCAGCACCGGTGACCTTTTCCACGTGAAGAAATCGAGCAATGATTTTGGGATTTCACGAGTTAGATTTTGGGATTTCACTGATTAGGGTTTGATGAACTTGGAATTCGATACCATTAAGCCCCTTTTATATATGGTACAATTGTAAAATTTTATATTGTTTAAGGGCGTTTTTGGTATTCAAAGGAGTGGGAGTGGGAATCCCACTCCCCACTCCAAAATTGAGTGGGTCCCACGCACTGGGAATCCCACTTCCCCTTCAAAACTTGCAAATAAACACTGGACTCCCACTCTAGAAAGTAAACAAAACATTAGTTACATTTTGGGGGAGTATGTGTCTTTTAACCTTAAACCTATAATTTTATCGTGTCAAAAATTATAAAATCGATGGCAAATATGGTCCATTCATTACAACTACGGTATACATATAATATAAATTACCCAAAAAACATTAATTAAAAATATAAATTAGTAATTTGAAAGTAAAGTGAAATTTATTAAAACATTTAGGTGCGTGTAATAATTTATTAAAACATTTAGTGTAGTGGAAATAAAAAATAATTTTGACCTTTTGATTAGATAACTGACGGTAAAAGAATGTATAAAAATAATTTGTTAAAATTAAGTAATAATAATGGCATTGAGGCGATAAATTGAAGTTTTTATATATTGAAGTTTGTCATTTTAACTAAACTTCTTCCACTTTAATATTACAAAAAAGTTAGATGAGATTCAAGAAAAAATCAATTTTAAGAAGAAACAAGAAACATTAAAAACTAATTTTATAAATGCCTCATAGACATCATATGTATTTAGTTTGAAAATAAGTTAATTATTAATTCATGTATTAATTGGGTTATTATCAAAAAATAAGATTTTATAAAAAAAATTATTATTTAATACATTTATTAAATTGTTAATTTATTACGTTGACCTCAAGTTGGGACTAATAAAAAATTATTCAAACGATATATTAATTTATCCAATCATTTAGCGTGGTTCAATTGTATTTGTTATTGTCGTATTTATGGAAAAGTTAACGATATAAGGCCAGTTTCACAATTTTTAAAATCAACTGGAATTTTTTAATATTAGATAAAAATTGAGGGATATCGATGATCTTTACCCAAGAATTTCGATAAGGCTTGCGCTCATACGAAGGTTCAGGTCTTTTGCAAGCAACTGAGTACTGACAGTTTTATAGCGGACCCCACTTAAACGTAGCCACACGAGTCCCACGTGGCAAATCACAATAAAAAAGGTAAACAAGTTCAAGAATCTCCAAAAAAACTTAAAAAAAAAGGGTTAAAGAATCTGCATTGCAACTGTTACCACGTGTAACCACTATAATTATCCCACGTCACGCTCCCTCCCGGCAACCTTAACGTCGCCACTCGTCTTCGAGTCAAAACAAGATCAGTTTAGTTTCCTCAGAAAGAAAACAGAACAATTATCCTGGAAAATTCAAAACCGATGAGCTGAAAGTGAAAGATGGCGATGTTGTTGAGAAGAGTATGGGAAACGATGTCGTCTCGGACTTGTTCGACTGGCGACTCGTCGGCTCGGCCTAGTTGTACGACTGAGTCGTCATCTTTAGGTGCATTTGATCAGATACCGTGGGATGTACTTATTCAAATTGTGAAATTGATTGGTCCAAAGGAGGCGGCGAAGCTCTGTGTGGTCAGCAGGTCGTGGCGCGCGCTTGTATCTGATAATCGTCTGTGGATTTTCTTTCTACAGCATCAGCAAGAGCCGTGGGACTCCATTTTCTTTGGTGAAACAACTCTCGGATCGGGATATCCTTACCAGTGAGTGAATTACTGTGGAAATTCTGTTTGGTTGCTTAGAAAATGGATGAAAGTGAAAATTGTGAAATTTTCACTGTTTGAGGTGCTATTGGGTGAAATAGTGTACTCAGCTAAGGGATAAATTTCAATTCATCCCTCAGATAGAATGGCAATTTTTAATTCATCCCCTGTGAAAGTCTTAATTTATCTGTTTTTGTTCAGAAGATGAGGGCAAATAAGGGCATGTTGATGGATTTCTTTTCTGTCTTTCTAGTCGTAATTGGGGATAAATTGATGTTTTGACACTTTTTGAGGGATTAATTGAAGATTGTCATTCTAAGTAGGGGTTAAATTGAAGTTTATGGAAGTAGTAATATTGATTTGATTGGATCATATTAGGTAGAATTTTTTGGGTTAATGACGAATTTTCATTAGGAAAAAAGAATATGATCTTTTATTAGTTAAGGTTCTGAATTGGTTTTAGATTTTTTATTCATCAATAGTGCAAAGGTAGGTATTTTGGTGCTTGATGATAGGGAAAAAAATTAAATTTTGGATTTTAATCAATGAGTATTCAATTTCTAATGCTTGATTATTGATATGTATACACTGGACAGACAGGACTTTAATATGGGGTAGATTATCATTATAATTATTGATGGTTGCTTAAATTGAATCTTATGGAAGTTAGTTGACTGTTGAAGACTGGACATTTGATGACTGAACTTTTGTGGTCTGTTGTGAAAAGTGAGTAATAGGATATTTTTGTGCATAAAGTTGTCATATTCATGCCTTTTTTTTTTTTTGGCGGGGGCGGGGAGGGGGGGTGGGGAATAACTGATAAGAGTTGTTAATTTAGTTGTGTTAACCTAATGTCCTTGTCAAAATGATTTTTATTGCAGAACTTTGGTGACTGGCTTATCATTCATGCATATTTATGGCCAACGGGCCCAAGTTCCTGGTTCTGTTATCATTGATGGTGAGTACTTCGAAATCTCTTGTCAATTTTTGTTCTTCATTGCGGTGCGGTGGGTAATTGGGTATACTGTTGTTCCAATTTAAGGGCATTGTATGAATCATTCTTTGAATCATTGTAGTCGTCTCTTTCCTATTTCTTGAGTTTGTCTGCGTCATTTGTTTTAAAACTGTCCTTGAAATTTGTATTGTGTTTCCGCTTGATCGTTTCTGTAGGTGGTTCAGGTTATTGCAAGTTTGGTTGGAGCAAGTATGATTGTCCTTCTGGGCGAACAGCAACATTTTTGGTGAGGTTTCCACTGAACTAGCAGTTCAGTTAAAAGTTTCTTTGAAACAAATGTTACTTAAATGTGAAATATCATTTAGTCATGAAATGATTTTCCAGCTATGCTTATTGTTTCATAGATGAATTTCGCAACATTTTTCTCCATTCTAAACCCATGTGATGCATAGGAATTTGGCAATATTGAGTCTCCGATGTACTCAAGACTTCGACATTTTTTTGCAACTATATACAGCAGGTTTGTTTTTCCTATTTTGTCTATTTTTCTGTTGACTATTCCGGGTTTCTTTTTTTTTTTAAAAATAAAAAAGAAAAAACACAAAAATTTTCTCTTTCTCGCATTCATTTACCAACACACATGAACAAGGATGAGGGGTCATTTAACTGTTATCGTACATATTTTGCAGCATTAGATATATGGGTGCGAAGTCGGTTGTTAATTTCTGTAATTATATCTTTGGACATGGATAAATCTAATGACTAATGTTTAATAAAGTTCTATTTTATTAAGATATGCTGTGGATTAATTATATAACATGTTCTGTACAAGATTGAGCTTGCTGATCCTTCTGTGTTTTGACGCAATTTTTGGTCTTTAGTATGCTAACCCTTGTTGTTACAGGATGCAGGTGAAACCATCCACGCAGCCAATTGTGGTGTCTATTCCAATCTGCCATTATGACGGTTAGTTACATTCAACTCAGCTCTAAGACCATACCACTTTTTCCTGCTATTATTTGTTTGAGTTTAAATTTTTGGAATTTATGCTCTCTCTGTCTGAACAAGATGCTATCGAAAATTAGGCCATTTCTTATGGAGTCTACTAATTGCTTTCTTTCTTGGGACAATCATTTTGGTTCTTGGTGATTTGGTAATAGAGGATGGCTCTGCAGCTATTAAATTTGTGGTAATGAGCTTCTTGCTTATACATAATTGTTAAGATAAGGTTCTCCACATTGCATGGCAGCTCATTCGTCAATTTAGAAATGACCTCTACGTATGCCCATGAATGAATAATTTTTATGAACTTCTGATGCATGTTTTGTCATGCACTTGCTTTCTGCTGGTTGTCAATCTGACACTGTATGTTTTTATTATACATTCATTTTTACTCTTTTTTTAAAAGAAAGAGAAGCTTTGTCATGGTGCTGAAATCCTTGCTCACCTAAAGTTTAAAATAAAAAAATAGTTGCTATTTTGGCTAGATGTGAAAAATATTGGCTAATTATGGGAGTTTATTTAATACTTGCAAGTCCTTTCAGTTTACTGTCATCCATATCACTTGTTTTCTTTATCTTATATTCCAGATACTGAAAATGCAAAAGCATCAAGACGGCAGCTTAAGGATTGCTTCCAACAAGTCCTGTTTGACCTAAATGTTCCAGCTGTCTGTGCCATCAATCAGGTAGGTCTTACCAAACAAATATAGCGTGTTGGCTACTACCCCTCCCCCCCCCCCCAAAAAAAAAAAAGTAAAAAACTACTAAGAAGCTAATGGTGGCATAATTATAGTTCTCATTTCTGTGGTGTGCTTCGGCTTATGAGGGACATAACTTGAACAAGTTTGTGCCACAGAGGCTTTTATTTATATCCTTTTAGTTTTGAACGGTCAAATTGAAGTTCTTTATCTTTTTTGGAAAAGGGAGTTCTTCAGCTTAGTTACAGAGAGATAATCCCTCCTTTCTCTTGTTAATCCCACTGACTGTTCAAGTATATATAAATATACAGGCAACTTTGGCTTTATATGCAGCAAAACGAACTTCAGGAATTGTTGTTAATATTGGTTTCCAGGTCACTTCTGTTGTTCCAAGTGAGCTTTTCTTCTTCTTTAGTTTATTTTGAATCAACTGCAAAGTGTTGAAAAGCGGCCATTAACTCTCACATATGGCTCACTGTGTGGCTCTTGTTATGCAAGATGTATAAAATAAGGGTTCTTTGTTTATGTCCACAGCTTTTAATGATGTATCAAAATTTTGTTTTTTCTTTCTTTGGTTTTCCTAATGTCAGTTTAACTGAGCTCATCCTTCATTCCTTTCTATCGACTTCTTTCACTCAAAATCATCGGATATTGGATTCATAAGGGATTGCGGTTTGGTTTTGTAGTTTTACATGGTAAAGTAATGCGCAAGGTGGGTGTGGAAGTAATGGGACTGGGAGCATTAAAACTCACAGGATATCTTAGGTTGCTGATGCAACAGAATAACATAAATTTTGGATCGCTGTACACTGTTCGCACACTGAAAGAGGTACTCCTATCCTCTTTTCGAGTGAAATCTTGGTTGCTATATTGTAATTTTTGTTGATGGGAACCTTATGTGAGTTTTTTTTTTTTTTGTTTTGAGATGTATGCCTGCATCATGTCATATCTTTTAAAGTAGGGAAGTAGGGATTTGATTGTTACCTTCTACGTGCATGCTTGGTGATTGTGATTACTAAAACATAACTTTTCATCATTTTTATATTTAATATTAGTGAAGTCGTCTAATGCTCCGTGCTTTTCCTTTGTATCTGATTAAAGATTATACATATCTTGTATATTTGATGAAATTGATTGCTTTTCTGCATTGTCCCTGTTTTTTTTGGAATTCTTAATCCACATGTGCTGTCTTTCAATATGGAAATGCTTCCTGTTCAAGTTGGCTGATCCCTCATTTGGCAATATGGAATTACAGAAACTATGTTATGTTGCTGCTGATTATAAAGCTGAGTTATCAAAAGATACACAAGCATCATTGGAAATTGCAGGAGAAGGATGGTTTACCCTCTCGAAAGAACGCTTTCAAACTGGGGAAATCTTATTTCAGCCGCGTATGGCAGATGTGTAAGTTCTATTCTTGAATGATTCTGTTATTTATCTCTTTTTTGTTATGGCAGATGTGTAAGTTCTATTCTTGAATGATTCTGTTATTTATCTCTTTTTTGTTATGACTTCCCCCTTTTTTTAAATTCATTTCTTTCATGTCTTCCGCCAAATATTTGACATATTCATCATATCTAGTATTCCGTTGATTAACAGTTTGAGATTGCTTTTCGAATAAAGAAATCGTTCATGATATAAGTAATAATCATAGATATATTTACCAATTGGGTTTTTCTAAACAGAGCCTAGATATGTCATTTTATTGGTCGAGCCAAGCCGACCATAAAATTAATTTATTGCTAATATTAATCTGGATACTTCCTCATGAAATAGATCTAATTGCACTTCATTGCATTTCTCGCTACAAATTTTAAGTAAATGCCGCTGAAGGACTTTCATGGAGATGTTTTCCTTGGATGAGCCTTAAAGACCAATATAAACTTTTGAACAGCAAGCCTATTCTCAAGCTCTAAAGACTGTTTAAGAAACCTTTTTTTATTTATTTAAAAGAGAAAGAAAGTCATATTTCCCTCAGATGTTTAATATCAGTGATCCTATTTAGTTAAATTGAGGCGTTTGTTCTTAAGAATTAGTCTGTGAGGACCCTGGCGCAGGAACGTGGTCCTTATTTTAATTGCACTATTTGCAGTTCATTATTTAGGATGTCTAATACCATAAGTTGCAACTCCCTTAACTTGTTGAGTAAACAATTGTGTTCCCCTTGTCTCAGGCGCACTATGGGTTTAGACCAGGCAGTAGCACTTTGTATGGACCATTGCCATTACGCAGAATTGTCAGGTGATGATGCTTGGTTCAAGACTGTGATTTTGACTGGGGGATCTGCGTGTTTGCCTGGCCTTGCAGGTATAAGAAACAGCTTCAATAAGCAATAATTTCTTAACCCTGATAAATTTTTGTAGTTGCAATGAGGATCCCTTTCTTTTTGGTGCCCTCTAAACGTTAAACAAGATGAAGATAAATATATTAGAGTGAAATATATTTGAATAAATCAGCTTATGAAGCTTTGTCTCTGAGCTTTACCCAGAAAGGCTAGAGAAAGAACTACGTGGACTTCTCCCCTCATCCATCTCCAATGGAATTAGAGTCATTCCTCCTCCTTATGGTGCAGACACTGCATGGTTCGGGGCAAAACTTGTAGGCAACGTAAGCTCCTTCACTACATCAGTGAAATGTTCCTACATGCCTATTTGCATGTGTTTCCTTCCATTTCAGATGCTTAATGTAGGGTTCCATATATATTATGACATGGGTTTACTTTATGTAGTCTGTAGCTGTATTCTCCCATGTTGAGTATTGGTTTCTATCAATTGACATAATACTATTGCATTATCGGATATTTTGATTAATGCTCATTAAACTCTTTTTCTAATCAATCTGTGTATGAATCTGCGTGCTGTGGTTATGCAGTTAAGCACCTTTCCTGGGGCCTGGTGTGCAACAAAGAAGCAGTTCCGGCGGAAGAGTAGATTCAACATCATGTGGTAAATTTAGCTTTCTATGGCATTGAGAACCTTAGTGAGTTCCTAAACTATATTAAAGAAGCCCACCATATTCAATACTCAGATTTCCTATGAGGAGATACATTAGTTTTTTTTCCCACACTGCCTTAGAAATCTTTGGGTCATTTACTGGATTATGAAACAATAATGTTAATTCTTTCACAGGAGGAGTTCTTTACCATATCTTGAAGATGATGCACATTAGGTTTCATTTACTGTAATGAAATAATGATGTAAAATTGCCAATGCTGGCTAACAGATGAAATCAAATGACTTGCAACAGTGCTGTATTATTATTATTTATTATTATTTTACTGGAATTCAGAACCAACATTGTTTATTTATGAAAGTAAATGCCGGCTTTCCTTCATCCAGTTCATGGCATCAACTGTTAATTGTCTGACAATGCACTCGTTTTGACTTCAAAAGAACCTTTCAAAGACAAAGATGTTAGGTGCAGTTTGCTGATATTAAGCCACCAACTAGGCAACTCTCAACTAATATTGCATCAACGCAAAATCATAGAGATTCATATTGAAAATGACAATTACATGATGATGGACTCAAATGTTTTGAATAGTTGAATCGAAGCAGCTCTTTTGTCAACAAATGCAGTAAACAGTACATACTAACTTCGTCTTCTCAGTGAAATGGAAGAATTAAGCAGAAACAAACGCATAAATAAAATTTCTGTACGACGGTGATTTGCCTTTATCACAGTTCTGAAAATACAGAGGGGTGTGATCAAGTAATCGGATGTATAGAAACTGAAATTTGAGAACTCATAATAACTGGAATACCAAAATAAGAAAGGCGGCTGTGAACATTAGCAGTGGGGATGAATTACATGTGATCTGACTCCTACTTGCATTTGCCGACTGAGTTGGTGCTGATGCAGGACATTCAAGACCTCGCTTCTCTTCCCGACACTCGCTGGCAAAAAGACCAGGAGGGTATTTCCCATACAGGTTAATGTAGCTGAACATGGTTGTAGCGCAGTCTGTCGTCAAGTCATTAATCTGATCTGCATAAG
This sequence comes from Citrus x clementina, assembly GCF_000493195.1. NCBI lineage: Eukaryota > Viridiplantae > Streptophyta > Magnoliopsida > Sapindales > Rutaceae > Citrus > Citrus x clementina. Next base: position 24,250,317 of record NW_006263303.1, on the reverse strand, counting down.
GACAAGCAAATTCCTTAAAAGCACTACAGCATTTGTCAGGTGGAAACTGGGGTCCTTTGCATTTGCTTGTGATGATTGTGTAGTTCAGAAACTCGAAATTCACAGGGCATGCTGCAGATAAGGCAAGCCAATGTATCATTATTCAAATGTGCTCAATCAACTAAGAGAGCGACATACATTAATTAACTATGTTATGTTCTCCATAAAAGAAGGCAACGAAAAAGATCACATAAATGAAAGACAAGCAAGCAGTCATCAGATTAGGACCATATTTTCTTTCTTTCTCATATCAGAGTCCTTGATCTGAAGGATTAAGGAACAATGCAAATTATAGGTAATCAGAGAAGGCAAAAGGTGTGCAAAATAAGTGCTTCACGTTGGCTAAAATTTTAAACTGACCTTAGGCATACCTTTCACCTTTTCTTCCCTAAAATCAATACAATCATTTCATGTTTTTCTCATCTTTGCTCTTTCTTTCTCCTTATATGCTTCATAGGATTACATGTGTATACATGTAGCTAAGGAACTCTCCAGCACAGAACTAATCGATAATTGCAATGACAACCAGCAAAGATATTGAAAATCAAGTCCAAAGGTTGTGTTAACAATGGTTTTGCTTAAAATTTGCATCAGTTTAGCGTTTAGCTCATGTCTTATTGACTCACTATTACCTTTAGGAGACTGTTAAGTTATTTCATCATTTCATCTTAGGTCCAATCAAATTATTGACAAAGAATTCCAAAAGTACTTTCTAGTATATTACTACTTGCTGTAAAGCAGTTGATATATTCAGATAAGCCGTAAAGTAATGTGCCAGTGTTATCTTTAGAATTGAGTCAACCTTGTGGTTCACTCAAAATCTAACAATCGGGTTATTCTAAACAGCTGAAGCAATTTCATCCATACGGGTAATATCAACATGTCAATTTTCAAAGTCATTCACTTGCTTAAATTGGCATGTTTTTATAACCAAGAACAATGAGACATATATGTTTATCACTCTGTTATTATCGTAATGCAGTTGTATTTAGAAGTTCAACTGTATGCAAAATCCATGACGCCAACACAGATGTAACTCTTACAAGTAGTTGTGGGACTGATTAAGCAAGATTAAAAACTAAGACGGAAGGAAATCCCAATAATAACAGAGAATTTTGCTTCTTCCAGCACTCTATTTAATATCTTGTTTCTGTTTTTGCCATGGTTTTCACTAAAACTCCTATCTTCCTCACTAACAGAATTAATTGAATGAAAAAAAAAAGACCATTTGGGCAAATGACAGAAAATAGAATCTTAGAGATCTTAGATCTCACATAAATATGCATCACAAAATTATGGCAAAAAGTTAATCAAAAGAAGAACAATTAATTAGGATTTATGAAATCAACAAAAATCAAACCTTTCTTAGCCTGGAGAAGATTTCTGCCAGTAAAAGCGTGCGATTCAAAGATACCATCTGCATTCAACTCAAGAACATATATTTCACTACCAAACAAAATCCCAAGTAGCATAAATATAACTTTAAGAAAAAGAAAAACCTTAAATTACCTGAAATGAAAGTTGCAGAAGACAAACCCATCAAAATAAACAAAAGAAAAATAGATAGAAACCCTCTGTTGAACTCCACCATTTCTCTCACAGCACCAGAAAAGATCCAATTTTTTTTTGTGCTCCGACCTATTCTCTTCAAAAAAGAAAGAAACTTTTTACACGCTTGTACAAAACCAGTATGCAACAGACAGCGACGGAGCAGATTTGAATGAGTTTAAAGATTTCTAACATGTGATGATGATTTTGTAATAAAAAGACAAGGAGCAGTCGTCTCAGTACTGGTTGCTGGCTCTTGGATTACAAGTTTACAACCCATAAAAACGCGGAAACCGGGATTTTTTTTAATTTAATTTTTATTTTTCTTTTGAGTTTTTGTTACTGTCATTAATTTTTATTTTTTGGTTTTTGGCTACAGAAACTGTTGTGACTGGTGACTGGTGACTGTTACTGTTACTTTACCCATGTTATCAGTTACCGTTGGGCATGTTTGGCAGCATGTATTAAGCGAGTATGTATCGCACTTACTTTTTTAACCCACGTTTGGTAAATTATTCAACTGGTATGTAGTGTATAAAAAAATAAAATTAATACATATTTGGGTGTGCAATAAAGACCCGCACCAACCCCCGGGTCTTTATTAGCTTGGTCAATAAAAGTAAAGAGGAAAAGTAAAAAAACCCAAAAGTCTACAACCCATATCATCTTCTTCTTCACTTTTGAAAACAACACTGACAACTTTTTACCAAATTCTTTTGATGCAGGTAATTTCAGCACTTAACTTTAACAAATCTTTATTACCCATTTAAATATTAACTAGATTCATATTAATTTCAAAGGAAATTTAGTCTTGCTCCCAAGTTCCTATAAAATAAAATAAAAAAGTCATACGGCTTATGTCTGGGCTTTTTTTTTTTGCTATGTTTCTGAAGGAGTGAAGGGGTAGAAAGAGAGAGAGAGAGAGAGAGAGAGAGAGGAGGAGGAGGAGGAGGAGCCTATGAAAAAAGTGAGTAAAAAAGTGTTAAAAAATAGTTTGCTTCAAGAGACAGGAGTGACGACTTGTTGTAATGCTGTTGCTGCATGTCTGGGCTTATGTTGCGTGAAAATTAATATTGTATTATTAATTTGAATAAATTTTTGTAAACTTTTGAATGATTATATTAAGGTTGAAAATTCCCCTACGAAGGAAAATCATATGCTTTATTTGTGTAATTTGATTAGAATTATTATTTTTTATTAATTTTCACAAGAAATGTGTAGAAATATTATGTGTCGAAATTTTTTGAAACTTATAGTTACATAAATCTAGAAACAAATATAAAAATATTAAATTTGTATATGAGTATTTTCTTTATATATATATATATATATATCCTTTTTTGCATTAAAAAATTATTCCATATTCCAAGGATTATGATACTTAATATAACAAGGTTAGTTATTTACTTTTAACAAACATTAAAACAATCATGTACATGTTATATGCCAAACACAGGATAATTGATAATAATACAATACAACTCAGCACCAAACACTGTATAATTTATATAACAGGTCAATTTAATACATACCATTCTAATATAATACAGTCCAATACAATATAATACAATCCAGTGCGGTGCACCAAACACACCCGTTGTGTATTGCAGTCTGCAAAGCAAAGACACGACAGTTTACCGTTAATATCGGTTTTAACCGCTCCAATTTTCATCCGAGATATTTTTCTGTTGTTAATTTTATTTTGATTTCTCGTTAAAGGTTCTATCAGATAAATTTGGGCTAATGTTTCAAAATAAAAAAGTAAAAATAAAAAAAGAAAAAATGGGCTACCTTATGATCTGTAACGCACTTGAGTGCCGATGAAAATTGTACACATTTTTTTTTTCTTTGAGAAAAAATAATAATAATAGTAAAATCTATTGACAAATTAAAACATGGATTTTGCTATGTTACATTGAATGTACCATACACAACCAATAAGAACCACACAATTATGTGGGTCCCATAATTTATGTGGTTCTTATTGGTTGTGTATGGTACATTCAATGTAACATAGAGGCTCCCTTAAAACATTAGTGCCAAACATATCCCATGGATCTCACTCACTGTTTGTGTCTGTATGGTAAAAAAATTACTCACAATTAATAAATAGTTTCAATCTTTCCTTAAAATGGATTGGCTTGTGCAAGAGATTCTTTCTTGTACTGGTATGTTATTGGTTTGACAGCCAGGATTTGCCTGTCAAAGAAATTGAAGACGGGAGCCTACTGTTGTCTGGTTGATGAAGTCCATTAATAAATGTAACTGAACATTACAAGAACAATATTTTATTTGTTATAAAGTAATCTCATTACGAGATTGTATGTTTAGATAAATACAAAAATGTCAAAAAAAAATTAAATTCTTAATTGGGTTTTTTTTTTCTTTCTATTAGTCTTGGGTGCCGTGTCTTTTGGAGACTTGGAGGCCACGTTCGAAGGTACTACGGACTTTGTATATTGCTATCTTCCCCGCAATTCACCATCACATGAGTTGTTATTCCTGAACATTTTCTGTTAGCATCTTCCCTTGTCATTTCTTCTGAACATTTTGTGTAAATATTTGCAAGGTACAAAACTGCTTGGAAGAGCTAAGTGCTCGGCCTGGCAAAAAGAAAAGAAATGATCGGGGCAAGGAAGATGCTGACCACAGCGAATCAAGGTCATGGCCAGACCTTCCAAGCCCTGTAGTCATCTCAATCGGGAAACAATTAAATAATCTAAAGCATTGGTGACACTTGCAAGGCCATTTCCTGGCCTGGCAGTTTCCTATCATGAAAGCAGCTGCACAGTCAACTTGTTGAGCTTCCCATGGTCCAAATGGTATCAGCCTAAGGGCTCAAAGAACCCTCTGGATATTGCGCTAGCTCCTCCAATGGCTGGCTAATAATGAGACAACTTGTACCTGCCAGATAACAAGAGCCTTGCCGGCTTACCATCTTGGGTCTGTTTTGGGGTAATAGGTATGTATATCCCCTCTGGGATTACATAATCAGTTTCCAGTATATTATCTTTTCAGCATCACATAACACTCACACTACCAACTTTAGACATGTAATACTAACGGAACGTTCGAACCTGAGCTTATTAATCTACACAAATGCATTTTGGAATGAAGAATTCTGTAACATAGCCGACCCCAGTATGCCGTATATGCCATACTATTTGCAGCTCGCATTTGAAGGGAAAATATACGCCATAAGTAACCCTTGAGCGGCTCCCCAGATTCACGTCCTAGGGTAAGCAGATTGGGTGTGAATAGAGCAATTCCCTCGAGGCAGTGCAGGTCTCTCAGAGAGCATTTGCTTGAATATGAGGGGGAAATTTCAATTATCTTTCTCGTCTCCAGTGGATTAATGAACATGGTGGATGACTGACATCGAGGTCTTTTACTTTGGATTTGGTAGTTCGAGTTGGGCCAAGCAGAAGAGCTTGGGCAATCAAGTATTGTTTCTTAGGGCTCAGCTGTAGCATGCCATTGTCACCAAATCAACTGGGATACAAAAAGAATTGCAGTTTATTTACACAGCCTGCAAAAGATGGCTAGTGGTTCTTCTCAATGGAAAATGGAAGCATCTCTCCCGAGTAAGAGATTTCATTAATTATACACCTCTACTAATAATTACATCTATTCAGTCTGTTAAATTGAATGTGCGTATTTTACTGAAAAACCAACATAATATACCGCACCAATAGAACATTTCTTCATATTTTTCCTTCTTTCCTCTCTACATTGCTTTGAAGTCGAAGAGGGGAAAAACCCCCATAAATATGACTGTAGCTTTTGTTAAGTACCAACTACCAACTGTGCTAAGGAAGATAAAAAAGAGTGAAGGTAATGGGAAAAAAGTGTTCGCCTAGGCACTTCTAAGTATGTGCTGTCATCAAAGATGCCTCCAGTATGACTTTTCTCCACAGGCATTGACATAGTCCAATCTGCAGATGT
>NW_006263303.1:24049516-24244685 GCF_000493195.1 Citrus x clementina | reverse complement strand
ATAGCCACATTAGCAAACATTCAGAGCTTCAAAGAAAATTTAGAACTCTGTCATAAGCCTAACAGTGTAAGGCAACTTCCAGTTTGTGGTCCGGGGACAAAAACTGTTTAATCCTGGCTACCACAAGCGAGCACTGTGACAGTGCTACATTAATTAAGAAAATGGTTAACATAAGTTCCACAGACAGAGACAAAGATAAAGGAAGATAATGACTAGGAAGGAGCACCACTGATAAAGTGAACAAGTACTGGTGAAAGTTCAGTTTTAATGGTGGACTTTATAGTTGTCAAGTGAGATTTCATCTGAGAAAAGATATCCTAATAATCACCACAAACATAGAAGTGGAACAAAAGAAGTTTATTTCAAAGAAAAAACTTACATGAAATTTAGATTGTCTTAAATTTTCTAGCGCTTCAGCAATCTCATGCTGCTTTACCACAGTTGCATGTAATACCTGCCACAATGACAATTATTAAAATTGTTATCTTTCTGCAACCCAAAGGTTCAATTTCCAATCATTAAGACACAAGTAGAATGCCGCATACTTTTTTTGTTTTCTCAAGGTCAGACTCAACAGACTTGATCCTTTGAAGAGATTCCACAAGCATCTGCTCCTTCTCCAAAGGGATTGCAGCTGGCTTGTGTCTAAGTTCCTCATATGCCTTCTCCAGTTTCTGAAGACGCTCTATGCATGGAACGACACGGTCTTCCTCATTCACAGCTTCAACAGCCGGGAGATGGCTATTTGTGTTTTCTTCCAACAAATTAGATGGATGAATGTCATTCTGCCTTCTCCATATTAACTGTAAACTGCCAAAAATTGCAAATATTCTGACCATGAAAGATAGTAGCATTCTCGCTACGCCCTGGATATTCCCTCCCTCAAATTTTTCCTTCACCATGTTGAACAAATGCACGACTGAAGAACCTACATTCCAACGTATGACGAAAATATAAGTCCCAAGGGAGATAAAAATGACAAAAAAAAAAAAAAACTCAAAAAATTATGAGATTAGATCATAACTTGCAACAATACTCCTAAAAGAATATTTTCTGGCAAAGTAGAAAAAGATCAATATACCTTCTGAATTTGATATTGCATCACAAGAAATGTCCCCCACATCATTGGATCTAATTGATTGCTTTGGAGAGTTTCTGAAACGATCATTTTTCACAGATTTCTCAGCAAGAGTGAAATTATCCTCGCAACTGTAGTAGGCATTTGGATCCCTTGCCTGTATAAATCACATTTTTTATTTTGTTATTCTCAGTTGACATGCACCATAAGTAATATATGAAGGAGCAAACAAACATAAACAAGTTCTGTAACTCACTTCTTCATGAACAGGAGCCAAGCAGGGAGCAGAACTTCTTCGCCCACTGGTAGAACAATGATCATCAACATCTGACCCTGATTCTGCTGTCAATGTGTCACTAGTTCTTCCCTGATAAACAAACCAGAACAAATCATATCACCTGGGAACAAGATTTATACCAGTGACAACATCAACATACCAGACACCAGATGGCCGGTTTACCTTTACTGGACGTATGTGAATATACGAGTCAAATTTCTGTCGGTCATCATGCACTCTTGAGACTTGCCTCACAACTGTTGCTCCTGCATTATGTACAAGCTAGAAAAGGAGAGCCCTCTGTTAATCTCCAGGTAAAATTTCAATTTACAAATGCAAACTTAAGAATAATTCATGCTCAAGGTATGAAATCATGACATAATATAAACAAAAACCACTCTAATAAGAGCAGATGGTGATATGTACCTTCATTATTTCAGGCTCATTCCAAGGACCTTTATTAGACCTAAGGCACCCTCCTTCCGCAGAACAGGTGCATGAACCACCCAAGAAGTCTGGCAGTTGACTGTGTGGGGTAAAAAAAATAAAGAAGCAATAAATTTATAAGAGCCGATAAGTTACAACTTGAACTAGACAGAAATGTGTGAAAACAAACAAACCTCGCATCAATAACTTCCAGCAGTTTACCAAGAGATTTAGGTTCCAGAACCTGAAATATTAGAAATTAAAAATAAAGCCTGTTAAGGGAGAAGGAAACTTAAAAAAATGAAATGAATAGACATATGCTTACATGTATCTTTGCGATACTCTTTGGATCAAGAAACTTTTGTGCGGCAGGCCAAAGCATCTTTTTGAATCCAGGACCAGCATTGACAATGAACATCTGGTGTAATGTCTGAAAATCATGTGAAGAGCAATTTGAGACCAATAAAACAATAGAGAACATAATATCATTGGGAATACTTGGATACCTCTGGGTAGTAGCAATTGTCTACTTTCGCCACGGCAGCTAAGAGATTTGCAGCTGTCCGAGTAAAATGCTTCATTCCCTGTTTGATTACAACGGTATTAGCATTAAAGTTCAACAGACAAGCAATTGGAACCAGAAAAGAGAAGACCGACAGAGGATGATGATCTCTTGGTATTGTAATAACACAAGTAACTGATTCTCGCCCCCATTCCATCAGTCATAAGACTGATGCATCAAGAGCAGAAGCTAGATGCTCAAAGTCATAAAACACTTGACAAGTAAATCTAAACAGATTGAACCAAAAAAGAGAGAGAGTGGGTGTAAGACAGTAAGACACCATATTGTTGGTAACTATCAATAAATATGAAAGATCGTACCAAGCCCTGTACATCCAATATAGTAGTTGTTGAACAGATACGTCGTTTGGCTGCAACGGAACAAGCAGGGAATCTTTCGAGTAACGCCCTCTCAAACTCTTGGACATGGTACTTCAAATATCGATCTACAGTGGTGATACGCATTAGCCTACTTGGATGAGCTTTCCCAAGCAACTCAATGTAAACTGGCCGTCCTTCCTTATCAACTCCATGGTATCCTTGAGGGTAATATTGCAAGACTTCCTCCAGCTCCTCAAACTCAAAATCCTAAGCATTGATAAGTTCTATAAGTCTTATACTCAAACAACCAAAGATGAAAAATGCATAAGCATTCTATAAAATGTATTAACTTCAAAAGAAGTTTGAGGCACAAAATTCTCTTGCCTCCAATATGGTGTCTGTGCCATACTCTTTCCTCCAAATAAGCATTTCCTCCCACATCTGAATTGTTCTTTCAATATTAAATTCTCTAGCTTTCAAAAATCTACAAGATGATAATTACAAAATGAATTAGTTCACATTTTGGGCAACTTAAAACAACCAAATTTGCTAACATCTTTCAAAAAGGGTTACAACTGACCTCAATAAAGTATGATAATCGTCTTGCCTAGGAGGCAACAAATCTCTTTCAAGGAGTTTTTGACGCAATTCAAGAACAGCACTCTCCTCTCTTTCATCCCTTACATCCTCTATGGGAACCGAAGGAACCCTGTAATCAATTTTTCTTTTCCCTCTTCTTTTAAGAGAATGGGTGAACTTATTCGAAGCATTTATTGCCTTCTTCTTGAGACTGCCAATTCTTGATCGCCGTCTCTCATCTTCAGAGTTCTCAAAATCTGATCTTCTCTCTCTAATTTCATCATTGGCACCAAGAATTTCTAGACCTTCATTATTCAAATATTTCAACCAATAAGCCATCAGACACATTCAACCAACATAGAACCAGAGGCATTTTGTAGCTCAATTGCTCAAAAGCATAGAATACTTGTGTAGTATATACTAAAAAACATACCTGACATTTTAATCTAATTGAAGAGGGAGAATATTGAACCTAAGCTTCAATTGAAGACAAATCCACAGCTAACACGCAAATGCTCATGTCCGTGCTTTCTGTCAAAAACAGAACCTTGAGCATTCAAAAGCAAAACAACAAATGCAGCACAGAGATTCTAAATTTAAATCACCAAACTCTTGAATGAACAAGAAAGCCCATTTGGCTGCATCTGATATATTAGCCGAACTAGAAAGCAGTAAAAGAAGCAAGCAACTTTCTTGTGAAATATCATGTATCATGCACAACTTCACCAGCTTTTAATAAATCAAAATTGCATTTTCCCGTGAAAGTTCAGGATTTTTTTACTTCTTCACATAACTCCCCAATAAACCAAGCAAATACCCTTTTCAGATTATGCATATATTTAATATATTTTTTTCACAAATCCAGGAATATCAATAGATCTAAATCAACTAACCCATTTAAAAGATTAAAAAAAAACACACACACACACTTCATTTTCTCTCATATATTGATTATTCATCAAATTCACCATTTTCATGTGCTTCACTTCATTGTTCAACCAAAACACACACAAGACACAGATTCACAGAAATTCAAACAAAAACTTCATTTCTGCTTCAAAAACAAAGCCAGCAGGAAAATAATAAAATAATAAGAAAGCTCACCCGAAAAAACTGAAGCTCATTAAATATAGTGAGCATTAAAAACCAATCTTACAGGCTCTTAAAACCTTAAAATATTGGGAAAATGAATAAAAAACGGAACCTATTCTTGCATTTCAGACGACAGTAATTCATTTGACCACAAATCCGCATTGCAACTCCACAATGCGGATCATAAACCGTACGGATCCGCATTCAACTCACCGCGCAAAACGAAAAAAGCACAAACTTTATTCCAATTTCACGCGCCACCCCCCCCCCCTCCCCAAGAAGCCACCCAAAACAAACACAAAAATTTACAAAACTCACCGTTTCAATCCGAACCCAGATTCCCTCAGCTGAATCCCAATTACAAACCAGTCTCCGAAGCAAATGAAAAGGAATAATCTTCTCGAGAAAGTTCGGAAATTTTCTCGAGAAAACTAAAAAAAGTTAAGATTTTTTTCCTCCCCCCGTCGCTCTCAGATGATATAAAATCGAATTATACGTAAAATAAATGAGTAAAAGAGAGAAATGAAAGATCTGGGTTTCGTGTTTTGTTGTCGTTGTTGTGTTTTTTTATTTCTATATTTTTTTGTTTTTGTTTTTTTTTTCCTTTATGTTTTTTTGTTTTTGCTTTTGCTTTTTCACTTTCTCTCCCTGAAGGTTCCAGGCTTCCAGCGAGCCTATTCTTTGCTTTTGTGTCACAATTTTGCTAACGTGTCGTCTCTACGCTTTCTTTCCCCCAAAAAATTTAATTAAATTATATTCAATTGCTTAATTAATACCGATATATTTAATTTATCAAACTTAATTATAATTAAAGTGACAGTTACTGCCATACTGTTACTGCAACTGAGCTGTGAGGATATTACTGTAACTGAGGTGACTTTTGAGGTAGCCATGGCTAATGGGGTTTGATTTTTCCCTTTTTTGAGCTGTTCAAGAGAATCTCTGGCTTCTATTTATTAAAGCAATGAAATTCCCCATTCCTAATTATTAATTTTAATTCTTTAAAAATATATATTAATTTAATTACTTAATTAATCCAAACACCAGTCTCTATATCAAGGCTTGTGGCCTCATCAGTTCCACATGACCCATTCTTAATCACAATACAGCTCCTAGATAGATATGAACAAAATAAAGGAGTTATTTTCAAAAGAAAAGTGGGGTGGGAATATTCTTATTTTTCTATACACTATACCATGATCGTTTTTATTCCGTCTTATTCGAAACTCCAACCGGTAATTTATTTTTATCTTATCAACACATTAAAGATTCTTCATGATTATTAATGAGGCAATTACCTATCCAATATAATCTAGTTGTTATAAGTGTTTATGTCTGAATAGATTTTTTTAATTAAAGTTGACTTTTAATTGTACCTATTAATTATCGGTGCATTAAGCAAAACGGGTATTCTTATTGTAATATTAATTGTTTTGTAATGTGATTTATTTTTTTGGGAGAAAAGAAAAAGAGCTACAACTTGATGTGGACCAAACTTGCATGCTTAAACATTCATGCGTAATTTATACCTAAAATTTTATTTCCAATGCTACCAAATTTCAAATAAACGACCAATTCTATTTCTGCTGTCACATTATTGGTGAGTTTGGTTGGCTCTAGTCTCTAGAGAATGCAGAGAGATGCAGTTTCATCATCTCATCAGCTTTAGACCTAGGCGCTAGACCGCCCCAAATTTCTTTAAAATGACAGCACCTGCCCCACTTTGCCACGTGTCCCGCGACCTGTCAGGCCACCTTAGATTTCCAGAACCTAAAAACGAAACCCTAATCAATGGCGGTGTGTGTACGTATTTATTAATCCTAGTACCATGATTTTGTTGAAACAAAAACGTCTACTACATATCAGTTTCCACTGAGTTACTGAGACGTTCATTAATTTTTCGTTTTAATGAAAAATGGTCCCTTTTTTTTTTCTCCAATTTAAAGAAAAAATCATTTATTATTTATCAGAATTCATAATTGTGGCTGGCTTTGCTTTGTTTTTTTTGTTGGAAGACTTGGTAAAAGAAACAAAGGTGAAGATTCCGGTGGATGATAAAGCCATCATGACTCTTGTTTCTTTCAAGAGCAAATGCCAGATCCTGAATTGAAAAAATGTCAGTCACATCATTATTGTGAATTGGGGCGATCAAAAATATTAATTAATGTCGTGCATTAATTAAAGTCTCTCAAAGTAAAAATGAACAGCATATATTCCAAACTTGAAACGGACGAAGAAATCTTAAAAGGTCCAAAATTTTAATTACGTTCTTTAGTTAATTGGATCCAACGTTACTGCCTAATTAAGTTCTCTTAAACTTCATTACGAATGCTAATTAATTAATTTATTTATACGTGAACGTAATTATTAATAAATATCAACATAACGTGGAGATTAAGTTTTTGTTTGAGAATCAATGCAATGAATGATCGATCGTTTAGACCTTTCTTGAATAGAATAAAATCTAAAAAGGTATAAAGTTTCATAAAGATTATTTTTCTCTTTTCAATAAATAAATAAATAAATAGATAAATAAAGTAGGAAAAATGTGAAGGATGGGCAAACTTTCGGTAGGTTTCATATACTTTTATTTATTTATTTTTGAGTGGTCAAAAATTAAAACTGCGCATGCATACCAGTGTAATCTTGTTCTTGTTTGTTTAAATCAATAATAATGATGATGATGATGATGAAGGGATTAAAAAAAAAAAAGTGATGATGTTGGAAGCACTTTTCCAACGCAACGGTTTCGGACCTAATTTTGCCCTACTTTTAATGGCATGCATGCATGCATGCGCTCCATTATAGAAATTGACATATATATGGGGGTGTTAGTGGTTGATTAATCACTCTTCTTTATACAAAATTCAAAAAGCACTTAAATATAGAAGCCATTGTTGGATGAATGACCCAAATTTGAAGAGCGAATGCGATATGAGTTGTAAACACACAACATAGACATCCCAATTTCACTCTAATTAAACCCTTAAACATATGTACGTATGAAAATCAATGATTTAGTGCCAAGTTTGCAACTTGGCACAATGACGTATTTTTAGTTATGACAATATTAAGGTTCTCAAACCAACAAAGTGTTGGCTTTATTAGCAATGGAGTCCCCTTAAGTGGCTTGACTGGGTTTGCTCTCCAGTTCGAGTCGCAGGGAAGTCGCCTTTGTTGGGAGAACCTGTGCCTCCCGGTTCGAGCGGGAACTTCTAGTCTAGGTTGTGATACAGGTTTAAAGGTACCTCCCATAGTTGTGGCCCTCCCCAGGATATCTCGTGATTAAGATAAAAAAAAATATATTAAGGTTCTCACACTTTATTAAAGTGCAGGAACGCAATTAGAATATTGTTATCACTGTGAAGTTATAGATATGATTGTGTCACTCATTATAATGAGAACAACTTTTTTTTATACTGAATTTTATTATTCATATATATATAAATAGGTGAATCATTAATAACCGAGGGCAGAACTAAGTGTAAATTTGGGTGGCCGTGGCCACTCCTCAAGAAAATAAATAAATAAAAAGACCGAATTGTAATTTTACCAAATTTATTTATGTGTATTTTAATTTTGGCCACTTGCTAAAATTGATGGTTCTTCTATTATATCATTACTTTTTGTCCTCTTAATTTTTATTTTTATTTTATGTTGCTATTTATTAATTAATTTTTTTTAGTTTCTGTTTTATGGCCCCATTAAACCAGAACCCTGGTTCGGCCAATGCATCCAGTCAAAAGATGATCTCTATATAATGTCGTTCACACAATATTCACAGAGCTCTAGTTAAAAACGCTCCTCAACTCTTTAAAGGCACATTCCGCCGAATAAAACAAATCTTTTTTATAAGAATTTACCTATCGATTGCATTTTCCTTCCATAAATGTAATAAATTGTCCGATAGCAAAGTGACAAGATTAAGTGAAAGCAACAAGTCAAGCTGGTTAGTGTACATACAAAATGGTGGTGATATAATTTAGCTAAAGGTAGCTGTTGTGTTTTGAAAGTTGTTCAACTCCCAAGGGGCTACAGAGAGTATTTATATATATAATTCAAAAGAGACTAGAATATCAATATGATAGAGCTAATTAAGCTATACGCTGTAGCTGTTGGTGGATAAGTCACTCTCAATGAGATATAGCCACGAACCCCACCACCAAGAAAATTAAAATTTATGCAGTTATTCGTCACTTTCACTACACATAAATTTTTGTCTCTCTGTATGAATGTTTCCTCTAAGAATTACTGCATTAATCCCCATATATATCCAAATTTCTTCATAAGAATAATATTTGCACATAAAAGACAACCCACATATATATATATATATATATATATAGAGAGAGAGAGAGAGAGAGAGAGAGAGAGAGAGGCTATAGTCTAAAAAAGAATTTCTTTATCTCTCTCTCTCTCTCTCTGCATGCATGCAAAATTTGCAGTGACCAAATGATACTGTGCAGATTGCATTTGTCTCAAAGATTGTCAATGTTTAAACGAGACAATGTTTAAAGAAAGCGACAAGCATTTTAGATATTGATACATCACATGCATCTTTTTACCAATTGGCTGTCTTAAGATTGTATTTCAGATCTTCTGATACCGATCGTTTTACTTTAAACGTAACCCTAGCTAAGTTTCTTTATGGTCTCCAAGCCGCACTGTGTGTTTAAATATGTGTACTTTGATTGATTCAATTCAAGACCCGTGACTCGCTGCCTCTCTGACGATGGCATTTTGGGTTCCGCAAATTAAACAAGTTCATTCAATAGGAATGCATGTTACAGAAGAGGGCAAAAGCATGCATGGAGACAGAAGCTACAGTGTAGTGCCAATATTTTCTTTAGTGGGATCATTGGTGAACAAATTGAGTGTTTAGTCCAATGGGTTTCTGGTTTCATCTACCAAGATTCTCCCACATGTTTTGTTATTTTGTCAAACGTTTGTTCTTTTTCTTTTGTTTTGTTTTTTTTTTTAATTTTGTTTCTCCCTTTTTGATTATTTAATCAAGGAATTTGTTGTAATTGTAACCCCACTTGTGATTAAAGAATTTGAGATTTTTTTTTCTTACTTTCTAATTGGGTTTTTTACTTTGACTTGTTCTTTGTTTAATATGTTATTAATAGAAATATATTTTACAAAGGGTCCACAAAATTGCTAATTTAGTGATCGGGAACGAAAAATTGGATGCTCTAAGATTATTATTATTATTATTTTTCGTTTTGAATGGAAACCTGTAGGATTTAATCTTGAATAAAGAAGAGAATTATAGAACAAAAATGAATCAAAATCAATCGGGTTAAGAATATTTTAAGCTCCCTAAAATCAAACAAAATCTCTTGGGCAGTCCTCTCTTTTTTCCTCTTTAATACTTATTAATAGCAAGGACAAAGGATCCAACAAGATCTGTCCCTCCACCCAAAATCCCCAGCCATCTCCCTGACCTAATTCAAATTTGCACTTCCACTAACGTATTTTAAGGATTAACTTTATAGCCATGATTTTGGAGGGTAGTTCATGGGGCAAAACAATTCTTCATAAGTAGATTCAATTCATAAATTTTCTCAAACAAGGCTTTCCAAAAAATGTAACTCATATATATATATATATATATAAAATTTACCTTAATTATTTGACTCGAATAAGAGCTTTTAATTAGTCTGATTATATTGTATTACACAAGCAAAAAAGGAACCTCACAATCATGCATCTATTTGCTATAGGGTATGGAGGGGTTTGAATTCTCTCGTGTGTATTGGTAAAGGAATTTTTTTTTTTTGTAATTTAAAAGTAGATTCGCTTGCCACTGGGTCATTAGTCCAGTGGTGAATCTCTACTCTCACAATTAAGCATGATTGTGAGGATAGGGGGTTCAAGTTCCCATTAACTCAAACTCTTTCAATAAAGCATTATGCATGATTGTGTGGAGTTATTTGTAAGTCTTTCTCCCTTACCAAATGCGAGTGGAGTAAAAACATTCATTGTTTGTGTAGTTGTCTGTTGTAATAACAGAAGTCTTTCTCCCTTTCTCAATGCAAGTGGAGTTTAAACATCCCTTATTTATGTAGTTGTTTGTTTTAATAACAATTATAAATATCTGTTGTAATTCAGTAATCCGATGTATAATCCATATTTAAAAACAAAGTAGATTCGCTCTATTATAAACATTGATATTCGAATTACCATACAAGTTACATAAAGTACCTGAGCTCATTCATAAAAGTATGCATCTTCTAGATGTCCTTTCCTTTGACCCATTGCAAGTGGTCATTTCATTAGTAGTGATAGAGAAACAACAATTTATTCTCCTCCTTCTTACAATGCTATGGTTTAATTCACTGAATGATAAAAGGTAAACAGAAACAACGGTGGCTGCCCTTAAAGTACGGATTGGAGTACATCCAGCCATCTACCGACACTATATTCAGCCGACAAGATTATATTTATTTTTTAGTGACAAGATAGGTCAAGGGGTCAATGCATCTTCGCCGAGAAGAAAGTTGATTTTTAATTACAACTTAGCCAAGTAATTTAATCAATCAAGCATGAAGCAAAGCTAGCCCCTTTCGTTATTAATAAACCACTAGTCACCTTTTTCTTTCCTTCTCAATTACAACACGATTGTCTCTTTGGAGACAGTACTCCGACAATTACAACACTATTAGCAATTTCAACGGCAAAAAATGCATAAATCACATGAGGGTGCAAACCCTCTTCAGAGTTCAGTCATTATTGCTTGATAAAATGAAATTAACCCAAGATTTAGGAGTATCTCTTCAATACATATAACACTGTATAATTACGCGACGGTCCTCCTATTTTTGTTATTATGTATATCCTCAATTTTTTTTTTTATTGTTGTCCTTCGTATTATAAGTTGGGATTATGAATTAAAACTCAAAGGATCAACGAAAAAATTTAAAAATTTGAGAACATGGAATTGGGATGAGACGCTGTATAATAATGATTTTTTCTTCATTTTCATATCTCAAAGGAATTAAAAACGAAAATTTTTTGGTACTGTTTGAACACTCAACCATTAGCAAATTAGACAAAAGCATAACCATGTGCATGGAGTTGTATAAAACAAGCTGTCATTACTGAACGACTATATATGGTTTAAATATACATAATAATTAAATAAAGTTGGGGTAGGGCACATTATCAAATTATTAGCCTTACAATTCTCTGATGCATCGGGTGCTTGCTTGCTCACCCAACTAGCCAACAAAGAATGCAGATAGTGGGAAAATGGGTGTCTAACACAAATAAGAAAAGGAAAAAAAAGAAAAAAAAAAGCCAAGCAAATACGGCCTACGATTTACATCTGATTGGGTTTCTTGAACCACCACAAGAAACTCAATAGAGACATGACGTGTAAGTTCTTTCTGCCCCTCAAAAATTTTTACTTTCTTTCTTCATGTGGGGCGAGTTTGGTTTGGTTTTATCTGAGGGCAGCTGGAGGCAAGAGCGAGCCTCAAAACAGAATCAATGAATGGACCCCAATAGCTTTTTGGCCATTAGGGCACCTTGTAGAAGAAGAAGAAGTGAATTGAGGAGTAGTGACTAGTGACACAACACAAACACGAAAACACACAATATTAAAAGGCATCACATTGGGAAACATGACAAGATGCCAGAGATGGTGAGTTGTCTCCACTCGAGGGTCCACTTTTGTTTTTTCGGACGCCTTCTATTTCATTTTTTTTTTTTTTTTGTTTCCTACTCTCTTTCTCTCTGTACAAATTTGTTACAGCTTGACGGTTATGTGTCCTTTTCTAGTTCATTTATTTTTAAAGCTGCACAACTGTTCAGTTTGTGGCAACTGTCAAACGGTAAATGCCTGGGGTGGGCATGTTCGTTTTTTTTAACAGTTAAAGCGGTTGTAGGCTTGTGGTGTGGGCTTTCTACTGTCCGGATGAAATTAAATGAAATGAGAGGTGAAAGCTACTCTACTCTTAGACTAGACTCTAGTGTCGTTGTGGTTGATGGTGAAATTATTTGGCTTCGATGATATTCCATTTCCAGGATCATAATGGTGAAATTATGAAGACGGCAAGAGAACACTGCAAGGGACTCTGAGCTCGTCCATACTGACACTGAGGCCCCCACGGGACTCTGCCTGTCAGCCATGGTCATTTAAGTGATCAGAGATGCCCCCAAGTGAGAGAAAGAACAATAATGGATTGGCGTTTAAGGCCTATGGGCTTTACTCAATAAGTGACCCAAAACAGCTCTGTCGTTTGCTTTTCTATTGGATAAGAGTATCAATTGGGCCTCACATGTTGCCCGTCACAATGGCAGAGCTATGAGGGTAGTTGGTAAAACTATCGTCTGGTGGAGATTACTGATTGACTGATTGTGGTTAGTAAAATTGGATCTGGCAAAATTTGATACTACTCAATTATCTAATACGAATAAATAGTATGGGTTGTCAGATTTAATACGATTAGTAAATAGATTGGATTCGGGTCAACATAATTTTTTTCATTTATAGATTAACGACATGATTATATTTTCTATTTTAAATTAATTTATAAGTTCTCACTATCAAAACTAAAATAGTGGACACTAGTCTCTGTTTTTTTTTGGTGGGGGGGGGGGGGAGGGGGAAGGGGGAAGATGAACATACACAATTTTTTTTAATAAAATTTTATATAGATTTAGAATTTTAATAATATAAATGTGTAAAATATTGATAGAAATGCATATATTATTGATATGTATATGTGTGTGTGTATAAACATATAAGTGTATCTCTCTCTCTCTCTCTCTCTCTATATATATATATATATATATTATATGTTGTGTGTGTATGCGCGCGTAAATATTTTATGAAAATCTTATTAAATATATAAATATTAAACATATTATTTGAGTAACTTTTTTACTTTTCATGTGATCATGTCAAGTTAAGTTCTCAATATTCAATTATTTTTCATGTCAAGTTAATTTAAATATGACTCATTTAATAATTATTTTAAAATATTGATATCTTAACTTAAATTTGAAACAATACGAAACTAACACAATACGAATACAATTTGGTAAATCGTTTTGTCAGCTCCAAGTAAAATTAGTCCTTCACCAATGATGTAAAGGCAAATCCCGTTGCCCTCACAATTGTGAGGGCAACGGTTTGAGCCCCCACAAAATATTGTGGAGGTTAAAATGTTTTTCCGCCTAAAATAAGGTCTCTCAAATATTATAAAATGTAAAAATCTAAACCCTAATCTTAAGAATTATCTGATTGTAGATATATAAACAATAATCTCATACAATATGAGTTGTAACCTATACATTTGACTCATAAAATTAAAAAAAGGGCAAATCCTAGCAATTCCGATGTTAAGGCTAATTTTGTAATTATAATTCATAACAGTGATCATTACCGATCAATATCAAAATACAGAGAAATCAAAACCCATGGGCAACTCTTTTTTCAAAATGGGAAGTTGGGAATCATACAGGAATGGAGAGGTTCCGTTCATTACTATAAATCGCATTCTAGAAGCCTTCAAATAGACCAT
The DNA here is from genome assembly GCF_000493195.1 of Citrus x clementina. Lineage (NCBI taxonomy): Eukaryota > Viridiplantae > Streptophyta > Magnoliopsida > Sapindales > Rutaceae > Citrus > Citrus x clementina. The sequence continues at coordinate 24,230,818 of NW_006263303.1, read as the reverse complement.
TACCAACAATAAATAAAGGCAAAGGCAGCTCCATTCTGCAGTAAATTATAATTTAAGTATTGAAGGACAATGCTAAATTGGAAAGTAACCCCACATAAAACCTTTTAACAACTTAGTAAACAAAACCAAATATCGTCTTTTAATATCTGAAACAAACTTATTTCTATTATTTACTAATAGGACCACAAGCCATTAATGTTCTCAGGGGCGTACAGCCTAGCCCCTCTTAACCCATGGCATACTTCTGGGTCCAGGATCGAGCAGTAGTCTCATATTTGGCTCTGTCAGTCTTGTACATGTGAGCAATCTCAGGCACAAGTGGGTCATCTGGGTTCGGATCAGTAAGTAGTGAGCAAATTGACAGAAGTACCTGCAATGTGTAGATCATAACAAACAAATTAAACTAAAATCATATCTAAAGATAACTAAAGGTACAAAGTTGGAGGTCAAACTTGAACGTAACCAATAATACTTACAATGAACAAAGGCCCCTTGACAAAGTTTTCAACAAGAGAGATACAAAATAATCTAACAAGGACATGAGTAAATTACCTTGGATATTGTCAAAGCAGGGCTCCACTGCTCCTTGAGAATGTCAAGACAGATGCTACCATTGCTGTTGATGTTAGGGTGGAAAACCTTAGTACGGAAGGCCACCTGTGCAATACATATTCAAATTTATTCACCATGGTAACTAGTATTATACACGAATACGCTCCAACCCAATCCCAACCGATAATTAATTACTTCTACCCATGCTCACAATCGAAGAAATTGCCCCATATTAACTAGAATAAGAAAAAATTTGATAAAACAAATAGTAACACATTACCTTCGGTGGCTTGAATGGATAATCAGGTGGGAAATGAATGGATACAAGAAATACACCCCCAGCAAATGGGCTGTCTGATGGGCCCATAATTGTTGCTTGCCAATGGAACATGTCATCAGCAACAGGGCCTGCAAAATAGGCAGCACTCAAAATTACAAAGTTCCAAAAGATTAATTCAAAGCTGTGATGGACTTAAAGGCAAAAAAGTTTAGATAATTAGAAAAGCAAGCGGATTTGGAACCAAGAAATAAAATTCCATTTCACCTAATATCTTCAAAGTTTTATTCCTCTCATCATGTGAGAGATTAGTGGGTTGATAAGTCAAGTTAACTTCATGAATACATATATATATATATATATCTATCTTCAATGACAAATAAAATAGAAAAAAATAAGAAAACATGCTGAGATGGAGATGAAGAAAGAACCAGTGCTGCAAGAAGAGAATTGGAATTGGAACCAAGAAATAAAGTTCCGTTTCACCTGGTATCTTAAAAACTTTAAGCCTCTCCATCATGGGAGTGATTAGTGGGTAGATAATTCAACTCTATGAGTATATAGTCTTCAATGACAAATGAAAATAGAAAAACAAATAAGATTGAGAAGGAGATAAAGAAAGAACCAGCGCTACAAGAAGCAGGAGGGTCCTTCTGTAGGTCCTTCAACTCCTTGTTGATCCGTTTTGAAGCCATCTGGGAATTTCTCAACAAACTGCAACGACATCCAAAAGAATAACACAATTCAGTTCGACTACAAATGTATTTCCCAATCCTATCTAGACCTAAACAAAAATAACACTAACAAAAATAGTTGCCCGATATGGTGAAATGTGAATGTCAAAAATATGAACACGAGGTGACAATATTTCAATCCAACACAAACAAGCAGTAATTATTTTGCCGAGGTGACAATATTTCAATCCAACACAAACAAGCAGCAATTATTTTGCTCAAAATAATTAAAAGTATCATAACTGCTAGTTTCAAAACCATTACCCTATTCACTGCCAAACATGTCACAGAAGAAATTAGGTTTCAGTAGTTTCAATTTTTAAAACCCTTCTAATACATAAATCCCCCAATTAATCAACACCCATTAACATTCACAAGAAATTATTCACAAAAATTCTTTTTTCCCTTGATTTCTCAGTCACCAAAAAAATAATTGAAAAAAACATAAAACATAAAACAACCAATTATTACCACCTCTAAAAGGACAAATAAAATATACCCTCCAGATCTATAGACAGTACCAAAAAAATAATAAATACAAAAAATATCTTTTTAAATAAAACCTTAATAAAAATAAACAATCAAACAACAAGCAGTGCCAGATTAAAATATTATATGCACCGCAATGATAACAATAATAATAAATAAGTTTACCCATCAGAGAAACAGTGCCGTACTTCGAGGGTTATATCTTAAAAGCAAACAGAATCGAAAACACGATCACAAACCCTAACCCTAATTCTAAAAAGTACAAAAATTGTACCGACAGATTTGAAGCAACAACCTTTATTTATAAATTCAAACCAAAATCAGGGACGAAGGCGTGATTATTGGGGAATTTTAAAAATTAATGAAATAATTGAGAAATTTAAAAAAAAAATTAAAAATTAAAAATCGGAGCTTTACCTTTGTGGCCTGAGAGTTTGGGTCTGGTGTTATTTTACGTTGCGAGTCAAAGTCACGCGAAAGCTTGTTTTGGGGTGAATATATAGTGAGCGTGTGTGGCGGTCACATATTGCCACGCACGGCTCCTACGTGGCAGATTTTTGTTGGTCTGTTACTCTTAACTCTATTATGAGTAGTACTTGGCACTTACTGCTCTTGTGAAATTTATTTGGAATATAATTACTCAAAATAGTAAATAAATTATATGATCAATGATTTGATATTCTCAGATATAAAATCAAATGTTTTAAATTTTTTTTTTTATAAATATGTCTTAATGATATGAAAAACGTTGCTAACAAGTACTTAGCTAGTGATTTAGGATATCAAATAGTATCCTAAAAAAATTAAATAGTGTAACTAAGAGAATATATACCACATATATGAATGTAATATTTGGATATTAATGAGAATCATCACATGATAATTCTAATTATGATTACCATAAATCACAATGTCTCTAGTGGGATGTTCATTAGTTCACAACTTCCAATAACCCCCCCAAAAAAATGATAATGATAATATAATTTTTTTTTTTTTACCAAGATTCTCTATTATCTAAGTTTTTTAATGAGCAAAGTTAAAATGAGTGATTGGTGATTAACAAGAATTTGAAAGAAATCTGTTTGGTTACTTGGTATCAATTGATAGAGCCAACACTAGAGTCAGAGGTTGTTCAAATAGCAAGAAGCTTGTTTTTTGGGTGGAGTTTTAATGTAACTTGTACACGTTACTAATACGCTATTCTCCTTTGTAATGGATTGAATATGCATATTGATCTAAATACAATTATCATACGATGAATGAGAGTTGTGTTTGTTTGTAAAGATAATAAATAATATAAATAAAATAAAACAATAACGTCAATAATAATCAATAATCGAAGTCCATTAGTGGGCAAGGAATAGCCAGTGTATAATGAGGAGTAAAAGTCACTTTCCCAGACCAAACGAAGTCCACCATTAAAGGATTGATGAATGATTTGAATTCTTCCAGTTGATTATCTTTTAAGATCTATTTGTACATCTAATTATGGATCTACAAAGAGAAATGTTATCTCCACTGGAAGCATTTCAATTGGTTGGGTTTGGCTATTTTATTTACAAATAGCTTTCTGTAACGGATTACTCGAATTCAAAGATAAAAGTTAAAAAATGATTTTAAACTTTGCATCTTACTCTGTACAATAACGCAACGTAAAATATTTAACCACAAATCAACATAGCAATAAATTGTCAAAAGTCTTGGTCATGGCAATCAAGATTTCCATTTTTTAATGAAAATACTTGACAGCTGATGCATAATGCATGTATGAAGCAAGGTCAAAAACAAAAAATAATGCAAAAATCTCTTCTCAGTTGGTTATGGAATCTTCATATATTCAACGTCATTGCCATGGAAATTGGAAAATATTTTTGGTTCGTTTCAGTTTTTTGTTTCGTTTAATATTTGTATTTAATATTGTGAAAGAAACTGAAAAGTCAGCGGAAATGGTTTGGCTAGTGGACAACCACAAGCGCCGAGATCAATCAAAACTTGAAAAAAAAAAAATAATAATAATACGTGGTGGGTTCAGCACAAAACTTGGCTTGCATAACTTCTATGAAATGAAATGAACTCAAGCTTATCAACAACATAAACCAACTTTTCTAACTTTAGCTTCCCTTACATTCTCTCTCTTTCTTCTCTTTCTGGGCCATTTTCATTTTGAGCTTTTGGTCTCTCATAAGTTGATTTCTTAATTTGTTGCATAATAATAGAAGCCATTGCAGGTGTGCTCTTAATTTGTTGCTTCTTGAATTGATCTTATTCAGTTTGCTTGCAACGGCGTCTGGAAGTTTTATAGTTGGTGAGAACTTGGCTTCATTATTTTTTATTGATCTGCGTATAACACAAGGAGAATTGGAAGAAAAATTTGTTCTTTTTATCTAATAATTGTTGATCAAAAAGAGCTTTTGGGGAGGTAGATGGATTGACTTTCTATAAATCAATATCATTTGATATTTGGTTTATATCTTATATTGCACTATCATGAGATGGAATATTACCATGTTGGATTTTAATTTCTGGGTGGCATGAAGAATCATGCAAGTTTCTGTGGTTATATATAAAGGCATCATTGAAAAGGTGGTAGTTTCATGACTCTCATCAAATAAACAACAAATTCTTTGAATCATGTTTACGTCTGATAGGAATAAGCTATTCTAATATTTGAGTTTGTGACTGAGCTTGCAATTGTTATTATGGTGAACTTTTCAATTTTTTTTTTTAATTTTAAGGTCATGTTAGGCAAAGTAGACGATTCTCAGATGATTGTTGTTTGCCTGAAAATTTGGTTGTAATGTCCTAACATCTTGGTTCCTGACATGGCCAGGCTCAGAGTTACCTCATAACTTGCATCCCATTTTGTCTTCGGTAAATATTGGCAATGGGAGGTATAGTAGGGAAGCCAGAGAGCGCTACAAGTACATGGATGCCAGAAACAAAGCTGGAGGCCAAAATGGTCGAAGCTATGCAACGCAGAGCAGCTGAAGGAACTGCCCTGAAATCTTTCAACAGCATAATTTTGAAATTCCCAAAAATAGATGATAGCTTAAGAAACTGCAAAGCTATTTTTGAGAAATTTGGTGGGTACATGGTTGTGTTTTATTTGTTTGTTGAATAACCTCTGTATGTTTGATTAAACAGGTTGCAAACCTTTGGGTGTAGTAATAGCATTAAGATAGAATTCTATTATCAGTCATATTTTTGGATTAGCTATGTTTCTAATGATTTCATGGTAAAATTTAAGTGCTCAAGTCACGTGAAAACCGGTTTTTCTTCTAACTTCTAAGAAGCATTTGCTTATGCTATTCTCTACAGATGAGGATTCAAATGGCACAATTGATCATGAAGAGCTTAAGAAGTGTTTCCATAAGCTGGAAATTAAATTTACTGAAGAGGAAATCAATGATCTCTTTGAAGCCTGTGATATTAACAAGGATATGGGAATGAAGTTCAATGAATTCATCGTACTGCTTTGCCTTGTGTATCTTCTGAAGGATGATCCCACTGCTCTTCGTGCTGTATCCTAAATTTAGTAGTTTTTCAATATATTAGATGTTTTAAGTCATTTTTACCTGGCATGTGAGACTTAAACTTATTTCACTGGTGCTCGACTTATATCATTTTCCTACTTGGAAACTTGTTTAAATCATCATCCGTTTGCCATATGCACATTATTATCCTCTTTTGGAGTGCTCTCTCATTTTTGCCTAGGCTGGATAGGTTGCAGAGTTCTCTCATTGTGTGTCCATTGCACAGATTCATTTTCTCATTTGTTCAAAACTAGAAACATTGCAGTCTTCTCTTATTTCAGAGCTAACAGGGTCACCTTGTCATTTTGGCTTCCCAAGCTAACACTCGAAGGAATTGTATACATTCTTTCCTTCATTTTCCTTTGTTCTGGGCTATGTTTGTGTTCCATGACATCCTAGAAATCGCGGATGGGTATGCCGAAGCTGGAGGCTACTTTTGAAACACTGGTTGATGCATTTGTATTCTTGGACAAGAACAAGGATGGCTATGTCAGCAGAAGTGAGATGACTCAAGCTGTAACTGAATCAGGAGAAGGTTCCACTGGACGAATAGCCATTAAAAGATTTGGTTACTTTTCTCTCTCTCTCTCTCTCTCTCTCTATGCATGCAGAAAATTTGCACCTCCATATTTTACCAGAAAGTGTTTTCCTGCCTCCATGTTATAGTTAAACATTATTCACAATTGTTACAATTGTGGCCAGTAAGTGTAAAAGCAGTTGTGGTGGATATGGATATGTTGGTGCAGGATGACCTTTATTAATATGTATTCACTTGAAAAAAAAAAAAAAGAACTTTTTGACATTTTTTTAACTTCACAATTTCAGAAGAGATGGACTGGGATAAAAATGGAATGGTGAACTTCAAGGAATTTCTGTTTGCATTCACTCGTTGGTGTGGAGTCGGTGAGAATGAAGACGAGGAAGAAGGGGAAGAGAAGAATTAAACCAGTCCATCTTGTTCTCCAGCCATCATAGCTGCCTATGATGTGATGGCTGGTAGCTAAAGGTTCTCTGTAGCAGTGAAGTTCCAAGATATGTCTTGTTTGCTTTTTTTGCAGTAATAGTCAAGTTGATATATAAATTCAGTTTAATTACTTGTGTCAGCATATGTGCTGAAACAGAGGTATAGCGTGGACATACTGGAAGCAACTAGATGCACACACAGCAGATACTTCCTCATGTTGAGCTGGCAGAATTCTAGTAGCTTCAATTAGTTATTCCAGCTGCTATATAAACTGTAGTCAACATTCATTTCGTGTGTGTAACAATAATAAAAGATCCAGATTCTTCTTCAAACTTTCCTCTCGTTTTCTTGTTATTTTCTTACTTAACAAACACATTCTTTTACATTTTCTCACATGGTATCAGAGCCAATGGCTAACACAAATCAAAACACACAATCCTATAACTTCATTACACCTATCAAACTTGATCAAAACAACTTTATGGTTTGGAGAAATCAAGTTTTAGCTTCAATCAAAGGGAATGGACTGGAAGGCTTTATAACTGGAGCAAATCAATGTCCGGATCAGTATTGCAATCAAATCAATGAAGCATCAAGCTCTACAAATGCTGGATCCAATTCCAGAACTGAGAATCCTGCATTTGCCACCTGGATCAGAACAGATCAATTGCTCCTCAGCTGGATGTTTTCATCGATTCAGGAGAATTTGCTGACATCTGTTATTCACTGTGTTTCTTCTAAAGAACTGTGGGATTCACTTACTCGAATGTTTGTTTCTCAGACTCAGGCAAGAATAATGCCACTCAAAATGCAACTTCAGACTGCAAAAAAAGGTTCTATGCCGATGACTGCATATTTTTCTAAAATGAAACGTTTAGCTGATAGTCTTGCTATTGTTGGAAAGCCTGTTGAACATAATGATCTGATAACCTATATTTTGACTGGTCTGGATTCACAAGATTATGAATCACTAGTTACTACATTGCTTGCAAAAGGAGAAAATATGAGTCTGGATGAATTATATGCTGTATTGTTGAGTCATGAAATGAGGCTTGATCAGAAGAAAGGAAAATTAAGTGATGATGTTATGCATAATCTCACTGCTAATGTTGCACAAAAGAATCAGGGATTTTATAAAGGTAATTTTGGTTATCAGAGAGGCATAGGAGGTTTTGGTGGTAATACACAAAATAATTTTGGAAATGGAAGTAATGGAGGAAATAATATGCCGTTTAAGCCAAATATAGTTTGTCAGATATGCTTTATTCCAGGTCATGGTGCAACTAAGTGCAAAAACATGTATAATTCTGCTTTTGTTCCTTAAAGAGGTCCTGGAAGAGGAAATTTTAGACATGTGTTTAATCAATATGGTAGAGGATTTAATCAAAATAATGCTGGTCAAAGGCCTTTCAATAATTTTGGAAGAGGTGGTAATGGTGCTTTCTCTGATAATTGTGCCTTCTCGAAAGGATTTGGCTATCAAGGTTATCAAGGTCATATTGCTTATCCAGAACCAACACAATCAGATCATGTTCCTGGAATACCTTTTGGTTCATTTTACTCAAGTCCTAGCAATCCTGCTGCTTTCAACTGCTATAATGGAGTGAATAATGATCAGAAATTTAATCAGAACCAAAACTCTGTTGCTCCATTCATCTCTTCACCTGAAGTAATTGAAGATCCCTCGTGGTACATAGATAGTGGAGCATCTAGCCACATCACAAATGATTCAGGTAAACTTCTTGACTTCCAGCCTTATTTTGGATCAGAAGAATTACTTGTAGGAAATGGAAATGGCTTGAAAATCAAACATATAGGATCTGTATTGCTTGCTACATACTCACATAAACCCTTGTTACTTAACCATGTTTTACATGTGCCTCACATAACTAAAAATTTGCTAAGTGTGTCTCAGCTCTTGACTGATAACAATGTTCTTGTTGAATTTGTTGATAATCTCTGCCTCATTAAGGCCAGGAACTCAGGAATTCTTTTGCTTAGAGGTATTGCTAAAGAAGGCTTGTATCAGATTCAAGATGTTATCTCCTCAAACTTTGAAGTCTCTAAGTCAACTCTCTCAGCTTACTACTCTCAAATTCCTACTCATAAGCATTTGTCTATGTTTGCTACTCTTTCTACTCCTGATGAGTCAAGTTTCAGTTCAAGTCAATCAAAAACTTTAGCTTCTTCAAGTAATGTAGTTTGGAAGCCTACTGCTATGTCAGTGTCTAATCATTCAGTAGATGTAAATTTGCTTCATCAAAGGCTAGGACATCCAGCCATACATATTCTCAAAACTGTAATGAAGCATTGTAATACATTTGCTGATCTTAATAAAACTTCAAATTTGCTTTTTTGTACTGCCTGTCAACTTGGCAAAAACCATCTTCAACATTTTGGTTCTGTAAAAACCAAAACCACAGCACCATTGCAACTCATATATGCAGACCTCTGGGGACCCTCTCATATAACATCTACTCAAGGTTACAATTATTACTTATCCATACTAGATGACTTCAGCAGATTTACTTGGTTATTTCCCTTAAAAGCCAAGTCTGATGCATTACAAGTTTTTACAATGTTCAAAACCTTTATTGAACAACACTTTGACAGGAAAATCAAAATTGTTCAAACTGACTGGGGGGCGAATTCAGATCCTTTTCTTCCTTATTAGCTGCTTCTGGGATTCAGTTTAGGCACCCTTGTCCTCATATCCATCATCAAAATGGAATGATAGAAAGGAAACATAGACACATTGTAGATGTTGGTTTGACTTTGCTAGCTCAATCCAAATCACCCTTGCATTTCTGGTGGAATGCATTCCACACAGCTGTGTTTCTTATAAACAGATTACCTACACCTGTTCTAAACAATGTATCACCTTTCTTCAAACTTTTTCAGCAGCATCCAGATTACTCAATTTTAAGAGTTTTTGGATGTGCATGTTATCCCTACCTTAGACCCTATAATAGACATAAACTTGAGTTCAGGTCTAGCAGATGCATATTCATAGGTTACAGCCCACATCACAAAGGCTATCAGTGTCTTCATTCATCTGGGAGAGTGTATGTTTCAAACCATGTAATTTTTGATGAAAAATCATTTCCATATTAGTTAGGTGTTGATTTTTCTTCAGTTACAAATTCAAGTCTGTCAAATTCTGATACAACATCCTCATCTTCCTCAATGCAAGTCTTTCCAGTACCTTTTTCAGCAACTGAATTCTAAAAACCTCCACCTCAAGGTTCTCATCAGATTTCATCTCCTTCATCCATTAATGTTTCATCTATATCTTCTTCAAGTAATCAAGTCCCTGTCACAGCAGAACCTAATACATCCTCTTCATCTCAACCTCCTCATCAATTACCAGCATCACAGCCCTCTGGTCATCCTATGATCACTAGGTCTAAAGCTGGTATTTTCAAACCAAAAACATATCTTACTGCTCTTCTATTGAAACCCTCTGAACCAACCTCTGTAGCACAAGCTTTAACAGATCCTAAATGGTTTGAAGCCATGAAAGAAGAATTTAATGCTCTTCAAGCAAATCAAACTTGGATTCTTGTTAAACCTACAATACCTGTCAAAGTAGTTGGTAATAAGTGGGTATTTAGAATCAAGTATAACTCAGATGGATCAGTATCTAGATACAAAGCAAGACTTGTTGCTAAGGGGTTTCATCAGACATATGGTGTTGACTATACTGAAACTTTCAGCCCTGTTATTAAGTCATCTACAATAAGAATTGTGCTCAGTCTGGCAGTGATGAATAGATGGTTAATAAGACAGGTTGATGTCAATAATGCCTTCTTAAATGACATCCTTGCTGAAGATGTATATATGGAACAACCAGAAGGATTTGTTGACCCTTCTAAGCCTCATCACATTTGCAAACTTAAAAAAGCTCTCTATGGATTAAAACAAGCTCCAAGGGCTTGGTTTGATAGATTCAAATCTGCCATGATTACACAGTGGAACTTTGTTAATTGTAAATCAGATTCATCTTTATTTTATAAGTGGGATAAAGGTCACATTTTGCTGGTTCTGGTGTATGTAGATGACATAATCATCACAGGTTCTAATTCACTTAGTGTGCTGCAAGTAATTTCTGATATGCAGGCCACCTTTGCTCTTAAAGATTTAGGAGAGCTTAGTTACTTTCTTGGTGTTGAAGTAACAAAAACCAAAGAAGGTATTCATCTTTCACAAAGCAAATATATTGATGATTTACTGGCAAAACAAGGTATGGATAGCTGCAGTCCAGTACCTACACCAATGGCTACTTCTCATCAGCTCACAAAACACTCAGGCACTGAAATTGACAATTCCTATCAGTATAGAAGTGTTGTTGGGGCACTGCAATATGTGACATTGACAAGGCCAGACATAGCCTTTACAGTGAACAAACTAAGCCAATTTCTGGCAGCTCCTACAACAGAACATTGGCAAGCATGCAAGAGGCTGCTGAGGTATCTTAAAGGTACAATCCACTTTGGTCTCCAGCTATACCACAGTGGCAATTTACAAATAACTTGCTTCAGTGACTCTGATTGGGCGTGTGACAGAGGTGACAGAAGGTCTGTAGCAGGTTATGCAGTGTATCTTGGCTCAAATTTGGTGTCATGGTCTTCAAAGAAGCAGCATGTAGTATCTAAATCTAGCACAGAATCAAAGTACAGAGCTCTGGCACTGGGTACAACTGAGGTTTTGTGGATTCAAACCTTACTTACTGAATTAAAGTTTAAAACGGAAACAACTCCAGTTATGTGGTGTGACAATCAGAGAGCTATATCCTTGGCTACTAATCCAGTTTACCATGCAAAGACCAAACACATTGAGCTTGATATTCATTTTATTAGGGAGAAAATTGCAGCAAAACAAATTTCAATCAGCTTTGTTCCCAGTGAGGATCAAACAGCTGATGTTCTTACTAAAGCTCTGACATATGGCCAATTTCAGTATCTTAGATCCAAGCTGAATGTTCTTCCTAGACCATTCAGCTTGAGGGGGGATGTCAGCATATGTGCTGAAACAGAGGTATAGCGTGGACATACTGGAAGCAACTAGATGCACACACAGCAGATACTTCCTCATGTTGAGCTGGCAGAATTCTAGTAGCTTCAATTAGTTATTCCAGCTTCTATATAAACTGTAGTCAACATTCATTTCGTGTGTGTAACAATAATAAAAGATCCGGATTCTTCTTCAAACTTTCCTCTCGTTTTCTTGTTATTTTCTTACTTAACAAACACATTCTTTTACATTTTCTCACAACTTGATATTGTAATGTAAATAGTTTGAATTACTGAACTCAAGTTCAATCCAAATAAAGAGAAGAACATTGTACCACATGACATTTTTCTGTTTGATCTGTCTTGATAGAGCTAATGTGTGAAGAGGAATGCTCTGGAACAAAGAAATGGAACGTTACTGCCGAAGACTAAGAGAGTGAGCAAAGGAAGACAGGCTTTTTAATCTCTATTTACATAATTGTTTAATGTAACGTCTATGTTCTTCATTTCTTAGTACAAGGTAAGGCAGTTTGCTGCGTGAGTCAGTATAAACACATAATTTTCATAATGGTGAAGGCATCCTATGTTTAAAGCTTCAATGTATAAATCTGATGAAATTTTAGTCCGAGGGATTGCTTTCACAGTCTTGGCATATCATGTCTGTAAGGTACTGGCAGGCTGCAATTAACTCGGAAACGTGACTCTTCATGCTTGAACAAAAATTTCTTTCGCATTTTATGAAAACATCCAGAACGTGGAAATTAAGAGTACAAATGTAAAGGCACTAAAAAAACTTCAAATTACGGATTTTTATATGAAACTGACTTTACAAGCTCACAGTTGTCCTAAAAGAAGCATAAAAATGCAAAGCTCGGAAACTTAACTGATCGTCATAACGCATTACACCTCGTAGAAAGCCACAAAAATGGATAAAACACACTTCATATGAGAACAATACCTTTATGACAGCTGAAAGCAACCTCTGAAACTGCAAAACCTGCGGTTTTCAGCAGATACCATTATTAAAAATAAAAAAATCCCATTCGACATGTCCCAGCTCTCTTCGCATTGAGGTTGTTGAGGGAAGGAAGCACACAACCAGACATATTGAACCTGGGGAGTGTGAAAATTATAAATTTCGCGTAAGATAAAATGGGGGAAAAATGAAATTGGTGTTAAAAAACAAATAACAAGGTACCAAGTTCAACTTAACCAAATTGAAAATGAAGCAAACACTTCAATACTAATTACCTGCCCTGAAAGTTCTGTACGCCAACGAGCATCTTTTCCTTTACAGATAAGAAAATAAAGATAAGTTAGTGCCACTCTGAGTTTGAGGCAGAGGACTAATATTACCAAAATCTAAACAGAAATTGACGAACCTGGGATGATGTTCAAGGAGCTCTTACTCTATCCACCGTCTGATTCTTTGAGGGAAAACGACTAGATAAGAAGGGTCGTGGATGAAGTTCATATCAATCATAACACAAGGGATGTGGGCTATCTTGGACCATTCTGGTCCATACCTTTCGCAATTTGCTCCCAGCCAAGGACAGTCTTCAACATACAATTGCTGAAGTGAGGATGGCAGGCCCTCCTCTGGAAAGGATTTGAGATTTGGGCACTCACTGATTGACAAATATTCAAGAGAAGTAAGGTTCTGCAAACCTCTCGAAGATAAGTACTCTAGCTTCGGAAATCTTGCAATATTCAGCTTAGTTAGAGTTGTGGGCAGCCTCATTCTCACCAACTCCTCTGGAAAGGACACTGCACTTGGACATCCTCTAATCTCAAGCTTTCTATGAGACGTGAGCTTGTGCAACCCCCAACAAGACAATGGCATATAGATTTTAAGATCTTCAATTGAAAGTGAGGTTAGATTGGTAGGAAGACCACTTGCTGGAATGCTTACGATCCTTGGACACAGGCTTATGTCTAATTCTTGAAGAGAGTTGAGTCTTTCCACGCCACTGGGAAGTGGTCTAAGTTCCTCGCATCTGCTGATTTCAATAACTCTCAAATTTTGGTTTGGAAGTCTTTCATCTGGAAAAGAAACAAGACTTGGACAATTGCCAATATACATTTGATCAAGACTGACAAGCTTGTGTAGAGCATTGGGTACGGATTGAAGCTTTTTACAGTTTCCAATCAAAATAAATACGAGTGCTGCGTTATCATGAAAACTTTCCGCTATTGACTCAAGCTGTGGACAATCAGCAATGCTGAGGTATTGAAGGGCCTCAGGTAATTTTCCTGTTGATGATAAAGTAGTAAGCTCCGCACAATTTTGAACCTCAAGATGTTTGATTGCAACAGGTAACTGGCCTCCTGATGATGATAAGCTCTTAAGCTTTGGACAAGTCTGAATCTTAAGGCGTCTGAGAACTGTAGATAACTGGCCTCTCCGTGATAGGCACATCAGAGATTGACAGCCAGAGATATCCAAACTCTCTAGAAGAGACAAGCTGGTGTTGTTGATATTCTCCCCGTGCGTCGCTGAAGAAGACGATAAAGAAGCAGAAGAATCGTCTCCATTATCCACCAAACATTGCAAATTCTCACAATTTCTTATCTCAACCTTTGTTAGAGATGAAGGTAGCCGGCGTCTAGCAATGAGCATGAGAGACTGACAACCTTCAATTTGCAAGCTTTTAAGATGTAAATAGTTGTGCTTCATTACCTCATTTAAAGATATTAGAGCACTGCAATTTTGAATAACGAGCTCACTCAAATTGGAAAGGAAACAAGCCTCTAGGAATGATACAAGGCTTCGGCAATTTGCAACAAATAGTTTTCTGAGAGAAGCAACGCTACGCAGGCCATGTGGCAGCTCCTCAAGACAAATCTCGTTCCACAAATGTTCAAGTTCTTCACAACCGATGATCTTTAGACATTCAACTTTCTGAAAATTATGCCTCGACAATCTAGAAAACTCTGAAATATTGGATAGAGTCGCATGTTTTATTGACTTGGAGTCAATTGACCTGCATACCATCCGTTTGCAACTACTTAATTCCAATTTACAGAGCAGAGGAAGTCCTGACAATGATACCACCAGTACCTCACAACCACGGACCTCAAGTTCCTCTAATGAAGGTAGATGATCAGGCAACCTCTCAGAAAGTCTGGGGCAATTTAAAATCGAAAGCTTTCTGAGGACAGGGAATTTTTCAACTTGCCCATCTTCTGCGATAGGGTCCCAATGAAACCATGCTCCCAAATTCTGGCAACAAAGAGTCTCCAACGATTGAAAAGGTTTCAAGCAATCATCCCCATAAATCTGGGAGCCAATTGTTATTAACTTCCTCAAGCCTTTGATGGTGAGTTCCTTGAGTGAGGGCAATGCCCCAAGTGCTGGCAAGCATGTACATTTTTCACAGTTTTCCAGTCTTAAATCCACTATACTAAAAAATGATGGATCTCCTACCCATGATGGAAAATTTGTACCACCGTAGAAGATGATTGAGAGCTCTTTCAGATTTCCATGAGGTCGTAGCCCGTCAAGAACATTTATATCAGGTACCCTGCTACATTCCGAGCTGTCATGCAAATATAAAGACTCCCACTCCAGCTGCAAAACTTCCAAATCCTCCTTGACACTTAAAATGGGCTCTCTTATGTCCTGAACCACATTTCTTAATTTTGAAATGCAAAGTTTTCCACGAAGAAACTTTAAACTCTTCAAATCTTCCAAACCAGAACCGGTATTCAAGCCCACAACAAAGTTAGACAATGTTCGGAGACATTTCAGTTTGTTCATTCCCACCGGCATCTCTGTTATGAGATTTTGACCACTAATATCAAAATAAAGTAGGTCGATCAAATTTTCCACATTTGTAGGCAACTTCTTGAGACGATGACAATCTTTTAATAGCAAAATTTGTAAGTGGCATAAAAAGCCAACTGACTCTGGTATGTCGCAGATCCTAGTGCCAGAAAAGTTGAGGTACCTTAGATGTGTCAAAAGTCTAATTGAATTGGGCACCTCAGTGATGTAGTAATTTCTTAAAGACAGCACTCTCAGTTTTTTGAATTTGGACAACACCTCAGAGAGAACAAAATTGGTTATGTAACGAGTACCCTCGTGTAAGATTATAGGCAAGAATGTCCTCAAATGCTCAACTTTGTTGAAGACTTCAAATTTACTTTTACCATCAAAATCTCTAGAAATGAAAGAAGAATGAAGAGCCCTTTCAAATCTTTGAGATCGGTTATTGGCACCATCCTCCAACCTAAAACTTGTTTCTCCAGAGACCCATTGAGCCAGATCATTAATAAGATCATGCATTATGAATTTGGAACCATCACCATTTGCTTGTTGAAAAATTGATCTTGACAAGAGATCTCGAAAATACCCAACCCCTGCATCTTCGAGCTGCTTATAGTCAGTTGATTGTGGAATAAGACCTTCTGCTATCCACAACAGAACAACTTCTTTCTCCTCAAACTCATAATCCTTGGGGAAAATTGCACAATAAGCAAAACATCTCTTTAGATGCGAAGGAAGATGATGATAGCTCAACTTTAACACCGCAGGAATCTCACTGTCATCCGATAAATCCCATTTGTTACTATTCAAGACATCTTGCCACTCAGCATCTCTCTGCTTACAGCGTAGAAGGCCGCCGAGAGTTCTTGCAGCCAGAGGCAAGCCTTTACACTTTTCCACAACTTTCCTCCGAACAAATTTTGAATTACATAAACGTGGGCTAGCCACGAATTCTCTGCTCGCAAACGCATGCTTCTTGAACACAGACCAACAATCTTTATCTGATAAAAGCTCTAAGTTATGGCATTCACCGGGACATCCTAGCATCAACGCCACGTTTTCGTCGCGTGTTGTCACAATTATCTTACTCCCCGGTGCTCCAGCCATAAAAGGAGACTTCAAAACTTCCCACAAGCCATAATCCTTGCTCCACACATCATCTAAAACAATCAAGAATTTTCTTCCAGCCACCTCCTGTTTCAGCTTAACCTGGACTGGATTTAAATCCTTGAAATCACAAGATGACAAAGTGATTGACTCCAGAATTGCCTTTGAGATTCTCAGAATATCAAAATCATCAGAAACACAAACCCAAGCTCTGGAGTTGAAATCTTCCACTGCAAGATCATTGTAAACAAGCCTAGCAAGTGTTGTCTTACCAACACCTGCCATCCCAACAATGGAAATGACACGAAAGTTGACATCATCATTACTTGTGTCATGGCTCAAAACCATATCAAGCACTTTGGCCTTATCTCCATCTCTCCCATAAACAGCAGGCTCAGTTGCTAAACATGGAGTGGGCGGTCTTTGCCATGAAACGGTACTTACACTTGCCGCTCTTCCAACAGCTGATGAAGTTTTTTCCAATTCAAGAACATTTCTTCGATCACAAAGCTCTTCCAAACGGCTTGTTACTTCTTTTATCTTGGACCCCAAGTTAATTTGGGAAACAAGATTACTTGGCAAATTGTGCAAAATACTGAATGATGGTCTGGTTGTCAACTGTTGCTCATCAAAAATGTCCTCGACGTCATAAGCCAAAGCTCGAAGATCATCCAGCCATATTTTGACAGCCCTGTTGGACAGTTGCTTCTCCTCTGCATCTTCGAGCACTGCCTGGATCATCATCAGCTTTTTCTCCCACTTCTTCAGCTCTACACGAATCCCATCTTCACTTGGAAACAGGCACAAGTTATCCGGTGCCAGTCTATTGAACAAAACATCAAGGAATGCTCCCAGGAAAACCTCTCCTACTGGCATGCTTGAAAACTAAGGAATCAGGACTTCGAATAAGCGAAGAGTATATGAGTTTAACAAATTATTAAAAAGCTCAAGGGAAGCAAATGATTTCTATTCATCATTTACCGTCTATTTTATAATGATATAAATACACAAGTTATTATAATAATTACAAGGCAAAGTTAAAAGAAAATAAAGAGGGATCAGCTATGGTGCAACTGTGGTTACATACCACAGCTGCACCTACCATTGGATTTAATTATAGTACATGTGTGCAGTTGGATCCAATGGTTAGGTGCGGCTGTAATATGATACCACAATTACACCATAATTTTGTCCAAATAAAAAAGGAGGGTAATAATTGTCTAAGAGGAAAATAAATGAAGTGGGGTTGAAGGTAATTATTATGTCTATTTTAAAAATGGATCAGGCTACGGTGCAACTGTGGCACCGTGCCACAGTTGCACCTAAGGTTTCCCCTTTAAAAATATCATTATATGTTAAAAGTCATTATTATTTTAAAAATATCATTATATGTCAAAAGTCATTATTATATGTCATCATTACATTTTTGCGTGTGCTCTATAATTATTGTAATGGCCATGCTTGCCTGCCAATACATATTTATATGAGTTTAACAAATTTTAACAAACGCTGCAGTGAAGGGGAAATAAACAAGAAAATGATACGAAACATCAGCAACATTTTCCCATGAGCTGTACTTGGAATTTCGGACGATTCAATCGATGACCTATATATTATAATATATATAATATAAACAGAAATTAGTTAAATTATGATTTAAACAGAATGTGACATTTGATTATAACACAAGCTCAATGTAAGAGTTTATATTCAATACCTTGTAGACTTCACCAATCTAAGATAATAGAATAATGTTAGGTGTTTAAGTCTCGATTTGTTTTTCAAATGTCTAACATTAATTTATTGAATGGTGCACCCGTGGAAACGCTTTTTAATAGAATTTTAGCTGTTGCAGGTCATGACCAAGAAACCACCGGTTTTGCTTGGTGGGCTGGGAATCCCAACTTGTCAATTGATTTGGTAAATTGCTAGGCATGTAGTCCATGTTAGATTAATCGTATTCTAGGCCAGAGCAATGAACCTATTTAAAGTGACTCATTTCATATTGAAAAGCCCATGTATCAATAAAGATTAATTTTACTTCCCCACCTAGCTATTCAGGAAAGTTATAGACACCTTTCCATACATTTTATTTGGGGTATTTCACTTAATTTGCTCTGTAATATTGGACTTTGACAATATTTATCATGCACTTCTAGAACTTGAGACTTTTAAATAATCTTTTTCATTCTTCGGCTATGTATGAAAAAATAGAAATAAAATGACCACAATTTTGGGTATTCACCTAATCTTGTTAGGTATAGGTACTTTTCTTCTAATATTCAAGACACTTTATTTTTGAGACGTGTATGATAGCTGGGCTCAGGGAATGGAGAAATGTTAGAAAAATTACCAACTCGACGCTTAGTCCAAGTGTTTGTTTTGGTTGAGTAATAATATAGTTATAAATTCTTACTAAAATCCTTCTTTGGAGAAGAGGGGTGGATTATTAGTATGGATGATTTGAGTGAGACATAACATAGAAACTCAAGTTGATATTCAAATATTGAGAAAGATAACAATCAATCATCATTAATGGAGATAATAATCAAATCATGTAATTTAATTAAGCCTGGACGACAACAAACCCTGTGAATTTCGTCCAACTTAATTTTTGACCATGATCAAATTAATTAGTATCATTGACTCGACGAGTTTAATTAAATATGTTATTTATATTCATAACAAGTTTTTATATTTGGTATTTTATGTGTCACCCTCAAACACGAAACTTTTACCACCAACTGTTGGAGAGTATTTGTTTGATTATTTGGTTTCGTGTTGGTGTTTGAAGTATTTTTTAACTTCATCAAAGTAGTTTTAAAATAATAAAAAATGATTTTATATTAATTTGGAGTTTTTGAATCAATGAATTTGATTAAAGAGAACCATGGAGGATCATGTCATGAGTTCCGAAAATACAAGATTGAGTACGAGACATACACTAGGATGCACGATCAAGTGGAAGACAACGGCTTTTGTGTACGGATGGGAAAAAAAGCTTAGGCTCGATCGTGGGACGCCTAAGTTTGAACTTGAGTTTTTTAGGTTAAGGGCCGCTTGAGATTGTTTCTGAGAGGTTTAAAAGTGATTTTAAAGAATTAAAAATTAAATTTGTTGTTTAGTAAATTTTTCTAAAAATTATCTCTCACAGAATCACCTCATTCCATAGCAGATTTAGAAAATCAAGGAAATAGTAGTTTTATAAAATTTGATTTTGAGAATAACTTTTACATTTAATATAATTTCATATATATTATCATATATATTAAAAAATATAAAACTATCCTTATTAATTAGGAAATAAAATCATTAATTTTAAAGTGATTATTATTATTACAAATTATATTGAGATAAAAAAATAAAAAAATAAAATAGTAATATAAAATACTTATTTTAGTTATCAAGTATTATATATACACAATTAAAAATATTTTATATACATTTTTATAAATATATAAATAAATTTTATTCAACATTATATCTAGTTGAGTCATTTATATTATTTCAGCAGTTTAATAATAAGATTTACCAAATACACATGATTGATTTTAAAATTCATAGCACTTTTAAAAATAATTTTTACTAAACGTTTAATAATTCTCTTTACACCTGATTATTTTTACAGGACAACTGACATCAATTATTTTAAAAACTACAGTATTACTAAACTGGTCCTAAGATTGAGTCAAGTCTGAGCTCGAGCTTACATAAAAAAAAATTGGGCCCCGTTATAAAGCTTAAATTTTATTTTTATTTTTAACTAAAATCTTAAGACCCGAGCCAAATTGCCTCTAAAATATAATTAAAAATATAATTGTTTGCTGAAAAACCCAAATTGCCACTAAAATACAATTTTGAATGTCGAGATGTTTGACTTGTAGCAGGTAACCGGCCTGTTGATGATGATAAGGATGTAAGCTTTGCTCAAGTCTGAATCTAGAGGCACTTTAGTACTGCAGATAGCTGGCCCCTGGATGATAAGCATGTGACAGAAAGACAACGGATGATAGACAAGTGCTCAAGAAGAGATGAGTTTGGTATTCTCAACTCTCTCCCTGTGCATCACCGAAGAACAAGATGATGCAGTAGAAGTATCCTTCATATCATCCATTAACACCAAACACTGCAATTTATCGCAATTTCTAATCTCAAGCTTTGAAAGAGATATGAAGGTAGTTGACCTCCTACAATGAATTTCAGAGAATGAGAACCGTCAATTCGCAAGCTTTTAAGATAGTTGTGCTTCATTGACTCATGTAAAGATGTCATTACATTACAATTTGCAAGGACAAGTACAATCAAACTGGAAAGAAAACAAACCTTGGGCAATTTCCAATAAATAAATAGTTTTCTAATAGATGTGAGGCTATGCAGTCCTTGTGGTAGCTCCTCAAACACAAAAGTCATGCCACAAATGTATAAGTTCTTCACAACCAGGAAACTTCAGACATTCAGCTTTCTGAAATGTGTTCCTTGACAAATTTGCAAACTCCGAAATACATGAAAGAGTCACAAATTGTAGTGAAATGGAGGTAACTGATTTGCCGCATACCATCCGCCTGCATCCGTCTACATTTAGTTTGCAGAGCAGTGGAAGGCTTGAGAATGAAGCCACAATAAATGAGATAACATTTGGGGACATTCCAATTCTTTCATTCCCAGCAGCATCTCTGTTACGAGATTTTCACCACTGATATCAAAATGACGTAGGTTGATCAGTCTTTCCATGGTGGTACACGGTCTCTGGAGGCGAGAACAACTCTTAACAGCAAAATTTGTAAGTTGAATGGTGAATCTGTTGGTTCTCTATCTTAGATGTCTCGATCCTCTAATTGAGTAAGGTACCTCTGTAATATAGTATTTACGTAAAGACAAAACCCTCAAGTATTGGCAAGAATGGTCCTCAAGCTCAAATTTCCAACCATATTGAAGACCTGCAATTTCTTCTTGTTATCAAAATCACCACAAATACAAGAAGAATGGCGAGTCCTTTCCAATCTTTCCAGAAACCCATTGCGCCAAATCATTCACAAAATCGTGCATTGCATTATGAACTTACAACCACCAGTACTTGCTTGTTGAAAAATTGATCTCGAGCAAAGGTCACAGAAGGCTATATGTTCGAGTTGCTTATTGTCATCTGATTTTTGAACAAGACCGTCTACTATCCATAAAAAGAACAACTTTCTTGTCCTTTAAATTCATAATCCTTTGGAAAAATTGCACGGTAAGCAAAACATCTCTCAATGGGAATGAAGATAATGATAACGTAATTTTCTTCCAAACAGAAGTGGATCTAGATGGTGTCCCTCCACCTCTTGTCACAAGGGCGGAGACAGTGTATTGATTGACTAGGCGCTTGGAGATAGGAAGAGTTGTGTGTCGTGTCACTACTTTTTTGGCTTTTGCATATGCAAAAATAAAAAGATAGTTTAGGGATCTTCTATGGGTGTTGGATACTTGGATTGATGGTGGAGTTGGTAAATGTAAGATTAATGAAAAAAATTAATGAGCTTGTGGGTTATTTAAAAAATTAAATTAATATTAATATTTACGCGCATGATTTTAGTTTGTAAAACCCAATTTTTTTAATTTATATTTAAAATTCTTGGGGGCGAGAATTTAAGTGTAAATATATATTTGGGCTTGAGTATAATTTATTGGGGGCATGATACCAATTTATTGAAGACTTTTGAAAAAATACAATTAAATATTAAAAGAATTTTTTATTTTCAGTGGGGACTGTCCTTCAATAAATCTGCTTGCCCCTGTCTCCAGAGATGTTGTTATTCAATCTAAGAGTAGGGATGACAAAAAGCGGGCTTGGGCAGGATTTTTTCAAGCTCACTTTAAATTAAGCATGAGGGTCTGGCTTGGGCGACTGAGCCAGGCTTGGGGCTTTATTTATATTTTAATTTTTTTTAAATTATTATAAATTTAAAATAAATTAATGATCAACAAGTTATTATAATCATAAATAAATTAAAGAAAATAAATATTTCAAAAGAAAATAATAAATAAAACAAATAAAAGCTTATAAATTTAATTTTTTTAATACTGAATTCTTTAATTTAAACACTCTCTTAATTAATTAACGCATAAGAGAGAGTTTAATATCATAATTTAATTTTTTTGAATCATTATTGATTTATAAATTAAGAATTTAAGTTTTTTTAAGTTATTTTTCAATTTTAATTATATTATTTTAATTTAAAAATTTATTTAAAACAAAAATAGTAGCCCGAACTTCTTTTTTTCTTAAGTTCTTGTCCAAGCTCTCATATGTGAGGGTTGGACCGAAGTCTACGGACTTAGACTGGACCAGCCCGGACTTTTCTGCCCATCCTATCCAAGAGCAGCTGTCAGTTTAGAGAGATCTTCGTATCTCTCATTTTGAACATCTTTTGAGCCTTGAAGCCCCATCTCAGTCTCCGGTTCCTGCTTAAACCAATGAACCAAGCAAGAACGATGCTTCTGCTTCTGCCTTCATCTACCTTGCCTTGGTAATAAAACTCGTCCAGTACGTCCTCCACATCATAAGCCAAGTCCCGTAGATTGTCCAGCCACATATTCATAGCCCTGTCCGTAAGTTGCTTATGTTCGGCATTGTCAAGTACTGCGTCGATCCTCTTAAGCATATTGCCCATAGATTTAGCTCTGAATCTAACCAGTTTCTCAAACAATACCTGGATGAACGCAGGGAGAAAAAGCTCTCCGAGAGGCTACAGCCATGCTCAATTTTGGTTTTCCTTTTTTCTGAGTCAAGAAAGGAGCATTAGAGATCTCTATTGTTTCTCCCACTGCTCGAGCAACTTCAAAAGTGGAGAGTCGATGGTTAAAAATAAGAAGTCTTCGTCTTCATTGAGTGGCCACTAGTTTTGGTGCAACAGTTATGTAATAAGGCTATCTCCAATGCTTAACACTATTTTGGTATAACACCAACACTAAAAATATATATTTTTCACACCAAATTATTATTTTATCTCCAATTCATTTACACCAAAAAGAATATTCTTCTTTTTATTCTTTTAATTATCAATAATTAATTCAATTAACACAATAAATATTACTATTAATATACATAATTAAGTGATAAGTAATTTTATATCGATTAACAAAAAAAAATTATTAAATTTGTATTTAATTAACTAAATTAGTACATTATGAAAATTAAACATTACATTAATATAGAAAAATACAATAACAATAATAATACTCTAGTAATATTGGCCAATATTTTGATGATATTGGAAGATCTAATAATGATCTCCCAGATTACTACATAATTGTTCTAATTTATGCTATTAGTAGTAGCTTTTTTAATTTGTATTAATTTAATTTTGTAATATGTAATCTAGTAATTAATGTTATTGACATTTTATTTTTATTATTAATTTTTGTGTTGAATATTTTTTATTTAAAATATTAGTATAATATTCAAAAATTAAAATAATAACAAAAATAATAATAATAACTTAAAATATTATATAAAATATGACATATATGTAAATAAGAAAAAGTAATAAGAATATTTCAGACTTTTTTTCCTAGCACCGAATGAATAGTGTTGCACCATATTTGGTGCAATACTATTCATAACACTATTTTAGTGTTACATTGAAAAAATATTTTACACCAAAAATGATATAAAAGGTATTTTGTTGTTAAGTTTAATGCTACATTGGAGATGCCCTAACAACTTAAAAAGTGCAATAAATGAGAAAGCTCGATAACTAATTAATTATCATGTCCTTACGAAAAAGACGTGTTCCCACTTCCCAGGACAATAAAATTAGTCTGCGTTGATGGAGACTGTCAGTTATTATGGATGACAAAAATCCCCACGGGGACGGGTACTCTTGGGGATTTTTCCTATTCGAAAATGGTATGGAGATAATTTTATACCCGATTTCTTATTCGGGGAAGAGATGAGGAAATTTTTTTACCCAATTTCTTATTTGGGGAAGGGACGGAGATGAGGTGTAATCCCCATCCCCTCCCCATTTCCCCAATTTTAATTTTTAATTTTATTTATTTTTAAAAATTACTAGTAAATAAATAATAAAATTTGAATTATATTATAAAATTATAAATATTGGTAAAAATAAAAAATATCAAAATATTTATATTATTAAATTTTTAGACCTAATTAACTAATTAAAATCTTAAATTTTTATTTAGGACATTAAAAAGACCGCGTAGATTCTATTATCCCAAAATTTTGTTTTAATTTTTTTAAATATTAATTAAGTATCTACATTTATTTCATTTATTTTATTATCTATATAGAAGTAAATTCTTTTTTTTTTATTGTAGGATTAGGAATGTTGACAAAGATAATTATTTTAATAATTTATATTTTGCAAATGACTTTTGTAATGGATCAATCTTAACGTAAGATATATTTTGAACTTTACTTTTATTTGAATTTTTTATTTTAATATATTTAACTCAAAATCAAAAACAAAAAAATATATTAATTATTCAGGAATCGAGAATCCTCGGGAATCCCCTATTATTATTCAGGGAAGAAATGATGATTCTCTCAAGTAATTCTAACGGGTACGAGGAAAGGACAAGAACATACACAAAATATCGAGAATGAGTACGGAAAGATTGGTCCCCTTCCCTCCCGATTGCCATCCCTATCAGTTATCCCCATTTTGAATGCTGCAAAGGTCGAAATTATTTAATGAAAAACAAAATATGTAGTATGAATTAAAGAAAACAAATAAATTTATCGTAGTCATAGACAGAATGGCAGAGATTGCCTTCTCAAAAAACCTAAATAACCATCTAAAACTAGTGCATAACCCTTCAACCAAAACCGCCGTTGCCTCCACCAACCCACACTTCACATTTAAGTATAAAAACCATACCCTTTACTCCCCCCATAAAAAACCCCGACACTGTATCAAAACTGTTATTACAAGCTCATAATATATAGCCTAACAATACAAGAACGGCACTGGAGAGATAATGGTCTGACCAATTGCCTTAAGCAACAAATAAAATGCAACCCCGAGGACTCAAACCAACCATTGCTTTACTACAAAATACCGTCATTAAACCTCCTCCAAGCAGAGGGAAAACACACTTTCATATAGAAACAAGTTAGAACTAGCACACGCTATAGTGCCAGTGCCCCGATGGCAGTTGGAGGCATTTGTCCGACACAGCCACACCTGTGGTATGAAAACTGCCGCTTACTAGCAGATGCTAACAAACAAGCTCCAAAAGCCTAATATTTTGGGTCCATTACCCTCTAGTCTTAGCTCTCTTCATACCAAGGCTGTTATGGAAGGGGGACACTGAACCAGACATTGGAGAACCCTCTTCACGAAGTGTACCATTGAGCAGTGCAAGCTCTCGCAGTTGTTGTTTCTTGTAGAAATCATGGGATTCATCCTGAAAAAATATGAAAGGGAGTTAACATTCTAGCCGATAAAGAAAGCAGTGAAACAATAGGACAAACGGAGATATGGAAACAAGGCTGCTCACCACAGGCTTGAGCAAATCTTCAAGTATCTCACGTGCTTGCATTAGGCGAGCATCAACTATCTCAACTGGCAATTCTGCCTCAACCAGGATATGGAGAGGCTCATTCAAATGTTCATACCCAGGTTTTCCTCTCATCATTTCTTCCTTTAAATAGGGACAAGCAAAAATAATTAGAACCAAGAACATGCAAATGTGGACATTAAAAAATCTCATTAGAAATTCCAGAGACATACAAAATATGGACAATAAAAACAAATAATGATAATAATAACATCACTATTACCCTTGCTGGATCCTTTATACTGCCGCGTCCCCTAATCAGAACACGGCATTCTGTACTAGCTTCGACTCGCTTAAGCGAGTTGCCTCGAGGACCAAGGAGGCGCCCGACAAAGTTGAACTAAGACAATAAGTTATAATAAGTTGCTGCCAGAAGAAGAAAGAAAGAAAGTAATAATAGAAAATACAACAGAAGAAGTTCATTCATACATTAGGATATTTTTCGACTGGAATATCCACTCTGATTGTCCTCTTAACAATAAGACCCGATGAGCTACCTTGTGAGCTAAGCCAGTTTTGTGCTGATGATGACTGCATTAAACCAGAAATCTGCATATTTTCATCCAAAATATCATCAAAACCCACAGTAGAAGATTAATGCAATAGTCCTTGCATGCCTAAAGAATTAAAGACAAATCTAATAGGTGACCTCCAGTGATTCCAATAGGCATTTAACAATATCACCTTGCATCAGCTTAAAACAAAATGAATTGGTAATCAAATATGGACATAAGCAAACAAGAACACCTAAACAGATAAAACAATTGGCCACCCAAATTGTGTACGGTCATTTTAAGCAGATTCATAGAAGACCATTTCAAAAGGCTTCAAACCTAAAGGCAGAAGGTACAAGATCATCCAAAGCATAAAGCAACTATCAGAAACTAAACAAACAGTTCAGATGTCATGTGAAACAGCAGCTTCAATAACACTATACGCAAGCGTTTCATGAAACCCAAACTGTGACTTCATGAAAAGCCTCCTCAAGCAAACTGTAAAACTGCAATTTAATAATTGAAAAAGCAGCACTCCAAAATAGAATATCTGAACTCCTGCTATCGCTGGACAGTCTCTGACTGTTATTACACTAGTAGGATTTGCAATTCACGCCATAAGTAAGAATTTCATTAATGAGTCAGCAACTGTGCGTGCATTTTGAATTAGCAACCAAAAGAGGGGATACAATGGAGAACCGTCTAATTAGAAGTCAACATTCCAGAACAGGTTGCTAAGTTAAAATCTATGTTCACTGCTGCTTCATGTTAGCCTCAGACTACCTGTCATAGCAAAAGTAGCATTTGTACCACAAGCACTCAAAAAGAAGTTATGTTAGCATGAAATGTAAAATATTGAGTCAGCAATGCTTCTAAAAGACAGTAAAATTAGAAGGAAGATAGTTATGTTAATGGTTAGTATCCGTACTTCTGATTGAAACCGTGATGCCAATCCATTCACATCAGCTCCTCCATTTGAAAATATTCCTCCAGAGGTGAGAGGGCTAGCATGTTCAAGCCCACTTTGACCTAAAACTGATGCATTCCCCAACAGTGTGGTTACACGCATAATTTCTGCTCCAAAAATGTCAATTTTCAAGAATAAGATGTACCAGTTAGCATTTGTTAACAAATTCGTTAGTAGTCACCATAAAATGGAGAGACAGCACGGAATGTTAACTGAGTTAGTTAAAAATCAAAATTGTCCTCGTAAATAAATCTAATCTTCCAAAATATACTCCAAGATGAAAGGAAAAGAAAAGCATACCTTTGGTTCTATTTTATTGAACACTAACATATAGACACAGCCACATACACTAAGGGAACAAATTATGAATCAGTTTCTGAGAGCTGTAAGTTAACTAAATGATTTGTTAGAACCATTATGAGAAGCAAGAAAAACCGGTCGATTTCTCTGTTTAAGTGATTTCTTCAAATTTATATTTTTCTTGATTTTTACTAACCGAAAAACTGCTATAAAATGCTTTGAGACGTGAAGTAACTAGAATCTGATCTCCCCATCACTATGAATTCCTAGCCTCCACCCCTTTTTCATCTTTAGATCAATCTCTCTCTATTCTTCTCTCGCTCTCTCTCTCTCTCTCTCTCTCTCTCTCTCGATCTTGACTCAGATTCACACATTTGAACTGAGTAACGCCCAAATTGATTCCCAATCACTGAGCATCCTTTCCTTCAAAGTATAACTCACCAAATGTCAAAAATACTGCACATCAACATTCCAAGAACTCAGGAATAACAATAAGTGTCCATCAACCCAGTAACCTCCAAATGTGACGCCTACTACTAATATAACCCTTAAAGTTAGATTATCAGGAATGTAAAAACAGTTCCTAGTAGAGGAGACATGAAAGTGTCATGTGAAAAGGAGGTTTAAATAGAGAGAGGTAGACAGAGCATTTGAGGCAAACTACCAAATACTAAAACTAGGTATACTGAATGCAACCTTATACTACAACTTCCATCAAACAAACTTTAGACATAGGAATCCAGGCTTAATCATTTTATTTACAGAAAAGGCAGAACCATTAACATTCCAAAAGTGGGCATAAAAAGGGAAAGTGCTAATTCCAATATACTCTCTAGAACAATATACACAACATGTACAGTTAATACATTTTTATCTTATTTTTTGTTGGATGAATTCAAGTATATCCCAAGAGTTCTCATAAATCAGTATCAACAAGGTTTTTCACCCTCTCCTCCCCACCTATTCAACAACAAACACCCCCCCCCCCCCTTCTCTTTGAAAAATAATAGGGCTTTACAGAATTATGCCCGGCCAACTTGGTTTGTTTATAGCATTTTGTTATTGTAGGAGTCTCTGGAGGTGCAACATTATCTACACTTTCGAGATTTTAATTTTTTATGTGTGTAAGCATCTAATCAAATTGAAGTAGATACAATGATGCTAGTATCTATAAGATTAAGTTTTAGGTTACACAGTTTGGCTGCCCTTCAGTTTTACAATTTGGAAAAAGAATTTTAAGTATTGATCTCCTTATTTAACATACTTTATCAAGATATTAGATTTTGTTGAACCCTAAGCAGTTTATTTACATGCCATGCTGAAACTCACCTATCCAACACTTGTAACCATAAGTAAAACTTTTCAATAAAATAATAGCACAAAAAAAGAAGGTTCAAACTAACCCTGGTTCAACAGCCGGTAAGTATTCGGTAATACAGGCAGGAATGGATTAAGCTTATGACGCTCAGCTAGTAACTCAGAGAGATATCTGCAACGAAAAAAATTAAAGCAAGTGCAGTCAGTTAATTTATACATCTGTACGGACAAAATTCTAGACAACACAAGCTCTAATACCAAGATCAAAGACAGCTACTTATATCACTAGACCACTTCATTAATTCCGACTACGCCACAAAATGTAATCACTGCAATCACACCAATTACTAGAACTAGCAGTATAAACTATTTACTTATACAAAATCACAGAAACAATCTCAGTTTCATTAAATAACCAGTATCAAAATCAACTGTTACCAAAGCTACTTAGAAACACAACAAAATGCTACTAATTTAAAAATTTAGATCAGACATCCACATGACAGAAGCTTTAATACTGACATCATATACACAAAAAATAAATAAATAAATAAATGAAAATCTAGATCTTTTCATTAATTTCTACTATGCCACACAATTTGCTCATTCCAATCACACAAATTACAAGAACTCGTAAGACATACTTGGAAGATGACAACAATATATATATATAGCATCAGTCCTACAAAATCATGGAAACCCAGTTCCACTGAATTAACCAATATCAGAATTTAGATCATACATTCACATAACACAAGCTTTAGTACCAATATTACAGACAGCTGCTAATATCTACACAATAAAAATTAAGATAACTTCATTAATTACCACTACGGTACAGAATTTACTCTTGGCAATCAGATCACACCAATAACTAGAACTGGAAATTCATACTTGGAAGGTGTGACTATCAATATGTAAAAAACAAATCAAGGAAATGATCACAGTTTCATTAAATTAAAGACTATAGAGTTTAAGATCACAATCAACAATGAACAAAGCTACTTGAAAACTCATCCAGATTAAGCAAGTGACAAGAAAACCAACAAAATCAATCCACCTCACACAACCAGTGTCCAAACACCAGATCTGAGAATTAAATATAATAAAACACGTGCGAGATTCACTAAACAAGTAATTCAACAAGCAAAACATGTAATAAATGATGAAGATCTAACTATAATCAAGTCGAAAACATAATTATCAAAAGTTCTGTGTAGTTTGTGTACTTTTCTTGATCGAGGATAGCGGAGGATGCGGAGCGGAGAGAGGGGAGGTGAGGAGAGTGAGGAGCAGAAGGTGACAGCGAGTAGGCCATGAACCTCCCTCCACCTGATGACGCCATCGTTAAGTTAGTTTTCTGCTGTTAGTGTCTACGGTCGTCGCCGTCGGGTCACTTTATCAGATCCAGACGGTGGCTTCAGCGGTATGATCGACGATGAGAAGCGTACGGCGGACGGAAGATTGCGATGATTGATGATGACGAAGGTGGCGTTCGGCTGTCTGCAGATTTGTGTAGCTGGTGGGATGATCCCGACCAGACACACACTCGCTAATCTAACTAGTGGCTGCCTATCGTAGCGTCGGTGCTTAATTTTTGGGATTTTATAGCGGCTGCATTTGTTTTCTTTTACTTTATTTACTGGTGAAGATTAATCATGACTGTGGTTGGTGAGTGGTGAGTCTGGTTGCTTCCTTTTTTTGACCTTTTTATTTTTATTTTTCCTAATTTTATTTTATTTTATTAATTAATGATAATTGCTTTTTATTTTTAAGTTGTTGCTACTTATTATAAGGAAAATGCTTACTAAAATTGTCGGGACGTTATTAATTAAAACTACTGACGAATTTTAAGTGAAAAACAAATGAAAAAGAGTTGGTAGGCGTAATTTGTTGGTAGCTCGACACAATTCTAACAAATAAATTATTCTTGGTACCTAAATAATGTTGTTGACATAACTCTTAACAAATAATTAAATTTGTGAGTTTTTTGGGATAATATTCTTGAATTTCAGTACGAAGAGAAAAAAAAAAATATTGCCTGCTTTTGTAGCATTATTTAATTATTCTTTTATATATATACACTTTAGCATACGTGTCTTTCTATCAATTTCAAAAAATGTTCATATTCATTTTTCAATTTAAAAAATGTTCATATTCATTTTTCAATTTTAAAAAATGTTCATTTCTTCGAACAAAAATAATAATTAGAGTAGAGAAAGATTTTGATTCGATTATAAAGATGGATTCTTTGAGATTTTTCATTTCTTTCGAACGGATGAAAAGAGATTAAAACATAACTAATTTGTTGCGTGTCTTTCAGCTTTAGAGTAGTCTTCAATGGCCACTTCCGAAGTGGTGGGCTGCTGCCCTCACAAGCATTGTAAGGGCAGCGGTTCTAGCCCCCACAAAAGCATTGTGGGGGATAAATATTCTTTATACTTTTAAAAAAATCATTCTCCCTTGCGAAATGCGAGTGGAGTATGGACATCCCTCTCCTGTGAGGGGTTATTTGTTTGGACATGTACTTCATAGAATTCAATGTCATAATATATAAGTCTCAATTATGTATATCTGATTGTAAATATCAGTATAATATCTCTGCTACAATAGCAGTTATTGTAAATATCTGTGTAATGCAGTAATCTGATGATTAATCAGTATTAAAAAAAAAAGTAGTCTTCAATGTCCTGGCTGTTTGCATAATGTGAAAAGAGAATGAATAAGCCTACGTTTGTGAAAGTCGCCAAAAGAAATTATTGGGAATTTTGAAAGAAACTACTTCTTATCTTTTGTTTACAATCGAGACAACAGTGTTAAGTCGCTTTATCTTGGACTACCTAACTAAAGGATCTAAGTTCTCTTGAAACAAAATATCCTATGCAATTTACAATGTCTATATCGACGATGAAAAAGAGAACATCACGCATTAATCTTAGAGATAATATAAGTGATAATAGAGCTACGTTACAAACTGATATTTTATAAATTTATTATTTGAATAAAAATAAATTATGTGACCCAAGAGATACTTAATCTTATTAGTTTAACATACTAAATTAATTTCTATAAAATACATTTGTACAAAAAAATTTTAACTCTATAATCTAGTGTAACATTCGTAAACTCGATCATATAATTATTAGTCTATAACTCAAAGTGTTTGATCATATTTATCCAAATGTTAATATTTATCAATATTCAATTTAGACTAATTACGTGAATATAAGTTAAGATGCGTTTGGAATTGAGGTTGGACAGCTGTAGCTTAAAAGTTACAGCATTAAAGTGTTTGGTAAACACTAGCTGCTGTAACTTGGAAGCTATGTTAATATGATTTTTCACTTGTATAATGAAAAATCTATTATATCTTTAATAATTGCATCAAAATTATTATTTAAAATTTCTATTTATTATATATTACTAATTTTTGTTTCATAGTTATAATTTTTTTTTTCACAACAATTGTAACTTGAAAATTACGGCACTTCAATCCCAAATGCACCCTTAGTCCACCACAACCACAAGGGATGCATTTGGCTCAAGGATAAAAAGCTTGATATTGAATTATGCTTACAAATCATGCTTGGTGCAAATAAAATGAGTTACCAACTAAGATAACTTATCGCCAATTTATATTATAATGAAAATTTAGATATTTGGTTACCTTCGCTATTTATCAAACAATTAAAATATTAAATAGAAACATCTAAATTTAATTGATGAATTTATAAATGAAATTTCATACAGTTATAATTCTGGAGTAGGATTTTCACAGCATATCATCCATATTTTTAAGTATTAAACGGTTTATCATACATAATTTTATTATTATATGAGATGTCAATCTACCTGATAAATGTATAGACCGTAAGTCATACATTTTTACTATGAAGTAGAATTCTTACTCTGCATTATCTATTTACTGAATTTATAATAATCCTTTCTATAAATTATTATAAATGAAGTAGTCATGAGTATGCCGTATTTATTTATTTTTTTTTTCGAGTTTATTCATGCAATTCCATACTAGAAAATTAGTCCAATCATATCTCATCCCAATCAATCTAATCGAGTGACAAATGTGAATACTAGAAAATATAATGATACCGAAAACCCAAATTTATTATTCCTCAAAAATAAAAAGCGAGTTACCATATATTCTAGTGCAGGCGAGTTCATCTTATTCCGTTTTGCCGCATAATTACCTAACGTCCATCTCAAGTTCTCTGCATCAGCCATTGACTTTCGTCTTTACTTATTTGTTTTTCGCTGGATTTCCGCGAAAATCATCAATCGGAGTCGCAGAAGATGGGAGAAAGCTCTATACCCTTCAAAAACCTCCACAGCAGAGAGTACACTGGTCACAAGAAAAAGGTTTCTCTTCAAATTATTTGCTTTGATTTTCTCTCTCAAATAAATTGAAGCTTTTTTTTTTCGTTTAAAAACAATCGTTTTAATCTTGTTTAATTGTGGGAGTTACTGAAAGGTACACTCGGTGGCTTGGAATTGCACGGGCACGAAGCTTGCGTCGGGTTCGGTCGATCAAACTGCTCGAGTTTGGCACATTGAGCCCCATGGTCATGTAAAATTTCTCGTTTTTATAATATGCCTTTTGGTTGATAGTGCAATGGGTTTTTTTCTTTTTGGCGGCGGGGGGGGGGGGGGTGTTGTTTCAGCTAGATGGCGTAATTGAGTAAGCAGTTAAATTTTATAAATTTTGAGGATTGTTTTGAGTTAAATACGGTTGCTTTCCTGTCTTGTTATTTTTATTTTATTTTATTTTTTTATATCAAAGTTTTGATATGCACTGGAGGAAAATTGAAACTTAGTGAATTTAGACTAAATTGAATATGCATTGCCGTAAGTTCTTCAATTTGGATGTGTGGATATTGATTTAGGGTATATGGATTTTTGTCATTGTTATTGACGTTTTCAATGTGTTTGTTGCAGGGAAAGGTGAAAGATATTGAATTGAGGGGGCATGCAGATAGTGTGGATCAGCTATGTTGGGACCCTAAACATGCTGATCTAATTGCTACAGCATCAGGTGACAAGACTGTGCGTTTATGGGATGCTCGAAGTAAGTGAATGCATTCCTAAATTGACTTCTTAACTTCTTTAGTTGGAAAAATTAAAAAGGGTGATGCTAATGAATTGAGTGGTTAGTCCTGTAAGTGATCGAAGAAAGTTTTATCTTCATGGTAATGATAAGTTTTAGTTGCCAGTGAATTATGCTTTGTATTTAAGAAGCTGAGTTTGAATGATCTGTTTTTTGTAGATATCACCTATGAAAGTTAATTGATGACTGTTCAGTAGAACGTTCCCTCTAAGAGCTGCTTAAAGAAAGGATAATTAGTTGGAATACTAGTAATTTGTCAGTATGTTTCCTTTGTGCTGTTCAGGTGGAAAATGCTCCCAGCAGGCAGAACTCAGTGGTGAGAACATCAACATCACTTACAAACCTGACGGGACACACATTGCTGTTGGCAATAGGGTATGTCTTACAGTCCTCTATCTCTTGGCAAAAATTTGAGGTTTTCTCTCCAAAATATTTGCATTCAAAGCCGTAGTATAATCAAGTAATAGGGGGGTCATCGGTGTCCACTGAATCATTTGGCTGTCTGTTTTGTTACTTATTGCAGGATGATGAATTAACAATATTGGACGTTCGGAAATTCAAGCCAATTCATAGGCGCAAATTTGGTTATGAGGTACTCTTTAGACCAGACGAAAGTTTATTCTAACTATGTCTACTTCTGTGGCTTATGCTGTGACCTGTGAGTCTTCCTTCAAAGCAAGGGGGAAGAAAGCCAAGTTGAAACACACCTCGAAAAAGATTAAACTTTGACACTTGAGTTTTTACAAAAGAAAAGACAAATTATAATCCTTGTGAACCATCTTACCTACTTTTGTGTGATGCCTTAAGCATGTATTTGTGTTCATCTTATCCATTTATCGATTGCTTCTTGAATTTTTTCCCTACTTTCTTTATTTTCCAGGTAAATGAGATTGCTTGGAACATGACAGGGGAAATGTTCTTTTTGACAACTGGAAATGGTGAGAAGTAACTGTTGGATTGAAGCTTCACTCTAAATGCTGGAAAATGCTTATTTTAAGTTAAATTGAATATAGTCATGCTTTCACTAGATTATTGATTTTATATGTGTTGATTATGCATTGTTCTTCTCAGGTACTGTTGAAGTACTAACATACCCTTCTCTTCGTCCACTTGACACTGTTGTGGCTCATACAGCTGGTTGCTATTGCATTGCTATTGATCCAATGGGAAGGTGTTTGAAAGCTGTTTTGACCTTTTCAAGCTATTCACATGCCAATTGTGGATCAACTTATTGAAAGTGTAGTCTGTAACTCATGCAACTAATTCTCTGTGTCACGGCAGATATTTTGCTGTTGGAAGTGCCGATTCCTTAGTCAGCCTTTGGGATATCTCAGAGATGCTCTGTGTACGAACATTTACCAAACTCGAGTAAGTGTTTATGATAATTGCATATTACCTAACATTTTGTGCTTGTTTCTACGATAAACTGTTTAAAATGTTCTTTCTGTAAGTTTCGATGATGTTTAAATGATAAGTTTCTATTAAATGTTCTGTTTGTATTTTCTCAGGTGGCCTGTCAGGACAATTAGCTTCAGTCATACAGGAGATTATATTGCTTCTGCCAGCGAAGACTTATTTATAGATATAGTATGTGCCCTCAAACTTTGTCATTTTGGTTTTCCATTTACTAGGAAATGTTTTTCCCTGAGAAAGGGATAACCCTTTGGTCTGAAGGAAGGTTGATGATTGGACTCACTTTCTGACTCAGACCAGTGAATTGTTATTTGGTTGTCATTGTCTGTCCTATTTGATCTATCTTTTTTCCATAATCTTTTTATCTGCTCATGCAATGTCTTTGTGCCAATTCCTGCTGTGTGAATTAGTCAAATGTTCACACCGGCCGAACAGTGCATCAAATTCCATGTCGTGCTGCAATGAATAGTGTTGAATGGAATCCAAAATACAATCTACTTGCATATGCAGGGGATGACAAGAATAAATATCAGGCTGATGAAGGTAAATTTTTGAGATTGTTCATTAAGTTTGCTTTTATATTGTTCTAATTTGTATTTCTTGTTTCAGGTGTTTTCCGAATATATGGCTTTGAGAATGCATGAAATTAGAGAACGTCACTGTCGAAGTTGAAGGGGTTCCTTAATCTATGGGTAAATTTTTGATGGATGATTTGAAATTGTTCATTAAGTTTGCTTTTATATTGTTCTAATTTGTATTTCTTGTTTCAGGTGTTTTCCTAATATATGGCTTTGAGAACGCATGAAATTAGAGAACGCACTGTCGAAGTTGAAGGGTTCCTTGATCTATGGGTAATTTAATGTATACCTTCCTTGTGATGCGGCTCTGAGAGCACATGGAAATTACATAATGGAAGCATTGTCGAAGAGTTTGATTAATTGCTGAAGGAAGAATATATTTAATCTCATATTTTATTTATGTCTTCTGGACATTTTTAAACTGTTTATCCCTGCAGCAAATCTTTGAAACTTTATTTTTTTTGCTTGTTACATTGTTTTTTTGAGGTGAATGAAATGAAAACAATTTGTGCTCAACACAAATGCTGTCTTTATTTTATGCAACAACCTTTTTGTGGGAGAAGCTGAGATCTTTTAAGTTGTGGATAAAAAGAAAAAGATGTTTTATTATTGATAAACAAAGCTTGTATAGCAGCAAAATCTGAGCACACAAGAGGTGTTGCGGCTTTTTCTTTCAAAAAACATCAGTTGTCTGGTCATCTAAATGCAGAAGAATAGTATCTACACTTGCAGCAGAACTGTTGCTCTAAACCCATAGTTCATAATGCTTGGCACCAAGTACGTGGTGCGGCTCTGAGAGCACATGGAAATTACATAATGGAAGCATTGTCGAAGAGTTTGATTTCTTGCTGAAGGAAGAATTTATTTAATCTCATATTTTATTTATTTCTTCTGGACATTTTTAAACTGTTTATTCCTGCAGCAAATCTTTGAAACTTTATTTTTTTTGCTTGTTACGTTGTTTTTTTGAGGTGAATGAAATGAAAACAATTTGTGCTCACACAAATGCTGTCTTTATCTTATGCAACAACCTTTTTGTGGGAGAAGCTGAGATCTTTTAAGTTGTGGATAAAAAGAAAAAGATGTTTTATTATTGATAAACAAAGCTTGTATAGCAGCAAAATCTGAGCACACAAGAGGTGTGTGTTGCGGCTTTTTCTTTCAAAAAACATCAGTTGTCTGGACGTCTAAATGCAGAAGAATAGTATCTACA
The DNA here is from genome assembly GCF_000493195.1 of Citrus x clementina. NCBI lineage: Eukaryota > Viridiplantae > Streptophyta > Magnoliopsida > Sapindales > Rutaceae > Citrus > Citrus x clementina. The sequence continues at coordinate 24,193,413 of NW_006263303.1, read as the reverse complement.
CTTGCAGCAGAACTGTTGCTCTAAACCACTTCATAGTTCATAATGCTTGGCACCAAGTACGAGATAGGAAGAGAGACGGCTTCACGCATTGGAGCAGATCTACTCTGCCTCAGACACAGGGAGATGGCTTCGCAATGCCGAAGCTTAAAAGCCTTTGTCTTTCTGGAATCTCTTTTCAGCTTCAGCGGCGGAAATGCAGAGTCTGCAGAGGATAAACTTCAAAAGGTTGTGTGAAATGCAGAGTGCCATCTGCAGAGGATAAACTTCAAAAAGTTGTGTTGTGATGATCGGACCAAAATGCTTCATCCCCTTGAAGAGGTCAAAAAATGCTTCATCCCCTTGAAGAGGTCAAAAAATAAGTATTCAGAGTCATGTGAGGGGTAACTCTGAGATATTCCAATTGCTCCTGATGATGCCTTCAATATCCGACAAGCGCGACAAGAACAAGCATATTGAGTTCAATTCATAAAGAATAATATCACAAAAACTAAGCTAATCGCTGTTAAATCTACCTTAGAAAAGCACTGGAGCAGAGAGTATATCTGCGAACCCTCAATCTGGAGAATGTGCATAGCCTCTGCGATCAGAATCAGCAGAGAATGAACTTGCTAGCAGGAAACACCAAACCTGAGAAACAAAGAAGACAAATAGTGATCACATTCTGAGAACACCATGTTAGGGGCTTCCACTTGATCTCAACACTTGAGCTTTTCATCCTCTTTCCACTCAGTGGCTCCTTCGATAAATCAAAGCTAGCCCCTTTCATCCTCAGTTCCTGAATGCATCTAGTAAGTGCCCTATTATCGTTCTTCTCTCTTTGCAATTGCCTGCACACTTTCCAGTACCTGTAAAGCTTAAACTGAACCAAAAACACAAACACAAGTGAAGTTGACAAAGATAAAATAGAGGGTATCCACCATTTCCTACAGGTATGTTCATATTTGGGACTGACAGAAGAAGTAAACAACAATGTTAAGAAGAACCCATGAAAGACTAAAAAGAAGCAACAGAGTTGGAAAATTTCTCTTTTGCTAGAATCCATTCTCGATTCTTTCAAAGAAATTCTTCGACCGAAAAGGTCTTCTTCTCTTTGCCACAATTTGAGAAGCAGAAGATGGCCAGGACTTTGAGAAATTTCCATTAATGGGTGGTGTTGAATTGCTGTGGTTGTGTTCATGCAACACAACACTTTCTGTTGGTGCTCTTCGTCTACTGGGATTTCAACAACATGAGCATCTTTCATTTCAGCCATATTTGATAATTCAACAAAAACAAACAACAATGAATAAATAAAATAAAAATAAAACAACGTATGCCAAAAATGAATTGAAACTGAGAGCTTTGAGTATTGCAGATCGTTAGATACTTAAGAACGCAATGAAAATTTTGTAGGCCAAAGACGAAGGGATCGTTGGATATTTAAATTGTTGTTAAAACGCCAGAAGAGTCTCAACGGTTAAATTTCTTCCCCAACGGTCAGATTTTCCCCAGTGGAGCACGTTAGAAACGAAAAAGTCGTCATTTTATAAAACGTCGGTCTCGTCGTGTTTAATTTAACATTGAATTATATTAAAAAAATAATTTAATATTGAATTATTGAATTTGGTTTACAATTTTTCCTTAGGATTAAGTTTTATTTAGTGGTATATTTTTCAATTGGACTTCAGCTATAATACATTTTTATTGATTTAAAAAAAAATGTAATTAGTGTTGATATTTAAATTTATTTACACTATTTCGTAATAAAGAACCCAAAAAAAAAAAAAAAAAGATTTAAAGAGTTATCAATTTAGCCACTTGGGCTGCCCAATTGTGAATCATTGCCCTCAAAGTTAAGCATGACTATGAGGGCAATGGTTCGAGTCCTCACGGACTCCACCTCCTTCAATTAAATATAATTGTGTGAAGATTTCTTATAACGTCTTTCTTCTTTGCGAAATGCGAGTGAAGTAGAGACATTTCTCTTACGAAATGTGAGTGTAGTAGAGACATCCCTCCTCCGTGAGGGATATTTAGATAGACATGTACCTCATAGAATAAAAATGTAATAATATAAGTCCCATATATACATCCCTCCTCTTGATGCTTAATCAGTTTAAAAAAAAATAGTTATCAATTTAAGAGAGTTAGTGAACAAATCCTTTATTCCTTCCTCTCTGAACAAATCCTTTATTCCTTCCTTTCCTAGGTTCCACGTAAAACATCAAAAGAAAATTACATGGCGCAACAAGAGACAAGAGCATTTATTCCCCCCAAATAAACTGATTCAATTAATAAAACTATAAAGTGAGATACTTTGCAAATTCCATGTCAATAAAGTGGAGTTATCCCAAAGCACTGTCAATTTTTTGAGCTTCCGAATGTTCTAAAAATTAATAGATTGAAGAATCAGTAGCAGCTACGTTATGATTGAATCAGCTGCTACTTGGTTTAAATTCCAAAATGAACATGATTAATTTTCATCAAAGAAGGGTCGATAATGAAAGAAATTCTAAAAATTTTATAATTATCTTCGATAAAACCATCATTAACTCATTAATAATACACACTCCCCTTCAAATAACAATAATGAAACAGACGGCCCAATTCCAGCATCTATTCTCTAGTGGGAACTCAGTGCCTGACTTGAACGAGTCGGACTGAGGGTCTGGGCCCACTATTTGTATGTGAACGCTTGGATTCATGTCAAAAGTGTTTTGTCTCGGGTGCAAAGTGGTGACGTCAAGTCAATTTTTAGGGGGCCAAAATGTAAATTGGTAAAGATTTGACGGCCATATTGCTAGCCACGTATGACCACACACTCCCCCCAACTCTTAACTTCCTAACCAAGTTCTTGTTTATTTTATTTTTACAACAAATTCCTCGTTGTCAGGCTGCTGCTGCCACAACAGTTCGAATTCTAAAAAAATAATTCTATTTTTTATTATATTGTATAATATGAGTAGAGATAGTTTTTTTTTTAATGAAAAATGAGGATAATATTTTATTAAATTTAAATTAATGACATCCGATTCCTTCAAATATTTATTAATAATTTGATGTAATTCAAAAAAAAAAATCTCATTTAGGGTGCGTTTGGGATTGAGGTTGGGCAGCTATAGCTTAAAAGCTACAGCACTAAAGTGTTTGGTAAATACTAACTGTTGTAGTTTTTAAGATATGTTGATATGATTTTTTACTTGTATAATATAAAATTTATTATATCTTTAATAATTTTATCAAAATTATTATTTAAAATTTATATTTACTATATATTATTAACTTTTATTTTATAATTACATCATTTTTTTCACAGCAGCTGTAGCTTAAAAGCTACAGCACCTCAATCCCAAACGCACTCTTAATTTTTCCACTCCTAGCCCTAGGATTTATTTTCTTCGGAGAAAATAATAAACTTATATTTTTCTTGTTTAAATTTCAATATGTTATTTGCATTTTAAGTATTGCGTGTGAATTTTACAGTACAAAATCACAACCAGAATATATATTAAAAAGAATAAATATTTAATCATGTATTGATTATTAGCAGCCGGTTTCCAGTCAACCCCCAGCACAAAAGCAACTCATTTCTTTCCGTTCCTTAAAAAAATTAAAAACAAACATTTTCTTGTCGAAAAAGAAACACTACACGACATCGTCTATAAAAACTCTCTGCAAAGACCTTACTTCGATTATTGTTCGATCAATTTGCTCCGTTTACATTTCGTTTCTTTTCCGTTTCCATTTCAATTCGGTGACTTTAAAGAAGAAGAACAGACATGCATCTGTACAATGCGTGGTTGCCGCCACCGGTGGCGGCGGAGACGAAGAAAGAGAAGGAATCGTTTGCTGATGTTGTAAAGTCTGTTAAGGACTCGTACCGAGCCGACGATCCTGAATCTGTTTACTCTACTCTCAAATGGATCTCCGTCATCGACTTGTGAGCTCACTTCCACTCGATTCATTTCTATTAATATTCACTTCTTCTTTTTTATTTTTTTCATTTAGCCGCTGCTTTTGTTGTTTTTGAAATTTGAATTCTATTTCTGTTACTCTTAATTATTATTATTATTATTATTATTATTATTTTGTTTTAGCTCTGACTGTTGACTTCAGTTTGAATGAATTGCGAGTATGAAACCGTCGGTAAGGTGGTTAGGTGTGTTTTGTAGTGCATAGGTTGTTGCCACGTGTCAGTAATGAGTGGCGGCATGATCACTATGATTGATATGATGATCGTGTTTTGATGTCCAGATAATGCTGGTTTCCTGCAATTCAATTACTTAGAGTGTGATTTTAGTATGAAAGGAGATTGAGTTTTGACTCAGTTTGATATTGAAAGCTGTTGAGTTTTTAAATGTTGTGGATTTTAAGCAACAGTCGTGCCAGAATGGAATTGGTAGGTGTCAACTGTTAAGTAAACATTAACTGCCAAGTATTAGTAGGTAATTACTAATTCTGTAATGGTTGTGCTTTTGAAAACTGTAGTATAACTGTTACAAACATGATCTTTGTAAGGACTGCTTGGTTATTGATAACAGACAATAGAAGGGTTAATACATTGGAGGTGAGGCTAGAATGTGATTAGGATTGGACATTGGATCGGACTGCAGCAGTTAATTTTTAGCTGCTGATTCAGCTTTTGATGGAAGAAGAACACTAGTAGAAGCTTTACTTGTAAATTGTTCACCATTGAACATTTCTTCTTGTGAAAACATTTCTTCAAAGATCTGTTGATGTGAATTATAACTAGTGACTTGATGCCTATTTGGTAGTCTTTTATGGAAATTCACTTTCCTTTTATTATTGTTCATACACATTACATCTATGTATTACAGTTGATTAAGTCCTATTTGAAATCACCTGTATGCATCTGTTTCTTCTTTGGTAAAATATTTGGGAATGGTCCTTGTTTTATTTTCACTGGTTTTCCACCTGTTATTTTGACTTAATGTAGAGTTTTCAGCTTAAGTGAGTGTCGGTGTATCAATCACACCATATCTGACTGTTAGAGGATGGTGACAGAAGTGGATTCTGACTTCTTGTTCATGGCTCTGCAGATTCATAAAGGCTAAAAGTGAATTATCTTTAGAAGATGTGGGTGCACTTGTGGAAATTGGGTTAGAATTGTTCAATATTTCACAGAATAAACTTTACGTCCAGGTGCTACATCATATGAGAAATAATTATTTTTTCATGTTTTCCATCATTCTTTGTCTTTTTCCTAATACGTATATGTGTGTGTGTGTGTGTGTATGTTTTGTTTCTTTGTATTAGGTTAGATGGGGAAATCTCTTAGTCAAGTTGCTCAATAAGTATCGAAAACAGTTGTCCTTGAAAGTTCCTTGGCGGCCTTTTTATGATACTCTGATTCACACACATTTTACAAGGTGAGTTTTACTTTCGTCTCTTTCAGATGTATTTCTAATATAAACTAATTGAATTACTGTATATATGGTGTATCATCTTTGTATTTAAACTGTCATTGTGTTAAACCGTTTCTGTTCTTTCCTCCTCTTTTTCAAGTTCTGTCACCTTCTAATTCTCGTGACTTTGGGTTGTGTACATCTTACAGGAATACAGGTCCAGAGGGTTGGAGATTGAGACAACGACATTTTGAAGCAGTTACTTCTCTTGTTAGATCCTGCCGGAGATTCTTTCCTCCAGGTTCTGCCTCTGAGATATGGTCTGAGTTTAGGTAAAGTTTTCTATTTTCTTTTAGTTGACCTTTTTGCTGTTAAAGTGCAAGCAATGACACTGTTTATGATTGGCTTTGTTTTGGATCTACTCACATATTCTCTCTGTCATTTCCTACAAGATTTGAAAATAAGAAAAGTAGTATGGAAATTTTGTAATGTCATGTCAAACTTAAGTTTAAAAAATTATGGAAATTGTTTCTTTTTCATTGCAAATACAATTGAAAATTCAAAGTTTTGACTTAATCATTTCAAGGTGATATTTAACAAAGTAGCCTGGAAACCTACCAATTTCCAAACTTAAGTACGCCTGAGAAGGAAGAAAGAAGGTCAATTTGATTTTTCGAGGCTTGAAATTCTTGAACCTTCTTCCCTTTCTGCTGTATATTCTTCACAGAAATGATGGGCTTAGGATCTCCAGATATGTTGATTAAATTGAATTGTTGCCAAGGCAACAATAGTGAATTTCTTGGGGTTTTCGTTCTGAAATTTTAAATTTCATGCCTTCCTGCAGATCTCTTTTGGAAAATCCATGGCATAACTCTTCCTTTGAAGGATCTGGCTTTATGAGACTGTTTCTTCCTACAAACTTGGACAACCAAGAGTTCTTTTCAGAGTAAGGAATGGGATTCATATTTTTGGGAATTGTTATCGGTTATGCAAAATGCCCTTACTGGAGCATATTCTTTCCATTGCATGGCAGAAATTGGATTAGAGAGTGTTTAGACTTGTGGGACTCTGTTCCAAATTGTCAATTCTGGAATTGTCAGTGGACAGCTGTTATAGCTCGTGCTATAAAGAACTACAACTTTATTGATTGGGAGTGTTTCATACCCATGCTTTTCACGAGATACTTGAACATGTTCGAGGTGAGTGTGATATTTTTAGATCAATTGAGCAAAAATGCATATTACAAAAATATATTTAAGAGGATATCACATGTACATTTTATGCCTTATATTATACTTGGTGTTTCTTTAATGTGGCTCAGGCTCTTTTGCCTGTGGTTCGTTTGGTTCTATTTTTGGTGCTGATGAATTTGTCTGTTTTGTTTCCCTTTGTGTCTTTCTTGTGCTAACCTTTTGCTTTTATCTGGTTCGCAGGTACCTGTGGCAAATGGAAGTGGATCATATCCTTTTTCTGTGGATGTTCCGAGATATACGAGGTTCTTGTTCTCCAATAAGACACTCACCCCAGCAAAGGCCATTGCAAAATCAGTTGTAAGAGATAGATTTTTGCCTTCATCTCAATTGCTTTTAGAGGGAAATATAGATAGTTCCTAGGTTTTAATTGTGCTGTCTTTTACAATCAAAATTTCAGGTGTATCTACTAAGACCTGGTAGTTCAGCACAGGAGCACTTTGAAAAATTGGTCAACCTTTTAGAACAGTTTGTTTACTGACATTTTGATGCTACAGTTTTGGTTTCTGATTATAAAGAGTTATTCATAGTTTCTACGTGCCTTTTTTTGTTTTTCATTTCTGATATTTATTGTTGTAGGTATTACCATCCTTCTAATGGTGGTCGCTGGACTTATTCTTTGGAGAGATTTTTGTTCTATTTGGTAATTACATTCCAGAAACGCTTGCAGCATGAGCAGCAGTAAGAATTCACCAATTTAATGACGAACACACGCTGGATTCAGTAAAAGCAAATTTTATACTCATTCTACTCGAATACTGTCATTACAGGAAAGCTGATAACAATACACAGGCTGAACTCTATCTAGGAGAATCAGAGAGGACATTTTTTGTCAACGTGGTGCTGAAGTTAATTGATCGTGGTCAATATAGCAAGAATGAACATCTTTCGGAGACGGTTGCTGCTGCAACTTCTATTTTGTCATACGTGGATCCTTCTTCAGTTCTTCCATTTCTAGCATCTAGATTCCATATAGCCTTGGAGACGGTTGGTGTTGTTGGATATATTCCTTAAATGCTAGAATTATATATATTTGATATTGTTCAGCTGTGTTCATTCCTATCTTTACAAAAGATTACCATTTAGAATTTGGAAGTTTGTCTAATTGATACGACGGCTGGAAGTATTCAGTACTTTTTAAGTTGGGACTACTTCGTCAAATTAACTTCCTTTTTATCAATTGTGTCTAGTCAGATGACTGCCACGCACCAGTTGAAAACTGCTGTGACGTCTGTAGCTTTTGCTGGGCGTTCGCTGTTCCTCACTTCTCTATCAACTTCTTCGGTGCAACCGGCTGATCTTGGTGGTGGTGATGTCGCTTTCATTGAACTTCTGATGATATCATTATCGAATGCATTAGCTGGTATGGATGCTAATGATCCCCCCAAAACCTTGGCAACCATGCAGTTAATTGGTTCCATATTTTCCAACGTAAGTTCATAGCCCTCCTTTTTCATAGCAAAAATTACTGATATGCTCCTAGATTGTTAGCACATGGCTTATGCTTCTCCACTTATGATTGCAGATAGCTACTCTGGATGACAACAGTGATGAATTATCATTCATGCCAATGATCCAGTTTTCAGAATGGCTGGATGAATTCTTGTGTCGTTTATTTTCATTACTTCAACATTTGGAGCCCAGCAGTGTTCTGTAAGTGTGGTTGTGCAGCTCTCCTCATCTTCATTAATTGTAAGAGTTGCAGTTCACTTTCCCCTTAAGATGATATGTTACTGGTGCTGCAGGAATGAAGATCTACATTCATCAGCAACATCGGGAACTTTTCTGGTTGATGATGGTCCATACTACTATTGCATGCTTGAAATTTTGCTTGGGAAACTTTCAAAGTCACTGTATAATCAGGTATCAATTGTAGGCATAAAATTCTGAGTGTGAATTTAATATTTCCTCTCTGGACAAAGATGTTATGAAATATTTTTTCATATCATTAACAGGCTTTGAAGAAGATTTCCAAGTTTGTTACAACAAATATTCTTCCTGGGGCAATTGCTGAGGTCGGAGTGCTTTGTTGCGCATGTGTTCATTCAAACCCAGAGGAGGCAGTTTTTCACCTTGTTCAACCAGTTTTGTTGTCTGCTATATCCTCTTTGGAAGGAACACCTAGTACTGGATTCGGAGGAAGAGGAATCACTGATGCCTCAGTTTTAGCAAAGGTCTTTCTTTTTTGACTAGTTTTGATATTAGCATTTATTTCCCTTAGTTCTGGACTGTTATGGTTGTAATTGGTTGTTTCTTTTCGCCCATTCTCAGGAAAAGCCTTCTCAGGAAAAGCCTACTCTTTCCCCTGCGCTTGAAGCAGCTATTGATTATCAGTTGAAAGTATTATCAGTTGCGATCACTTATGCAGGTCCTGCACTTCTTCATTACAAGGATCAATTGAAAGAGGCTATTTTTTCTGCATTTGACTCCCCGTCTTGGAAGGTCTTGCATTCTTTTTCCTAACATGAACTATGTTTAAATGGATATGTAGTGTTGGATTTTTAAAACTGATTTCTGATTTTATTATTTATTTTGTTTGTTATACTTTTTTTTTTAAATCACATGCAGGTTAACATAGCCGGTGACCATCTTCTAAGATCTCTTCTTGGAAGCCTGATTCTCTATTATCCTATTGACCAGTACAAGTATAACCTTTTAAGCATACACAATTATCATTGAATTCGTTTTTCCTCTCTCAATTGTATGAAAAATGAAAATTCTGGTATCTTAGGTGCGTTTTGCGTCATCCTGCTGCTGCTACATTAGAGGAATGGATCAGCACCAAAAATTCTTCTGATAATGAACTATTAACAGGTCCCAAGTGGCATGTTCCAAGTGATAATGAAGTTCAATTTGCAAATGAGCTATTGAACCTCCATTTTCAGTCAGCCTTGGATGATCTACTGAGAATATGTAAAACTAAATTGCACTCTGATTCAGGTAATGTACATACACATTTTTTTAATGTAGACAGATGGGTGTCTTGGTGTGTATTAGTTTGAGGGTTCATTTTTGCAAAATTAAAATTTCTGGCGATACAATTTGTGATGCAGGGAATGAGAAAGAGCACTTGAAAGTGACTCTTCTGCGCATTCAGTCTACCTTGCAAGGTGTTTTATCTTGCTTGCCTGATTTTAGGCCATCCTTTCAGAGTGGGGTGATGGGAGATCCTGGTTATACTTCCTTCTTAATAGCTGGATCGTCAGGGTCAATTGTTGGGAGCACTGAATTGCGGGAAAAAGCTGCTGAGATTACACATGTAGCCTGCAAGTAATGTTTATATTTTTATTGTTATTATGGATCTAGATATCTCTGTTTTGGTGGTTGTAGCCGAACATCAGTGACATTTGCAATATGGGCAGATACTTGTTAGAGGAGAAATCAGATGACAGCATACTATTGATACTCCTTATTCGCATTATGGATGCTTTAGGGAACTATGGTAATTAATACAACATCCAGATTAATTGAATTTATGTTATCTCTTCAAGCAACTTGCATTGATTACTTTTTTGAACAATCTTCTTCTTCTTCTCCCCTTTTTCTCTTTTGAAAAGATAAATTATATAGAATAGAGAAACTATTTTTCTATTCCATGCATATATGCGCCTCACATTAATTTTCCTTGAACTTTGTGATATAGGAAGTTTGGAATATGACGAGTGGTCAAATCACAGGCAGAATTGGAAGTCGGAATCTGCTGCCATTGTAGAACCTCCTGTAAATTTTATTGTGTCTTCCCATTCTAAAGGAAAGAGAAGGTAAAGCATCTGATCATTAGGTTATCATCATGGAACTGCATTATTCGGTATCTATATTTCAATTCCAATTCCATTCTTGGTTTGCAGACCTAGATGGGCACTTATTGACAAGGCATACATGCACAGTACATGGAGATCATCTCAGTCATCCTATTATCTGTTTCGTACAACAGGGGATTTCTCCCCACCAGACCATGTGAAACTTTTGATGGATGATCTCCTAAACCTATCTTTGCATAGCTATGAAGCTGTCCGCATGTGAGTACCCTGATCTGCTATGAGTGAGTTATAATATGATCAAACAATTTGTGTGTTATTTTAATTAATGTTATGGCTTTTGGTAAACAAGTAATTTTGATATTTAAGAGCAGAAATTAGGCACATGGAAGGTGTAGACCTGAACCTACCATAAAAGAAAAGAAATTCGTCTTGAATTTACTGTTGTGAGTCTATTGCTGTATGTTGCACAGAAGCATGTGATGCACATTTTTCTTCTAAAGTTTGATAAAAGCATTTTTTTGGATAATTTTGGCCAGCAATTTTACCTTATAGGAGTACTCTACTTTTATAAGGAAATCTTCATTTCCACCCTTGATTTGGATCCATGGTCGGTACAAGCTATCATGTTATATTTTTCTTGATATTGGCATATCTTTGAACCACATCTGCCAATGGGTGTAAGTTCCTTAACAATGTAAGAGGCATTTGAACATCCGGGATTCCTAACCATCTTCCCTTTTCTCCTTCGAGCTGGGTTTGGGTTGTTATGAGAAAAGCAGTTTGGCATTTTGTTGTGTCTTCTAACGTAACTCATGGTTCATCTTTTTAATGCAACCTTTTATTCCATGCTATTGTTTCTGATAAAATTGTTTTAGGTTAATTTCTTTTGTATTTTACTTTATCTGATTCAGATTATCTACTCTGTCATAGCAAAATTATTTCTACTGATGTATGTATGAAATGTTGGTTTGGTTCCTAGACTTGCTGGTAAATCTCTATTGAAGATGATCAAGAGGTGGCCATCTTTGATTTCAAAGTGTGTGCTCTCTCTTGCTGAGAATTTAAGGATTCCAAACACACCAGAGTATGCGGTCCTAGGTTCTTGTGCAGTCCTTTCTACACAGACCGTCCTGAAGCATTTGACCACGGTAGGTCTTTCAAAGCAAAGAGCTCCAAACATATTTAACAAGTTTGCTCTCTTACATATCTTTCTATGTTCCAGGATCAAAAGGCATTCTCTTCATTTCTCCTTGGGATTCTCTCAAGGTATCCTAAATTCATATACATGGCACTATTTTCATTGGCAATAGTGTGATTACTATTTGTCACAGAAAATTATTGTATGCATATGATCTTTATATTTATTCTTTTTTTCCACCCATGTAGTTCCCATCATGAATCACTGAAAGCGCAGAAAGCAATCAATGAGGTAGATCTCTCACTGTATGATCTAGAACCACATATTACAATTTCTTCTAATTAAACTTGTGTTTTTCTGGCAGCTCTTTGTCAAATACAACATCCTTTTCTCTGGAGTGTCTAGAAGCATATTGAAGACAATGGACAATCATAAAGATGGATCAGATTTTTCAGATTTGATTTCTCAGATCGGTTCTTTGAGTTCCGATGCTTCTCGCTTGCACTGGCGGTAATTATTTAGCCGTTTGATATCTTGATATCAGTAGTTGGAACACTGCTTGTTTAATTTTTTCCTGCGTGTTGCTTAATGGCTTGATAAATTGTACTGATGCTTGTCTCTGAAACAAAATTGCCGATACCTTTACCTTGACAGAAATTTTATAATTCTTTAATTCTCCGAACATTTTCACTTATTTGTTACCTTGCATCAGGTATAATCTAATGGCTAATAGAGTTCTGCTCTTGTTAGCTATGGCATCCAGAAGTGATCCAAATGTCTCTTCAAAGATCCTCAGTGAAACTGCTGGTTTGTGTTCTTTTAATGAGTATCTTTAGTACGTAACTCTTTTCTGGTAGTGAAGCTACAGTGATTAGTCCTGCTTTTAAGCGTTCTTTTGGTGCCATTTCAGGTCACTTCTTGAAGAATTTAAAAAGTCAACTTCCCCAAACCAGAATACTTGCAATCTCTGCTCTAAATACGCTACTGAAAGAATCACCTTACAAAACATCATTGGAGGATCGGCCATTATTGTCTGAGAATTCACAAGGAAATAGCAAATCATCCTTGGAAGGAGCTTTGAGTGAAATTTTTCAGGAAGATGGATTTTTTGATGAGACGTTTAATAGTCTTTCACATGTTCATATAATCGCAGATACCGAGAGCACATCTTCCAGAGGAAGTCATGGAAATTCTTCCTTTCAGAGCCTAGCAGATAAATCAATTACCCGTTTTTATTTTGACTTTTCAGCTTCATGGCCACGTACTCCTAGTTGGATCTCCCTATTAGGCAGTGATACGTTTTACTCAAACTTTGCACGGATTTTCAAGCGGCTAATACAAGAATGCGGCATGCCTATGATAGTGGCGATTAAGAGTACGGTGGAGGAGTTTGCAAATGCAAAGGAGCGGTCCAAGCAATGTGTTGCTGCTGAAGCATTGGCTGGGGTGTTGCATTCTGATGTTGATGGTCTTTTAGGGGCGTGGGACAGCTGGATGATGATCCAGTTGAAGAGTATCATTCTTGCTCCATCAGTGGAATCCATACCTGAGTGGGCAGCTTGTATACGCTATGCTGTTACAGGAAAAGGGAAGCATGGAACAAGAGTTCCTCTTCTGAGGCAACAAATTTTGAATTGTTTGGTTACTCCTTTACCTCCAACTGTAACTACTACTGTGGTTGCAAAACGCTATGCTTTCCTTTCAGCTGCCCTCATAGAAATATCCCCTCAAAAGATGACTCTGCCAGAAATACAGCTACATATTGGACTTTTGGAGGAGTTACTGAATAATATGTGCCATTCATCAGCTCATGTATGTGTACATGCATTTGGTTTCTTCTTTGTTCTTTCTTCTTTGTTCTTTCTTCTTCTCAATCTTATAAGGGCTATGAAAGCTTTATGCAGTTTCTGATGTTGGTAACAGAACACTCTAATTATGTTACTGACCCTCATGTTACCATGACGTTTTGCTTGTTTTTAATGCAAATTTATTTTTCAACAGGTAAGAGAAGCTATAGGTGTTACCCTCTCTGTGTTGTGCTCAAACATTCGGCTCCATGCATCATTTTCTCATGAGTATTCACATGAAGGGGTAAATAGTGATATTGACAATTATCTTAAAGAGGAAAGATGGGTTCAGTTTCTAACTGAAAGAGCTTCAGAGTCAGTGACGAATATTCAAAATAATAATCATTCTGACAATTTGGAGGTGTCAGCAAATTGTAGTACTCAAAATGGGCATTTGAAAGGGGATTCGCAAGATGATGTCAAATGGATGGAATCGGTACTGATTTTTATTATTTTTTTGAGTAAACTCTACTTCTGGTTTTATATCCTTTACTGATCGGTTCTTATTTCCTGAAATGTGTAGTTATTTCATTTTATCATATCAACTTTGAAGTCTGGAAGATCTTCATGTTTGCTGGACATAATTGTGGGACTTCTCTATCCTGTAATATCCTTGCAGGTATGCGAAACACAAATTTGATTTTGGTTATATAACTTAAATTATTTATCTGAAGTTTCATTTTGTTTTTGACATTCTGTAGTTCATTCTGCTGCATCTGGGTCCATTAGTATCAGTTTACTCTTTGTGTAATCAATTGGTGTGGTTCGCTATAATGTTAGAGTTACGATTTTGGAAGTAATATTTGTTCAGACAGTGGAAGAAGAACAGAATTACTGTTATGGGTATACACAGATTGTGCAGATTTCAGAATTTGTTCAGAACATGAATCTTAACTCTCCAGGAATTAAAATTTTCCATTTTATCTTTTTTTTAATGAGTTTGCAATGGGAGAAAGCACTGAATTTGGTGGGCCTTAATGCTTATGAGATGACTACTGCCTGATTTCTAGTAATTTAATCACATTTGAAATTAACAGACTGTGATGCCCTTTTCTTTTCTTACTTGGAGAGGTATCACTTAAATACACTATAGTTTCTTGCATTTCTATACAATATATTTTAGTTACTTGGAGCAAATTGATGTATAGAACTCTACTGACATTTTTTTTTTAAATTTTAAAGTAAAATTAAAATCTCGGATCTCATTTTTAAACCTAAAACTCTTATCTTTCTTTTGAAGGAAACATCAAATAAAGATTTGTCAACATTGGCCAAGGCAGCTTTTGAATTGCTCAAATGGAGGATTTTCTGGGAACCTCATCTTCAGAAAGCTGTTAGCATAATTCTATCTTCTGCAGATGATTCTAACTGGAGAACAAGATCTGCTACTCTGACGTATCTGCGAACTTTTATGTATAGGTAATGATCTTCGAGTGGCTTTTAAATGCATTGCAATTATTATTATTATTTAAATGAAACTTTGTTTCTCATAACTTTTTCAGAGCAATGCTGCTTAAATTCATTTGGAAAATGTGAATAGTTACAACAGAATCTGTATTCTCCACAAGTTGACATTTATAGAGAAAGAATAGCCACCTTGCTTCTGTAATTTGCTTTTGTTTCTTCCATTTCACATTTTATAATCCTTTTTCCTTTTTTCACTTTCCACTTTTTCTTGTTTTCCATGATGATCTTACTTTGACAAGACAGTTTAAGGAGGTCAGTGCCAGCATGCAGGCTAAGAATATTTGTGATAACATGGATGCTAATATAGTTTTTTACAACAGGCACACGTTCATACTCCCAGACACAGAAAAAAAAGATATTTGGAATACAGTGGAGAAGCTTCTAACGGACAATCAAGTGGAGGCAAGTTCTCACTACATCTCGTCTAGAGATTAGGATACAACAATTTATACATTAGTTAAGAGTGTGTTTCATTCTTTTAACAACAATGCTAATATGACCGACTTAGATTTGTGATTTTGACCCTTGATTTGAAGTACCAAAAACACAAAGCTTAAATGATATATGCATTTTTCATAAAGTCCAATCTTATGGATGTTGTTGGTTATAGTTTATGCGGACTAGAGTCCTTTCACATTGGATAGGATTTTTGTGCTTTTTTAACTGAAAGATGTACAACTTGTTCAGGTAAGGGAGCATGCTGCAGCTGTTCTGGCAGGCTTAATGAAGGGGGGTGATGAAAAGTTAGCCAAGGACTTCCGCGATAGAGCTTACAAGGAGGCCAATATGATTCAAAGGCAGAATAAGAGGTCATTTTAATTTGCTGACATATGTTAAATATTATATATTAGATCTCAAATGAAGAAAGGGAAGGTGGAGGAGGGGAGGGTCACCTTTTTTACTTTAATGAATGCACAAATCACGGGTTTCTATTAGGATTCTCTTATCATCTATGCTTATAATGCACATTGGATTATTGGAATGCCCATG
Organism: Citrus x clementina; assembly: GCF_000493195.1. Lineage (NCBI taxonomy): Eukaryota > Viridiplantae > Streptophyta > Magnoliopsida > Sapindales > Rutaceae > Citrus > Citrus x clementina. The sequence continues at coordinate 24,177,615 of NW_006263303.1, read as the reverse complement.
CTTTATGGATAAGTTTTCAGTGCATGTAATCTTAGACATATTTGTACTTTCTACTTTATTCCTGGCTTAGATTCCCAATGGAGAAATCTTTCATTCTGATCTGAGATCTATAATTTGTGAATGTAGGAATTCGAGCTTCAGTCAGTCAGTAGCTTCTAGACATGGTGCTGTACTTGCTTTGGTTGCTTCTGTGTTATCAGTCCCTTACGATATGCCCAGGTTTGCTGCCTTAAGTATAGACAATTGTTTATCAAAATGGTTTCTTATTATACTTGAGAGTCCGGAGTACTTTGGATTTGAATTTTTTTTTTTTTCCAAAAACATTTGAAGAATCACAACTTCAACCATGTTGTCTCTTTCTCATGACAGTGATTGAGCTGATTCATTTCTTCACATTTTCCCCCTGTTTCAGTTGGTTGCCTGAGCATGTTACATTATTGGCACGTTTTAGTGGGGAGGCGACACCCGTTAAATCTACAGTGACAAAAGCAGTTGCAGAATTCCGTCGTACTCATGCTGACACGTGGAATCTTCAGAAAGATTCATTTACAGAAGAGCAACTAGAGGTAATTCTTGTAAAAAAGTGTTTTTTTTTTTTCCCCCGGGTTGGAAACTTACAGATTCTCAAATTGTAGAAATCAATTGTAATTTTGTTTATTATTCTTATTAATGCTTGCAGGTTTTGGCTGATACATCCTCATCATCATCATATTTTGCTTGATATGCACATGTAATAGAGAAATGTAATAGAAACACAATGATAGTGAGATATATTGAATTTTATAATAAATTTTACCTTAGTTAATTGTTGATTTTATTTACAATTGCATCTTAAATCATTGCCATAAGGTGTTTATTATTATATCGTAAAGTTGGAAGTCTTGTCTCCTGTTTCTGTAAGCCTCCTTAAACCATGGGATTCATTAGATCATCAGATGGTAAATCCCACAGGACACAATCTGCATTGAACATGGCGGATCCATTCCTCATTCCTTTTCCTCCTTCGGACTCCTCTCCATTGTCATGCTCTACTTTTTGATGCAACTGGCCTTGCTGCTCCCCAGCCGTGCATGTGCTTCCAGTGCACATACTTTGGCTCCATGGTGATGCAGCCCCATCATGGCCAAATGATGACGAGCCATACTGAAATCCGGGAGCAGATGCTGGGAAAGCACTGCAAGTCCCTGCAAAGTTTGTAGGTATTGCCTCCATGGTGTCCCATGGCTTGTTTGAAGGTGGCATCTCAGGTTCTTGTATAGCCCTTGATAAATTGAGCTTGATCTTTTCAATGGTATCATTGTTTTCATCACTTTTATTGGTAATGTAAGTAGTAGAGTTATTCCCTGTTGCTGTTTGCTGGAGCTGGAAATCTATGCGTTTCTTAGTGAGGAGATGAAGCATTTCATCTTTAAAGCAACCAAGGGCAGCTTCTGCCAGGTGAGCCACCTGTGGTGGGGCCAGTGTGGTGGCGATTTCCGCCATAAGATGGGAGAAAGGCTTATGGGTTACCGGATCAATGCCCATGCCTGAAAGCCTCTTCTTCAGCTTGGTGTTCCAATGATTCTTTACATCATTGTCGGTCCTGCCGGGTAACTGAGCTGCAATCAGTGACCATCTGCAATACCATTTCTGAATCAATCATCTAGTTTTTGCACTAAATTTACCTTATCTGTCAGTGTCAGTTTTGTCAAGTTAATATTAAAGGGGATATGCGTCAATGTACCGGTTGCCAACAACAGAATGTAGCTTCATAATTGTTTGCTCTTCAGTGTCAGAGAACTGGCCGCGCCTAAGATCAGGACGAAGGTAATTAGTCCACCGCAGCCTACAACTCTTCCCGCATCTCTGGAGGCCTAACATGCGAAAATAAAACAGAACACTTACTTTGTAAGTAGAGTTTAGAAATTGCGTATTGAGAATTTTATCATCAGAGCAAAAGTACAAACCAGCATTCTTGGGGATGAGGCGCCAGTTTCTGGTGCCGTGTTGGGCAATGTAAGAAGAGAGCTTGTTGTCTTCTTCGGGTGTCCATTGTCCTCTTTTCACGTTATCCTTCTCACAACATGGAATGCGTCCCATCTCTACTCTTTTTTCTTTCTTTCTTTCTTTTCTTTTTCTTTTTCTTTTAAACGGTTTTTTAGTTTAAAAAATCAAAATCAAAATGAGCCAATAAAAGGAAAGAAAAAGTAGAATAAAAGAAGAGAATAAAAACAGAAGTTCTTGCTGTGTTTTGAAGAGCTATGGTTAAGAAATGTGGGGCGAAATATTTGTTTGATGTTCAGTTAGAAAAGAAATGGATGACGGGTATATCCTTATATATATATTGGGAAAAATGGTTACATATGGCATTTGGGGGGGGGGGGGGGGGGTGTGGGGGGGGTGTCATGAGACACCAAAGGTGCGTGATTTTATTAAAGAATTCAACGCTATTGAGCGTGTGAGAGATGGCCGGTAGCTCACCCGCAAGACGCCCGGTCAACTCTCCCTCTCTCTCTCACATCTCTGTGTGCGTGTGTGTGTGCGTGCATGCTCTTCCTCGTTGACTGTATTAAGGTTTTTGCAAATGTTGGGTATATTTCTGCTCTGCTCACACAAGCCCATACATGGAGTTCGTAATCGTTCCAAGTTACATTAGAACAGTTAAAAGTTAGTTGCACGTGCCGGTCCCATCTGCTTATACTGCAAGCAAAATCTTAACTGCACGTGCAATTTATAACTACTTCAGCACACAAAACGTTACACGTCCACGTGTGGCGCGATACCCAATTTTAGTATTCTTCAAAAACTAAATAATAATAACAACAATCATAATTAGGTCCCAATAGTTATTCTTAACTTCAACAAATTGGGCACTAGATCTAACTCATTATTTTGATCGAGTTTTGGTTTTGAATAAACAAATAGCACTCTTTGAAATCAGAATGAAGGGAAGACTACAAGCCGACCAACAAGCCATTGGCCGACACTTGACACAATGCAATACAACAATCGCCACCTCTGAAAAGACATCCCGACTCTTGAGACTTGAAAAGACACTGATATATTACATGGCTTCTCCAATAAAATTTAGAGATGCCTGCATCATGACCAATAAAATCTGATCCATCATCACTAAATCTTCAGCTATTATTCATCTTATATTACATAAGCCTATATGAACCGTACCTTTTCTTAGCTTAATTTTGCACTTATAATTCCTTGGATTGATCCGACCAACCCAAAAGTTGACACAATGAAGCACACGTAGCTAAAAACTCGAAGCATTACCCACTTTCTTGTCCAAGCTTCAATGTTCATCTGCTTAAAGTACATCTCCACAGGGAAGTATATCGTTAAGGGCCAAAATATCACTCCTCCTATCACTCCTAGAACCTGATTGAAGTAAGGGAAGCTCATTGCAATTGCCGTCACAGACACAACATAAACAGTTCGGAAACACAGTCTGAGAGGGTTCCATCTGAAAGCTGGCATCAGCGGTGGTTTCAAAAAGAACTCATTATTCAAGAATCCATTCTCTGGAAACTTCTCACAAATCCATTTTTCAAAATGGGCAAATATTGGCTGACTGTAAACCTGCCAAGAAAAAAATTTATCATAAACAATGATAGAACTCATTATTCAAGAATCCATTCTCCTCACAAATCCATTTTTCAAAATGGGCAAATATTGGCTGACTATAAACCTGCCAAGAAAAAAATTTATCATAAACAATGATACCATCCGCATAACGGTTCCATCACAATTTATTTTGCATAATTACCTGATACCCTCCAACTAGATGAATCACGATAAAAGCATTAGCCAAGTCAATAAGCCAGTATGGCTCGTAAAATCCGAATCCTGTTAGGAGGTTCCCTGGGGTATTGTCCCCGAAAGCCGCATACCCAAATCCTCCACAGAAAAGGTAGAAAATGGTTGTGGTGATGATTGACATTGTTGAGGCCTTCTTCATGGTCTGGTTTGCCGGTGGAGGCGACTTCAAAGTATCCTTCATTTTTTACAATGTTCATAATTAATGTCAGCCTCTAAAGTGATTAGATTTTCGTATTAGCTTCTTTAATACTAAATTTTCCAGTCGAAGACTATGAATAACACACCTGAATCTCAATGAGTACGAGGGAATACGGGTAGGCAAATGCAATGTCTCCGAGTGCTTGAGCGACCAACCACATTTTCTCAATTGAAGTAGTAGTTGAAACTCCTGAAAAGCTACCCATAACAAATCCATTTCCTGCAATTTAAGCATCTAGACATTTAGTGCGCCAGTAAATTAACGAAACAGCATATTGAAAGAATAGCAGATTCACTGCCACACCTATGACTTTGGCAACACCAAGTCCAAATCCGATGAAAGAATAGGCAAATGACATGACTGCAGCAATTACTGACAGTGATTGTATGTTGTGGAAATCCGGTGCTTGAGATAGTATTAACTGAACAGCTCCAAATATCAGCATATAGTAAGTATCCGAGTATTCACATGCTGCCTCGTGCCCTTCTCTGTGGTAACAGTTTGATTTCTGAATTGCCCTGTGCCCATCAACGGAATAGAGAAGAATTTCTGAAAGTTAAGAAAAGACAAGCAATACAAAATCCTTGATTTTTTTAGTCCATAGCATATGGCAATGTCAACAACATACCTCATGCTAATAGCAGATGTCACGGTATAGGCAATTGCCGTCCCGTACAAGCCTACATGTATGAACAAGCTACATGCCCAGGCATTCGTTTTCCCTGAAAATCCATGTGAAGCATCAAATTTATCAGGCAGGTAAAAATAAAAAGGAATGGTGACTGACATGAACCTAATACCAAACGATTATCATATCATATACAATTAGCATATTTTCAGGTGAAAATCCTCAAGCACGTAGTTTCAAGTACTGCTTATGTTTTTGCCAATTTCTGTCAGAATACTAAAGACAGCAAAATTATTTGAATGGTGCTCGAATCATTTTATGGCAAATTAATCTTGAGCTTCAACCCCATGTCCACTTAAAATATCATTAAAGAAGAGTGATTATCTCATTCAAGCATGCAGACCATATGGTGCATTTGAATCTTTAAAGCTATGGGTAATAATAATTAAGCAAGAGAAATAGTTCGATTCACGGGTTGGTCAACACTGGGGAAAAAAAAACTCTTAAATCCGAAGCTGAATATTATTTGGTTAATTTTATTAAAGTAGAAAGTAGAGGAAAACGCGACGGGACGGAACAAATTTGCAATAAAGAAATTTTTGCTGCCTTTGTTTAGAGATAGAACATAAAGAACCATGATTCATGTGGACACGGCGGACTCGGAAGTATGTTTCAGTCAAAAATATATTTATTAAGAATCCCCCCAGGTGTCATCATCTGATTTACTTTAACAGATCAATCAAACCGTATATCAGGGACTCTTAACTGCGCCTCCGATTAAAGTTGAGTAATTAATTGGCTAATTTAATAAAACTTTGAGGATACCGTGACGGAATCAAATTTGCCAATAAAGATATTTTATGTTTTTTTTGGGATGCATCATCCAAACTATATTATTAAAATCCTCACAGGTGTCACCCGATCAAACACAAAATTCATTCATCATCAATCAAAACACAAACGTCTTCTCAAACAAAAAAAACAAAACAAAAAGGGAGAGAAACACCAACGCCTGAGTTTTCATATTACCTGAAACGTTTATAATTTCTTTCTTCAGATTATGAGATGGAGATTTGGGGCTCACTCACGTACAACTTTAAAATCTAAGCTCATCAGAAAAAAATGCTTACAAAATTGAGTAATCCCATTTATGCTTATCAAACATATATAGCATCATCAAAGACCATATGAAAGAATCATTATAAAAAAAAAAAAAATTGAAAACTGGGGCTTCGAGAGAGCCGAGATTTATGTAAATTGTTACCTAGACACATGTCAACAGCTTCAAGATAAGACCGGTTACGGCCGGGGCCATATTCAGGATCAGGGCCCCTGTGACAGTCACATAAAAGAAATGTAGCGAAAAGGGTGACAGAAGCAAAGATCACCATTGCCAAAGGACCGGCAATCCAACCGAGCTGAGCCATGCTCCATGCTAAAGACAGCACCCCCGAGCCTATCACCCCAGTTATTATATGCGCCACGGCAGTCCATAGAGTTCCTTCAAAGTCATCACTCATCATCGATCAGCACATACGCGGTTAATCTCACACAACATTATAAACAAAGCAAAATCAAACCCCCACCAATAATATTTCTTCAAGTACAAATATTCAAATGGCAGGGACAAAAAAAAAAGAAAAAAAAAAAAACCTGTTCTCTTGATAAAAGGCTCGGGATCTTGTGCGGGCAACAACGGTGTCTCATGATTTTTATCTGCGGAGGAGAGTACCATGATGGCAGTGGCATACAATCAATTCTTGGTTTCTGCTGCGTGTAGATGATATGAGATTATGAGGAAGCTTTTTTTTTTCCCTCCGTTTTCCTTGGGGTGGAGAAAAATACTACAAATTTATTTTATATTGGGTGATAGATAGGTGGAGTTGAGGTAACAGGGGTTTGAAAAGTCCACTTATTGGGCTGATAAGAGAAATTTTTCGCTTGCGGTACAAGCAGCTTACAGATAGGCTATCTGTGGGGTCCGCGGATTTTATGTGTCTGTACTTTGTTTTTGGCTTGTGGCCAACAGTTGGTCCGTAACTTCTAGCTGTGTGTGTGTATTCATGTAACGACAGACAACGTGATGTCTTTTTTTAGATTTTTTTTTTCTTTTTTTTTTCAATGTGTTATTAGTTTTCAATTTCTTTTTTGGCAAATCATTTTTTTTTTTTTTTTTTTAGGTGGGGTGGAGAAGTTTTGAGAATCTTCTTTAAACTTTGATTATTTTTTCTGTTTTTTTCCCCCCAAATATTTTTATTTTGCTGATTGATTTATTTAGTTCTGGATTCAGGTATTAAATTACTGCACTGGTATAAAATTATTTGAACAGAGAGTGCAGTCAATTTTTTTTATTTTTTTTTTTGTGTACACTGAATATTAGTATATCGTAAAATTGTAATACAGTTAATAATAAAAATTACAGAAAAAAAGGAAAATTGAATTCTAATTTCGTCATTTCATAACTATTCAAGACTCTAGATTCTTCTCTCTCTCGATGATGGAAAAAAATTTAAGCACGTTTATCTTGTAAGACGACAAAACGTCTGCTGCCTCACATTATATATCATGTGGAACTAGATTCATTGTTTTCTCTCAATTAATAGCTATTATATTGCATTATAAATACGTGGACTTTTAGAATAGCAGAATTTTTGTGGAAAATTCTTTAAAATTTATTTTGAATCTTAAATTTTTGAAAGGAAACAGAACTTAGGTTTCCTTATTATCAATTAGATTGTACATAAAATCTCAGAGAAAAAACTTCTAAATCATTTTTCCAAAATATAGCTCGATTGGTAAATTTTTTTATTTGAAAGTAAGTTATAAGAAACCGAATGAGTGTTGTTTAATTATGATAGTAACATTTTTTATTTTGAAAGTAAGAGTTTTAGGATTTGAATCTACTCATGTGGATGGAGATATAATTAGACTCCCACAAGATTAAACAATAATAATAATAATATAAAAGAATACAAAAAGCTCAAACTTAAGACAATACCTTTAATTTAAAGATAGAAAAGAGCCGGATGTAATTGATAACAAAAAAAAAAAATAAAATCCCAAATACATAGTAATATTGTGGGGCTTGTGGGGCTCATTTATAATTTTCTTAAATTTAAAATAAATTTCTTATGAATATCTTTTCATAATTAAAAAAAACATATATAAAAAATTTGAATCGTATAACTAATATTTTAATAATAATTTGGAAACTCATTTGGATCGTTAACTAATATTTGTTTTGGCAGCTATAATGGCATTTGTTGTTTTCTTAATTTTTTTATTATTTTCTTCGATTAAATAATTTTTAAGTAGATTTTTTTAACTAATTCCTAAATTTAATTATTAAAGGAGACAATAATTAAAAAGTCGATAAGAATTGTGCCACACAACACACCCCCCCCCCAAAAAAAGTATGTACTAAGTTTATGATTTATCGCACAAACACTTTTTTTTCTTTTTTTTTTTAATTCTTTCAAAAAATATTTGTCGATGATCTTATCTATACTATTTCGGGGTGTGCATCAAAATAGGACAATGATTGTGCCATGACCTGGCATCCTTATTCAAATCTATCTTTAAGATTTTCTCCGATAATTTTCCTGGAAAATATACTTGCACAAGACAAGACAAAGGCATGAGTCGTGTTGGCTTATTTCGCATTATCTTATTGTTGATGAATATTTCGCTTATTTCTTTTTTTTTTAATATATATATTGATATATTATCATTAGAATTCTATTGATATTTTTACAACAAAATATTAATCGAAACTCTCATTTATAATTCTAAGATAGCACAATAAATCTATTTTATTTTAAAGCACAATAAATTTATTCTAATCTAAAATGAAAAGCCAAATAAACCCCTATCAATAAAGAGTCTGAGTCCCAACGAACAAATCCCAAACCCCTATCAAATAGAGAGTCGAGTCCCAGCGAACGCCACAAGCGGCAATATTTCACTTAATTCACTGTTTATTAATGAATTTTATTTCATGCGAATGTAGCTTGTTACTGTACATTATCTGTGCCTTAGCCATCTCCCAAAATATTTGTCTCGGTAATTTTACGCACTTTAGAGTGGCATAAAAGGTCATTTACAACGTTGTAAAAAGTGCATCCACAAATAACATCATTGGTGATCATTGGCATCTTAAGCTGCTCTTAATCTCATTTTAACAGAATCTTCTTCCTAGTTTAAGAAATTCCTTGATCTTGCCTACATATATCATAACACAATAAACATTAATAATACATGAGCACACACACTGCAAATTCAAGTAAAACACATATTGGCAGATTAATATCAAGTCCATCTTCAGCCAAGTTTGGCGCTAATAAGGCCTTCAATTGATCCTATCAATCCGATTATCGTCACCAGCAAGCAAATAAAGCTGAACGTTCTAAGAACAATCCATTTTCTTGTCCATGCTCCAATTTTCTTCTGCACAAAGTACATCTCCACTGGAAAATATATAGCCAGTGGCCAAAAGTTCAATGCCCCCAACACTCCCAACACTTGATTGAAATACGGGAATATTATTGCAACGGCAGTTGTTGACACCACATACGCAGTTCGAAAGCACAGCCTCAAAATATTCACTCTCAAGGGTGGCAGTAATGGTAGCTTGAAGGTGTAAAAATTGTTCACAAATCCGCTGCTCGGGTACTTTCTAGTAAACCATCTTTCCACAAATGCAAATACTGGCTGGCTGTAAATCTTTAGTAGATAAGAAACATGAAAAGAAATGTTAACAATGAGACTAAACTGAGGAACTTTATCAGGGTAAAAATAGAATGTATTGTATGTGTTTTGAGGCAATATTACCTGATAACCTCCCACCAAATGAAGAACAATGCAAGCATTAGCGAAGTCAATGAGCCAGTAGGGCTCGTAGAATCCGAATCCTGTCAAGAGGTTTCCAGGAGTGTCGTTGCCAAAGGCTGCATATCCAAAGCATCCACAGCAGAGGTAGAAGAAAGTTGTAATAAATATCGAAATCATCGATGCCATCTTCATTGTCTTGTTTTCGGGTGGAGGTGACTTCAGAGTATCCTTAATTCAAACAAAAAATTTTATTCAATTTAATTTGAAAGTATTTGTTGCTCCAAAGTCCAATCATAATTTTGTTTCACTAGCCATACCTGTATCTCGAGAAGAATGATTGAGTAAGGATAGGCAAAAGCAATGTCCCCTAGCGCTTGGAATGCTAACCACAATTTATCAGCAAGGTTAGCAGTCGGGACTCCAGCAATGCTCCCCTTAATCCTCCCATTCTCTGCAGTTAAAAACATGAGTCTCTAAGACAAAGCAACTTGCTCTCATGCAGATGATTTCAAATTTTCTTTTTGTTACTCCATTTGGTAACTATAATGAAACAAATAATGAGACTGGTCACATGATTAATGCTTTCCAAAGTAGAGAGTGTTAATATGAATTGAAAGACAATAACCGAAACTCAAAGCTTGCCTATCACTTTAGCAAAGCCAAGTCCAAATCCGATGAAAGAGTAGGCAAAGGACATGATTGCAGCAATAACTGAGAGCCATTCCATGTTGTGAAAATCTGGTATCTGAGACATAACAACCTGAACTGCTCCGAACAGCAGCATGTGTTTAGTATCCCCATATGCACATGGAGCATTGTGTCCTTCTCTATGGTAACAATTTGATTTTTGAATCGCTCTGTGTCAATCAATATAGGAAAAGGGTAAATATATAAACAAAATAATAACCTTTCTTGATTTCAAAACAACTAGAAATGAACATGAACAAAAGATGAAGAATACGAAGTATTGAAAATCCCCCACACAAAGTATTAGTATGCAATATCATGGGATAGTTTAAATACGTAAATCATGGCATTCGCAGAGGAAAGTACCTCATACTGGTGGAAGTAGTCATAACATAAGCAACAGCAGTCCCATAAAAGGTCAGATTTTGAAGCAAACCACAAAACCATGTTTGAGTTTTACCTGAACTATCACTAAATGAAATCAGGACACATATTAAAAGAACTATTTACAAGAGAAATATCTGGACTCAAATTTTACAGAGATTTTTGAGAAGAAACTGGTGTTCTACTTAACCAAGATTCAATCTAACAGCATCAATGTAAGAGCGGTTTCGTTTGCCATTTATTGGATCAGGAGACCTATAACAATCAGCAAGAAGGAAAGAAGAGACATAGGTGACAATTGCAAAACAAAGCAAGGAAGCTGGTCCTGCTATCCATCCGAGCTGCGCGGTACTCCATGCCAAAGATAAGACTCCAGAGCCGATTACAGCAGTAATTATATGGGCGACACAACTCCTCAAGGTTCCTGGTTGAGTTGCCGATAGGCAGTAGATTCAAGATTGGATTGAAAGAAAGTAGAAAAAAGGGTAGTCTACACATCAGTCCTGAAAGTTTGTTACCAGTTCTGAGATGTCCATCATCATCGTTGGAACCATCAGCTAGTTCAAGAGAGTGATCAACCGCCATGTTTATCCAGAAATTTCACAGTAGGCGATGAAATTTGGTGAAAGTGTGCAACCTGTATACCAAATACAAGGACCTAAGGCGAGCTACATCTGAAAAACAGTGGCTATGCAATGAATGAGCTCATGGATTTAAATGAAATCAAGCTTTGCCAAAGCTATCAGAACCTTATAAATGCCAATTTCTATGTCCAGCAAAAGTTTAAAAGAGAGAGAGGGATAAAAAAAAAAGGATAAATGTCTTTGTATGCCAACTGAATATGGGCATAGGATAAAACAATAAACTTACTTAGCAACTAGTAGGTTGTGGAAGGAGCAATTGCAAAAAGCGGAATCATGTCATGTGCATGAAATTGAGTAGCTGCTTACAACACGGTGCTGTGTTTTAAGTAAAGAAGTAAGTATTCTTCCAAAGGCAGCAGGACAATATGAAGCATTCAATATCGGTCCACCTCAATAATGGAGCAATGACAAGCACGTTCACATTAGCCATTCTTGTCTCTCTTTTTGTCCAAAAGGGTTATCTCCTCAAAAGTTACATGAATACAACTTTTAGGCAGTACTAGGTTACATCATAATCACCACAGACTAAGAAAAGTTTTATGAGAATAAGAACAAAGTTTGCCACTCTTATGAGCTCGTAATTTTTAGGACTTTCATTTCTGAAGAGAAGTCCAAGGAACTTCTGACCTGAGTACTTGTATTCCGATTCCATTTCATTCGAGGCTCAACAAATGGGTGACTTGAATGTCTAACTGCATTTAGATAAGGGTAGTGTTATTAACCCGAAGGATTAAGAAAGAAGAAAACAGAAGTGGAGAGAACTGAGAGCAGTTTGGTAATTGACTTTTAATTTCATTACCATAGAATAAATCACATATTTATAGAGGTTTAGTTGTATAATTGATGTAAGATGCCTACATTTTATTGGTGACCATTCTCAGCTAAGGAAACTCCTGACCCTAATTCTAATCTCAGTGCAACTTGATATTTATTATACTTTTACTTTTCCAGTAGTCATCTGGCTTCGCAAAGCAATCACTTGGGTCTACTAATTGATATTTCTGGATTTCAATGTCTGTAGTTCACAACTTGTTCTTCTATGAAAACTTCGGATGCCAAAGTATGAAAGCAACAAAAAGGAAAAAAAAAAAATCAGGAAAAGATAAAGCAATGTCACTACGTGCCAAAGTAAAAAAGGCAATGGCTCCAAAAGGAAAACAGAGCAAAGATCTTTTGTATCTGCTTTTTAGTCAACCAGCATTGCTTGCAATTGTAATTAGTCCCATAATTTATGTGGTTATTGTGGATTGTGTATGGTACATTCAATGTAACATAGCAAAATCCAATTAATTATGTTTGTATCTCTCAAGATCCCACGAATAGCTCAATCGGTGAGAATCATCCTTTGTCTTTATACCTTGTAAGTTGCTCATACATGTGCCAGCGGCCACTCACTTGACAAATGGAACCAATTATATATGGCTTCTATACGATCTTATCACATCTCAACAATCTTATCCAAAGAGAGAGTCTAAGAGCCATCTCAAAGCACTGAAAAGAAGAAAAACTTTTCAAGCATACTTCTCACCCATTTGCAGCGATGCAGAAATAACCCAGATCACCCAACGCATATTTCATTGTAGGTGCCAAAAACATTAGGATTGAGGGGTTTGGTTAATATTTATGTAAATGCTTCATTAAAAAAAAAAGGGCAAAAAAATAGAAATGAAAATAATATTAAAGAAAAAAGAAAAAGAAATCACCTAACACAAAAAGAACAAGTGAGGAGGAACATGGCGGTCCGATTTGAAAGATGCAATGATTCATTAAATAGAAGAGAAACAGCCGGCACACAAGGAGATTGAAGATTCATACCTTAGGCAATTAGCCGTTGTAAAGGTATAAGTAATTCCGGCGCCATACAAACTTTCTTGAACAAATATTCCACACACCTTTTGATTCTTGTCTCCTGTAGCATCCACTATTTTATTATATACACTATCAATGCTGTAAAATATCAGTCAAAAATGCCTATAATGTCACATTTTCAACTCACATGATTGAGATAGAAATCTAATGCATTTGTATCATCATTATTATTATTTTATACTTCTATTCACATGTGAGATTGAGCAGAAATGGGCATGATTGAGATTGAGATGCCATGCATTTTGTCGTATCTATAAAAGAGGGGAAAAATATCGACTTTGCTTGCATGATCGTTGCAGAGTGGACCCACATTATGGAACTATTGTAATTGAAGTAAGCTGTAAGTCATAATAATAATGTTATGTCTATATCGTGAGATATAACTTGCAAGCTAAGCTAAAAGAAGCAGCAGCAGCAGCAGCAGCAGAAGAAGAAGAAGCATAAGTTCTGACCAAGATACAATTTCACAGCTTGCGTGAAGGATCTGATTCTGTTCGGGCCAACTTCAGGATCAGGAAATCTGTAGCAGTCACAGAGAAGTGATGAAGAAACAATGGTGACAGAAGCAAAGGCTATCATGCACAATGGACCTGCAATCCAGCCTAGCTGGGCCATACTCCATGCCAGAGATAGAACTCCTGCTCCTATCACTCCTGTTATAATATGTGCCAATGCAGTACATATGGTCCCTAACGAGAAAACAAATTACTCTTTAATAGATTATTATAAAATTATCATAACTGTTGGTATGCGAATTTCATAAGACTAATGAAATTAAATAATTCTAAATGCGTCATAAAATGAATCCTTTATAAAATTGAACATTCATTGTGCACTAGCTACATATAAAAGACACTTTCCGGAATTAAAGGAAAAGCAATTACTTGTCTCTTGAGCCAATCACATGCAAGAATAAATTATTTTGGCTTATCGTAACTTTAAAAGTATAGGAGTATTGGCCACTTGGATTCGTGGCCCAGTGGTGAACCATTACCCTTAAAGTCAAGCATGATTATGAGGGCAATGATTCGAGTCCTCACGGACTCAAACTCCCTCAATTAATTATAATTGTGTGGAGATTGCTTATAATGTCTTTCTCTCTTGCGAAATGCAAGTGGAGTAGAAATATCACTCTCACATGAGGGGTATTTAGCTGGGTATGTACTTCATACAATAAAAATGTAATAATGTAAGTAATGTCTTTCTCTCTTGCGAAATGCAAGTGGAGTAGAAACGTTCCTATCACATGAGGGGTATTTAGCTGGGCATGTACTTCATAGAATAAAAATATAATAATGTAAGTCTCATGCATATATCTGATTGTAAATATCAGTGTAATGATATGTTGTTATTTGTAAATATCTCACCTGATGCTTAATCAGTTTAAAAAAAAAAACAGTATAGGAGTATTTCAAGAAAAACATATATCACCTAAATTCGGATGCTGGGTTCAATTTTTCCACTAGCTTTGACATGTAAAATGTCCTGATGCTAAGAGTATCAAAAGGGTCCCAAAAGCCAGATAGTTTCAAGGCTATATATAATAATCTATGTCTTCTATTACAAAGATAAAAGGAAGATATATAAGCAGAGATATTCTATTACAAAGATAAAAGGAAGATGTATAAGCAGAAGTATTCCCTTATGTTTAAGCTGAAAATTTTTTATTGAAGGAAAAAGCAACAAATAGAAACCAAACATACAAAGCACCAGAGAGATAAAAAAGAAAGATAAAATTACCAGTTCTTTCAAAAGGCTTTCCGGACTCATGATCAGATGAAGAAAAACTTCCAACTAATGGTGACTGTTGCTCTTCTTCTACACTACCCATGTTTCTCCCCTCCAAGATTTCTCAGATTTCTTCTTTAGATGTCTTGCAACACTTAAGGAAACAAGAGCCACATCATGGGGGTTACCGTCAGTTATTGAGAAAAAAAATGCTCAAAAACATCAAATCAAAAATTTGAGCTTAGAAAGTGACATTTAATCATAAATAAATGTTACGTATGGATTATTGGTCAGCTGCAACAGTGTACTGCATTGAAATTTACCAAAACTAGAAGTCATACTTAGAAGTTTAGTTTGTACTATTTGCGTACATACGGTTGGCTGATTTTCAAGAAAGCAGTTAAGACTGCTAGTGACAGAAGAAAGCACCACAAGAAATGATCAGTTTACATATAAAATATTACCTGAATTTGGGACATTTTCCCCTATAGTGAAAACAAGTGAGGTGAATTTCTCATTTAACACATAACTATCAGGTTGCAATTTGTAGATTCATTTATTTTCCAAGTTTGGTTTCTTGCACTCCATTGTCGCCACTTACCGGGGCTCAGTGAGGTCAGATGCCCCCACCTGACGTTTATAATAAGATTTTTTTTTTTCAATTGTTTTATTTATAAATATTTACATTTTGATCTCTGCTTAAAAGCTTTAGGCATTGACACTTTTAATTTTAATATAATTGGGAGATTTGTCGAGTATTAAAGTCGAAAATCTACACCCATGGAATATAACAAGATTGATTTTCTTGCACTCCATTGCTGCTGGCGTTATAAATCTTCCATTTAATTGGACAGTCATTGAAATATCGTGCCACAAAGTGGAAGCAACAAATGGAAATCTCTTCAAAAGAATTGAGAAAGAGTTACAAGGCAAAGAGAAATGAACCGTTTTTCTCTGTGATATACACAATTTTTCTTACTCGTCATAAGCATTTAGCACCAAAGCAGGTATTGAATTTCTCTTATGCTAGAAACAGCAAGAAACCCGCTCAATATGTTACTGAGCAAGAGCTAGGGAAGTCGAGATAATGGCTTGTCTGCGTTTCGAAGCTGAATATATAAATATATACAGCAGCCTCCAAGTTGATCCGTAGCTTCAGGAAATACATCTCATAAGCCGATTTGCTGCTTTCATGAACTAAGTTTTTACTTGATTATCATCTGCCAAATCATAATTCCTTCAAGTTATGGCCACTTTCCACAACATAATATCACTAAGTTCAAAGAATGATAACGCACAGGAAGAAATTGCAAAAATGTGAATGCAAGTTTTGATCAAGAAATTACCACCTGGAGTAGGATCTTCATGCACAAAGAAACTAGCAGCTACTATCAGATAGCAAAGAATCAGCATGAGTCCTTTAAAGTAATTAGAAGTTCCTTCCTGCAAACATAATAACAGCAACAGTCAAGAGGAAAATCATGGAACCCTATGTAAAAGTACAAACACCATACAGGTTATGAAACTACAAACCTGCAGAAAGAATGCCACAACTATAACAGTTATGAAAAGAGTTGCCGTCTCAAAAAGTTGAAAGTTTAAGTCCATAGGTCGACCCATTATCCACCCAATAACCACGCAAAATGGGATCTGTGGTAATCACAACAATAACACAGGGTTCTGAGTACACTATTCCAAAAAGAGCAAAAGGATAAAATGCAAGTGACAACGATCAGCACGGCAATCAATTAGAGAATAAGCAAAACATTTCATCAATACATGAAGCACCAATCATTAAGTGGAAAGAAAGAATGGGGGAAAAAGGGTATATTGGAAAAACTCATATTGATACCATAAAAGATTCGCTGTAGATTTGCTGTCTCAATAGAAAGAGTTGTTAAAGAATGGATGGGCATAGTTTTTTTGTGAAATGTAACAATTTGCAAATGCAATCAATGCAAGCTAGATGCAATAACTTCTTTCTTCCCTTTTCTCTCAGTCCATTTCACTTTTTACCTCTATTCCTTTTGGGTTCTTCTTCTTTTCCTGAGTGCTAGGTTCAAGTTCTCATAACCGTTACTTTTAAATAATTTGTAAGTAAATTTTAAACAAACCTACTTCAAGAAAAGTTGCACTTTTCACAATCACAAAACCATTCAAAGTTGACCTTCACAATCAAATGAGAATGAGAATCTCTTAAAGGCAAATCAGATTAAACAAATGTAGTGAATTTTATCTCCAAACTCCAGTTACTCAAAGCTCCAGAACTACATTTGAAATTTCCATATAATAAATAGTGTCTTGTCCATAACACAAAATCGATTGTAACAATCAAAAAGTCTACACGTAAGTGCAAAGAAACCCAGAGCCGCTGCAATCAAAATAAAAAACTAAAATGCAATTAGAAGGGACCATCTGATAGTCAACACATACCCCAAACATAGATATCTGTGTCGATGACCCTATTGCCACTCCCAAAGATATGTCCTGCAGAGAATGTATACATTATAGCAAGCACTGTAACAGTACAGTGAAATGTAAGAAAAAGAGTTAGAAGAGTTGCTCACAAGCTTGTCTTTCATGGCAAACATAATAGCACTGGCATGCTCCGCAGCATTCCCTACAATTGGGAGCAAGATAACACTTATAAACGAAATCGGTATGTTCCATGAAGCCGACGCTCCCTACAAAAGAAGCATATTATCAGTAAAAACTTATCACAGACACTCTTGGTAACACATAATTGAAATCTTACAGAATCAAGATCTACTATCTGAATACATCCCAAGCAATGGCATGATAATAAAGAGAATCAACATCAAATTGTGTGGTGGGAAGTAAGAAAAGGTCTGATCTGAATCTAATTTACTATCTGCCATACAATACATCCCAGAGATACGTCTTCAGGGTTGGTTTCAATATAGGCCTAGTGCAGCTGTTATCCTCATTGAACCAAGTCCTTTCTTCTGTTGCTTGTAAACGTGAGACATGTATTCATATGTGCCAAACCAGCTCTTAATTACCATAAGCACTAAAAGACATTCACAGCATAACACAGAAAAAAGGGGGGGGGGGGGGGGTACGGGTATTTCCTAATCGTAAGACCCACTTTCCATCGCAAATAATGAACAATGGCGGACAATTGTCCATGAAGTCATAAACCATGGAAATTTTATGATAAACATCTGAACAACAAAGAGAAGTTGAAAAACCAAATGTTACCTCTATGGCATCAACTACATACTGTGATAGGATAGAGATCCAAGCTGTCATTATTGCAAGCCAAATCAATGATTCCCATTTAGAGATCTCTGGAGCTTCATTATCATCATGATTACCACCATGATCTGCATCATTCCCAGTCTGATTCTCATCCTAAGTTCGCAGATAGTATCACACCAATAGTTATTCTAAACAAAAAGGACAAACTGGACAAACATTTAATTACATAAGAAAATTGTAACCAACCTCGCTCAGAGGAACGTATAGCTCCGTTTGACCCCTTAATTGGAAAAAAAGATAAGCACCATATGCCACTAACATAATGCAACTGCTAAATCTTGAAAGAGCCAGCTCTGACTTTCCAAAATGCACCTCAGTGTGTGTGTAGTGAAGAACAGCAGGAAAGACTAGGCCCATGACCGCCATTAACAAGAGTCCTGAATTCACAACCGCAGATGCCTGCATGATTACTTGGCTCAGTGATAGTATTCAAAAAGACAAGATAAAATGTGAAAAGAATCTTTACAAAAAGACGCTTGTACACCTACCTTATTAAACACCTGTTCCTTTTTACAACAGATAAGCCCACCACAAAAGAATGCACATCCAAGCACCAGCAACATATTCGATAAAATTGAACCTAATAATGACAGCTGAACAACACGTATCATACCACTTTTCAGTGCATAAATTGATATAATCAGCTCCGTTGCATTTCCAAATGTAGCATTTAAAAGGCCTCCGACTGCAAATTCCATTTAAACAACCAGACAAAAAGGAATTAGTAAAAGAAATTGCAATCTGGACCAAACAATGTTATTGGTAATTAAAGATTCAAGCCAAACACACAATTGATTTAGTGTAAGAACTAGAGAAATCATTTAAGAATGCACTAAATGCCATGAAAACAATATATTAGAAACCATTGAAAGAGAAGGAAGAAAAGTCATAAAAAGAAAAAAGAGATTCTCTCTATAACAGTTAAGTGACACATTCATTAATAGAGATCTATTTACAGTATGGCGAACATGAATCTAAAAAAACCTCTACAAGTTTACTAAGCATTTCTAGTAGAAATTATCACTATTGTCATGCAGTAAAAAAGGAAGAAATAACGAAGTTGCAATGACCTAACAACACTTTAAAACAAACAATGACAGCACAAAAAGCAAACACTTACTTCTGCTAAGAGAAAACAAACAAAAGATTAAATATACTCTTAGTCAATCATAAGAAAAGTAAACATTTTGTCAATTGAATAAACCTACGATATTAAAATATGACAAATTATACCTGTGGCTCCGGTGAAGAAAGTCAGTTGCCTGTATCGTAGAAATGGATAACTCATATTAACTACTACAGAAACAATAAAATCACAAAATAATTAAGAGAGAGATATGTCAATCCTTACTCTGTAGCGTACCCTAAACGCTCTGCCAAGGGTGTTATACCCAGCAAGCTCAGAAAGAACACCCATCCCTGTAATCCACCTCAACAAGTTAACAAAATAATAACTAAGCAGCAATGAGCAAAACAATCCAACCAACAAACGTAGATGATTGAACTCACTTTATGACCAGTCAAATTGTGAACCATGATTGCAAGAGGGCCAAAAGGCATAAGCAAGTTCAGTTTATTTGAAAAAACTACAGTCTTTATACTCCTACATACACTATTCTGCAAAATTTTGTTCCCACTAGAAGGGAAATCCCCAGAAACAGATCCATTTTGAAGTCCATGAACACGTTGTATCTTTTCAGACTCTGCTTCCGGAGTAAAAAGACTATCATCCTCAAACTCATGCATCGATCTATCACCCAACGATCCCATCTGCTAAATCAAATATCTCTTTGTTAAAAAACATCACTTCCACAAACAATTGCCTAGGTCATTCAATAGCTTAAGTATTAAATAATGAGCAAAGCAAAAACTTACTTCAAGATTGGATTCAGCTCCCTCCAACTGTAACTTAACGTCCATCTCTAGTTATACTCTAAAAGCAAGATAACTTGTCTGTATCCATCAACAACCATGAGCACATTGAATGCTCATTGTACACTTTCCTCAATACCGACAAAGTAAAGCCCGAGAAATGAAGTTGTTGCAGCAAAACAGAACAAAAAACAGCATCAATCACCTACAAAGCGCTCCCAAGATCAATGCTTTCTAATAATAAATTCCTACAAGAAATCCAACAAAAATATCAAATTAACATCAGAACTACACAGACCAAAATCTTTAATGAAATCAGATTCTGGGCACTCATAAAACTAAAACCCCAAAACCCAAATCCCAGTCAACAACCAAAAAAGAAAAACAAGAACCAATTTTTAACTCCAAAAATCAGATCTTGCGCCAAAAAGATCAACTCTTTCAACCACAACACAAAAACCACTATAGAAAAATGAAAACTTGACGAATCAGATCGAAGAAAGAACTAACCTTGACGCCAGCCTAATTGGGTATCTGACAAAAATATCAAAAAACTGAAAAAAGTAAGGAAAAAAAATACAACAGTTTGGTAAAGAAAATAAAACGAACAAAATAGTGTTCAAAAGATGGCTGTACGAAAAGATATGGAACTTAGATTTCTCCGAAATCTTCGTGGGTTTTTAGGTTGTAAGAAGAGTTTACTATCATTAGAATTTTTTTTTTCTTTTTCAAATCTCAAGTACCGTCATGTCCAATTAAACTGTGCTCTAATGCCCGATCTAAATATTCAAAGTTTTCTATTTCAATATTTTTTTGTTTAGTCCATATAAGTCATCTTCGTCCTTCGAGGCAGTTTCCAGGACAAGATAGTTGAAAAAAAAAAAAGAAGATGCATTCTTTAAATCGGTTGCTGAAATTACAAGTACACAAAATCTTTTGGCTTTCTAACTACAGTTTAGGCCGGTTTAAAAAATATTTTACTAATAGATATTAAATTATTATACTGTCTTTTTCAGATATATTTATTTATTTATTGAATTATTATATTTTCAGTGTTTCTAATACTGTGGGCTCAAATGCAGAGTATTATTAATTTTCTAATCACGTATCTCGAACGTTTAAGTACGATAGCTTTGAGGCATTATAGTTGGATCAAATTAATATAATAATATTTTTTATGGCAATAATATAGAAATTGATTGTTATTATTAAGAAGTGTACAATTATAGGAAAAAAAAAGGTTAATGTGACGGAGTATTCTTGTCTCAACCCTTATAATAGGTTTAATGAAAGAAATAACATTTAATTTCCTTTCCAAACTATGTATTTAGTAATTAATATTTTTTATTATTTATGTTGAATTATGTTTCATATTAATTAATAAATTAGAGTTGAATTTATATTTAGGATATACCCCTCCACTTAATATACTATTTCTTTAAATTACACACTTAAAAATCCTATGGCCCAGTCCCTCAAACCGTTTACTTGTAAATAGTGACATTTTAAAATCTTTTATCTCAATAATATTGTAAATCTATATAAGCACATATAGGATGATGATCATACAATGTTATCTTCTTCCCATGAAACCAGTAGTGGAAAAAACTTTGATTGCCATTAGTTTATGTATATTATTTTTGCATGAGAGGAAAAATTAAAAGTTATATTATATTCAGAGTGTATCACAAGTCTATATTGATGTAGATATTATATTTTCTCTCTACTTCTTGTCCAACGATCCAATGTGTAACTTCGAACCTAAAGAATAAAAAAAGAAGTTATATTTTTTCTTTTTTTTATAACTTATGACTAATATCTAGACATTTATATTTAAATCAGATAAGTGAATATTAATTTTTTTTCTAAATAAAAAAATTAATGGAAAGTAAATATTTTATTTGAATATATATATGAGATATATGCATATCTGACATAATCCCATTTTCACTTATGAAAACATAATATCAAATAACTATATTTGAAATAATAGTTTATCTATTAAAAACATATAAGATACTTCTTCAGATGTTGAGAAAACACAATGAAACACACCATCCAAACATTTTATGTTCATATCCATTCAAACTTTATGCAAATTTAAATATATTCAGATTTCAAACCATAATAAAAAACAAATACCACCTTAATATCAAACAATTAACATACAGCATAATTGGTTCTTCGCTATGGGATGAAAGTCAAGACTGCCAGTTTAAGGAGATCAAGGGAAAATAAATTCCCTTAACATTGCGTGTATTTACATTTGCTTATCCTTCGGACTCAAAATTGATGGCAAGATAAAGAAATTTCCAATTTGGTTCACAAAACTTTGGTTACAATTCAAAGTTGCTTGTTGTCCCGGAAGCTGAAGAAATTTCTCAACTATTTCCTCCCAAGGAAATTAATGTCTGCAGGAATACCTTTTCAATCCAATTTTAGCCTCTTTTTCGTGCTTCATCAACATCATGTATCATAAAATCAAAAAAATTATGTTGAAAAGAATTGAAGGTCCGGACTGGACTTGGGACAATAGCTAGCAATATGACGTACGTTATTTGTGGAAGTCTTAATTAATTTAAATATACATTTTACAAGATAAAAGAAAAAATGTACTCAAGAAAATTTGTACAGACTTAATTAATTATTAATAATCAAAGTTACAAAAATCCAACTATGTACCTTACGAGATATTTTAGAATAGATTAGAGATAATAACTAATATATTATAATACATGTATGATATGCGTAAATAAATTTTATATAATTATTAGTTACATATTAAATTTTTAAAATAAATACACCCATAATATAATATCATCTGCGCATGGTATGATTGACTATTCTAGAATTTATTGTGACGTTAGATGTTAGATCTCATTAAGTTGCTGTTTCTTTTCTTTTCTTTTTCCCACATATTTTTTCAAATTAAGCGACTGCTGACTGGAAACCTCAACTACCCAGACGAGGACCTCTAGTCTTTCAACCTTTAAGCAAGCGTTAAAGATGTGAGAGGAAAAGTACATATGTATGTGCGCGCGCGCGCACACACACGATTAATACATGCATTACTAATTTTTAATACGTGCATGCTTAAAATATTAAATTTGCAACACACTGATAAAATGTGCTCATAGAAATTTGAAAGACGGTAACATATTCACAAGAGAGAGCTAGAACAAAGCAAAGTAACCAAATCTAAAACAAGAAACTACTATTCATTTTTTATTAACCTATCTTCGTGATCAGTACAATTTTCATCAACCCTTTGCTGTAAATATCCTGCAAAATCCTGCGTTTGTTCCTTCACTCTCACATAATTGTAACCTCTTAAACCCTAACCTTATATGCATTCTAACCTCCCTGCATATCCATGCAAGCGTAAAAACACCAGCAATTCCCATAGCTATGGCCGCAGTGAAGCCAGTCAAGGCCCCGACAAGCACAAACACAGCCGACACCAACAAGGGACTGAATATGAGGAGAACTGGTGAGCTTATGAGTAGAAGTGTAACCGTTGCCAAGAAACTGAACCCCATCATACCGAACAGCGGGCCCCCAATGGCTACGCCGGCCAGTGAGGCGCACAGCATCGACTTTCCGGAGACATGGTGGGTTAGGGTTCTTCCTCCAGTGGTGGTGGTGGTTGGCTGCTGGTCCTCCTGTTGGTGATCAGCCATTGTTCTTGGCCTTGCGTCTTTGTTGTTTGCTTTATTAGCTTTTGCTTGCTTTGGAGGTAACAATAATTATATAGCATTCGTACAGGAAGTGCAAATGAGAGACGTGTTGTTTTAAGGCTGAGTGTTGTGAGCTTAGGTGGCGGCTCTATGTGTTATGTGGAATGTGTTGATTTGAAATAGGGACACGTTAGGTACTGGACTGGTTATCCAGTTATCCTTCTTTTGTGGATAAGTGTGTGCTTACAAGTTTGAAAGAAGCCATTCCTATTAGTACACAATATCCCCATATGGAGCTTTTTGGATGGGAATGCATGATAAATCATCAACTGTGGATATACGTACATTACAAGTCCACTGGCTGGTTGTGTTAACAATGGAGACAACAGACAAGCCTTCGCGGGTTTAAATGCAAGGTGTAAAGAAATTTTAAGGGCTTAGATTGCTGAGTGAAATCTGAGAGAGACATTAGTCAATTCTCGAATAGCTCAGCAGTCTTGCTTTTCAATTATAATAGAAATAATGGGGATGAGGCGTCCGTCTACAAGAAATACAAAATGAGCAAATACAAGAAACCGCATTTTGCTTTCCACTAGCATATTATATAGGACCAGAAGAATTAGACATGAAACCATGACATGAGATATGAAAATACAATAATCAATTTTGCGTTTACTTGATCTTCCTAATCCTCCTTCCAAACTCTGGAGTGTTAAAAAGTTGTTTTTGCGACTTGTGGTAGTGATTTTAGAAGAGACACCGAAGGCTTCCGGGTCGTGTGATTTAGTAAGATCATGAGAGTCAGAAGAGTCAACGCCCCGGCCTGATGTGCGGTGCCAAGTGACACATGCACATACGAGAGAAGCGTTGAAATCCCCAAGGTGACCTGCAATAGTGACGATTATTAGGTTTGTTAACAGGTAAACGATGGGTCCTAGACTCCTAATTAAGATTTAAAATAACAAAATTCTACTTGTTAGATAGGGTCAGAAAAGTGAGTCTAGGAACAAGAGGCAAAGACACACAAACAATTACCTGAAGTGCAGCCATGCCAACCGTGCTTCCAATCAAAGATCGAATTGCAGGATGTATGTCTAACTTTCTTGTTGACCACCATAGAGCACCAATTGATAATAAGGTAGTAGTTGCAAGGATACGGTGGTCAAGCTGCACACATAAAGAAAACTGTAAAACCATTGTTTGACATATCTATTTATGAGAACAGTTATGTCAGTGGCGAAATATTTCATTTGAATATTTTGAGTTCCAAATTGTAGTTTATAAAAAATTTTGATATCTAACTGATATGTTAAAGAACAGTTAGCAGGTCTCTTATTTCAAAATGGAATAAGTATCAGCCCACAGGGGCCTGAATAAGTGGTTTTCAAACATCTTTATTTGGTTGGCCACCCGAATTTGAATCGTGGGAGAGGTAGAGGGTTAAAAAATTGACTTGAGGTTTGTCCACCCCTCTACTTTTTTTCCAAAAAAAAGGAGCAAAAGTGTCAACTTGTATGGATTGAAGTGGTTTCTTGGAAAACTAGTGTGTTCACTACAAGGACACTTATTCTTAAAGGATTCAATCCTTAAAAAGCAAGTTTTCCTTCAAGTAAATGTTTATCTGAGAACAAAAATTTATATATAATCCCCTTACCCTGCCCTCAAGCTTACTTTTAGTTTGTTTACAATAAATTTATATATGATCTTCTGGAAAACCATGAAACTTAGGATGCAAGCATACAGGATGCAAGATTAGAATAGAGAGCATACCTGCACCATTGATGTATTCTCAAAGAAGTTGCGAATTAGTGGCTTCATATTAAATATGTCATCAGGAATCCATGTATCCCCCATCTTTGGAAAAGTATTATATGCATGCCCCTGGAAAATCAGTATGCAATATAATTGAAGGTTGATTCTAAGTAGAAAAGTCATACTATCTAATTGATTCTTTTGAAAGACCAGAAACAAAACGAGAACAAAGATAGTTACTCACCGCATCATTACCAGCAACGAATGCCCCTGAGACAGCAGTAATGCCTACAATGAAGCTTACAGGAAGGGCAAGTTTTTTCACTTTTGCTGCTCCACGAACCCAAGCAACAGATTCAGCAGGTGGTTCAGGCATGACAACCGAAAGAGCAGTCCAAAAGAGGCCAGTGTAGATGACAAATGCAGAAGTCAGATGAGCTGTTAGACGGTAGGGGCTTACTCTGGGCTGAGCATATTCAGAGGGTGGCTCCTACAGAGGGAATAATCAAGGTGCTCAAATATTGTTTTGAAATTCAAATGCAACCACAATGACAAAAGCAATCATCACTTCTTACCTCTAAACCACTTTTAACCATCCACCAGCCAATTAGACCCTGACCAGCACCAAGGGCAAAAAGAGCAGAGAGTTTCAGTCCAAGCCGTAAGGTAATATATCCCTTACGAAGAAAGTACGAAAATGGTAGAGCAAAAATGATACCCAATCCCCTTCCCCACATACGATGTGCATATTCCATCCAATAAATAAATTTGAAATCTTCAAGACTCATCCCTTTGTTTACACTGCCAGTGGTTAAAAACATAGCCATGATTAATGGGAATATCTTCAAGAATGTACACATTCAAACCAAGACACGAGTATAACTAATGTAGCATACATGCGCAAGAAACCATAGCGAATAAAGAACAAGGATAACTTTTCAAAGAACAAAAACACCTCTTCTATCACTGACTACTAGGATATTTAAATAGTTATGAAATGTTAGGGAGCATACACTTACCACTGAAGTTATCGCAGAAGCTAAATTCTAATTTATTGTGAATTTCAAAAGCTAAACGGAACAAGCAGATATAAATGCTACAATAACTCATTTCTTGAGGTCTGTGTTACCGCTTATATTCAGGTGACTGCTTGTATTTCTCAAACTCCTGCAACCACTCCTCATCAGATAGGGGAGGGAGGCTGCCAGTGAATTTCCAGTCCGTCATTGAAAGACCAGATCGAGTTAGCCGAGTAATACCACCAAGTATCACCATACTAAAGACCCATGCAGCCGATCCAAAAAGCCATATTCCCACCGCTTTCTGAGCACGAGGTCCACCAGTTACCAATAACTTCAATCCCTCTTTATTTTCCATGCCGACAGCTGCTGCAGTGGACATATTCCTCCAAGATGGCATATAATTACCCTAAAAACCGCAACAGAAATGCCTTACAATCCTAGTTACATATTATTGTACATAAAGTTTGCCCAATACGCACATCCATCATTGTGTTTTCTGTGAAATTTCAGACACATTCACCTTGTGAATAGACTAAACATACAAAATAGCAGCCATTAAGACACATTATTTTATGCAATCAATGCCACCAACATTAATGTCCCCATCCAATACTACTCATTAAAAAGCTAAAGAGATGCAAAATTTTCCTTAAGAGATGCAAAATTTTCCTTGAAACTACCCTGAAAAAGCAAATTATGTGTACATGTAATGCGTTAGACCAAATGGTATCATCATAATTCAACTTACCTAAGATTCTTCATTTTCGATTAAGGCAATATTCACTGTACTCAAACATAACAATAAGACGTTATAAATCAGTTTCCAAGTGAACAAATCACTAATTCACCAATCGTGCACAGCTGGTTATCAGCATACGATCAATTTGGAAGAATAATTTTTTTTGACATTCTCAAGCAAACAAGGCAAAGATGGAAATACCCAGATAGTGAAAATAGAAAAATAAAAATTGAAGAACCTTATAGAGGGGTCTGAAGCCATAAAGGGAGCTCCTTGCAACTGTAGATGAAGATGAAGATAATGAAGAAGAGGAAGCTCTAAACGAAGTCGTTTCTTTGAAGTTGGCTAAAATGGAGTTCAGAGAAGCTTTATTTCTCTTTAGGATCAAAGAAATCACTCTGCTTTGAAACATGATGCCCTCTCGAGATTGTGTGTGAAGGATTCAGTCAGGGTTTAGTGAGGTGCTGAGGTTTTTGAGGAAAGGAGGCGTTTTGCAAAATACACAAATTTGAGACCTTTTATTATTCTGTTATACAAATTTTATGTCATATAGAATTATCAATAATGGGGTCTCAATTCTCTTATTTCTTTATATATACCCGTAAGAAAATAACGGCCTGGCAGTATAGTCCCCCAATACTCAAACGACACCGTGTCCTCCCTCGTATCATATATATTTATTACTTATACCACTTTTCCTTCGTAAAGTGTATTTTGAAAATTTCTCGTTGGACTTCCTATGCTTTTTGTAAATGAATCATAATAAGTCCTCCTCACCTACATGAATTTTGTATATAATTTGTTTTCGAAATTTTGAGTATAATTGATAGTTAATAAAAAGGAATTAATAATTCAAATTTTGATCATATATTTACCAATAAAAATTAAGAAAATAAATGTCTTCTTTTATCTGATGGTCAAGGGACATCTAACAGTCACAGAACGATATTTGTAAATGGTGATACCATGAATTAAATCCGGTGATGTGGTTTCTTCTCAGCCATTGATTATGAAATGAATGAGACAATTTTACCGAACTTTTTGTGCTGGAAAACGCTAGCTTAATGGTGGCAAACGAAATGGAAAGATACTTGTACAAGCATTTCTGTCACTAATGATGTTAAATTTGGAATTGGAGGCACTGCTCTTTAACGCAGATTGCAAAGTATCTGTAGATAGCATCTACGATGCCGTTACAGCAGCTGCAATGCCTAAATCCTTTGCTTCACAAGCAAATAAATGGCTTTTGTTTCTCTTTACGGTACCCATTCGCTTTGAACATGAAAATTGCCCTGTGATAAATGAGTTCAAATTGCTGGAGAAAGAACATACATATCATGATGGAAAAACTGGACATGAATCAACAATCCTCTAGATATCTTATTTTCTCATTACTAATAGGTATTCTACAATAGTACAAGTAACCAAATAAGTTAAATGCTTAGAAGGACATTTCGGATAGTGGCTGGTAGAGCCCTTTCATGATGAGAAGAGGAAAGATAGCAGAGAAGAAACTATCTCCATTGTCTCCTTAATGTTAATTTTATGCCATGATGAATACAAGAAGAAGCTACCACCATTTTCCTCCTACAAATTAATAGAACTCTAACTCAAGAGTATCATGAGACGTGGTACAAAAGGTCTAGGCCTTACAGCTCAAATGATATGTTCCAAAGGTACAATTCTTCCTTTGGAACTCTCAAAGTGAGAGTCACCAAACCAGATTCTTCTTCATATCCAAACTGCACTTCCTCTGAATCAACTGCTATTCTCCTGGGTCGAGCTGATGAATATGCTCCAAATTCGCCACATCCACGGACTTTCATGTCGACAGTTGCAGTCCCCTCAGATTCATATCTCAACTCTTTAATAGCTCCTCCAGAATTGAACATCTTGATAAGACCAATGGGAGCAAATCTAGTCCCACTGGACAACTCCTTCACAGGCACTACAGTATAAACTTCATATTCTCGCGACTTCAGTGTTATTGGCAGAGTTGCATTCTTTGGAAGATAAGCTACCTCTCCTGCAATTTGCATTGGAACAAATATATCAGTAAAACTTAGCTATCAATTATTTCTCTGGAGTACTTTCACTCAAGACTAGAATGCAGAACATACCACCAAGATGAGAATATGTGATAGCATCACCAGTCCATTCATCACCAGCAACTCTTGGCAGATAATCAACATCTTTTGCCCTAATAAACCCAGTTGTCGTGCCAGGTTGTTCATCGTGAATAAGGTTCTTCTTTCCAACTCTGCACCACCCAGCTCCCTGGCAGTTAAAGACCCCCACGACTCCAGTGAAATCATTCAGATTCCATATCTTTAAAAGACTGCAAAATCAAAAGAACATTTAGCCAAAAACTAACTCTATTTCAGAACAAATGATTAAATGAGTACCAAAATAGGCAAGGCTTCCTGCAATTACCTTTTTCCATCTCTAGCAGGATCAGAGAACAAGCAATCTCTTGTTGGCCTTCCAGGAAGTTTGGCTCTCAGTATGGAACCATCAGGAAGTACAAGCTTCCTCAGTAGGTTAAAGTCATGTTGTCCTGGCTTGTCACTGCATGACATGGAAATTGATATGAGAAACACACATTCACAGGGCTAATGAGAACATGAACTGGTACATATCCATCATCCAAAATTATACCTGACATAAATGGCACATCCTCCCACTGCACGAGCAGCTCCATGGTATTCGGCCATTGGGTGTAGACTCTGCCATGAGAATTAATTTCAAGGTTATCATCCAACTACTAAGAACATAATCTTAAAAATTCAAAGCAACCCGAGAAATCAAAATTTTTAGCTTACATGAAACATATCCCAATCTGGCTGCATAAATTCACCAAGGAAAATGGTGTTGTATGCAACTGATGCAATGTGAATTGTGTGTGATGCTGGATCTCTTGGCCAGAAATCATCTGAGGCCCTTATAACAGCTGATCTCTTTGCACTGCATTCATATATTAAAGGTCAATATAACATTTAACTTTTAAGAATCTCATCAAAAGATTGTAATATTATATTATTACCTGTACAAACCATCTGTGTTGTGACTCATACAACAAATAATATCATTGTTGCGGAAGTTTCTAGCAATAGAGGCTTCTAATGCCTGATGGTACTTTCTAGAAAGTTTCACTCTTCCACCATGGCCTGCCCCAAGAGTTTCAAGTATGTTCTGGACATCAACTTTGACACCATCAATACCAGCTGATGCAAGGTATGAGTGAAGCTCATCGTAGAAATGGAACACTTTCTCTGGATTTACAAGACCAAGTCCATTCTTTGCAATGCTGTCGAAAGCATCGCAAGGCTCATTAGACTGAACCCCAGGCGATGAAACAGGGTATTGCATCTTCGATTCATAGTCTTCCATTCCAGTAACTCCAGGTCGAACACCCCCCCAGTAGCCTGTTATTGCATGCCATACATATACATACTTCAGATCATGTTTTTCTTTTATCTCTGTGACAATGTGACGAAGTCCTAAAGCTGGGTCCTCTTCTCTTTGACCCTCTTTTCCATTTTTCTGAAACTTATGATTCTCTTTGATATGTGTCAACCTGTTTGCAAAGCTGAGAAGGAGCAAAAGGGCATCTTTAGAAAACAAAAGAGAAGATACCACAAAGACTGAAAAAGAACTCTGATTAAGTGCTTACTTGGCCGTGTTATCAGCTCTGAATTCAAAACCACTGGGATCCATACCAACTGATTGCCAGCCATCATCAATTATAACAAACTTTGGAGGAATTCCGCCTTTCTTGAAGCTGCAACAATTAATAATTAGCACCTTGACAAAAGTTAGAACACGTGATTCAAAAGGACCCAAATTTAAAAAAGCAATACCTCTCTAATCCTTGCTTCACACCCTCTCCTGTGACATCAGTGTAGAAAGCATCCCATGTACACCAGCCAAACCAGTTCAACATGTCTGGCATCTGAACCATAAACCATCACAACATTAAAAAATCATGTCAGTGCTTTTGGTATAAAATTTTGCAATTCAGAAATCTGAAAACAGAATAGAGGAAACGAAAAATGTTACCTTCTTTCTCTCGCGATGGGAAAAAGTCAGAAGATGTCTCTCAACAGTTCTGTAAATAATTGAATTTACAACTTGATAAATCTACATGATCTAAAAAGGAAACCAATATGCATAGTTCAAGTTGATGTGTTGATTCTTACTTTACTGCATTAGTGATTACATCAAAAGGATCAGATCCAGCTGCCACAAAAACCAAATGACTCCCTTCAAATTGATCAACAGCAGGATCACCTGCAATCCCACAACAAACAATTCCCAGAACTAAGTAACAACCATCAACGTGCCCTTAAAATCTTCAAATTTAGATTAAAAAAAAATTGTTGAAATATGTATGTCTATATATATTTTATCTACCGCTCTCCAAACAAATCTCCAGCTCATTTTGCTCATTCCCCTGAAGAACAGCCCTGAAGTCTCCTTCAAGAGTTGGCAAGAACACGGTATACAATGCAGATTGTTCCTCTCCATATTCACTACCCTCATCAAAATGAGATCCTTCCCGTGCTTCAACAATCAAGAATTGAGTCTCAAAGGGAACATCTTGGCCACAATTTCCCATTCTCTGTGTCATCCACCACATCTTGAAACGAAACACACACATGAATCTCAATCCCCTGCGGCCACCAACCACATTAATTTAGTCAGATCATTATAACGACATATCAAAATTTAACCCACATCCCAAATTGGTAACTCATGTCTTCAAGAAACAATAATAAATAAATAATCAATTCTACATACTCAAGTTTGCCAACAGGAAAGACTCGGCGACTGCCCAGCTGATCGGAAGTAACACCAATAAAAGCTCCATCGACCAATGCGGGGCCGGCCGCCGGCGTCACCACTATGTTCTCTTTAACATTCGCCAACACGCAGCTCCCCTTCACCATCAAGTTCCCATCACTCACACTAATCCCAGCACCAACCGTCATCTTCAAAAAATAACTAAAACAAAAAGAAACAAACACAAGTAATAACACAACAGTGACAACAATTATGATGATGGTGCTTTGAGACGTGAAGAGGGGCTAACAATTGAGGGGAATTTATAGTAAATTGTTAGGACATGAAGCACATGAACATGTTAACGACGTAAGGAGTTGTAAAAATCATAAATTGCAATGGAGGCGCTAGCGCGTGGGCTGATGAGCAAAATTCTTCGTCGGGTTACGTGAATTATTTTTTAAGTAAAACAAAAAAAAAATTCTCTCACGTTCTATATTATTATTATGTTCTCATGCACTGGTGGCGGGAATCAACCAGTTTTGTCGTGTCTCTGTCATTTAATTTTAACTTTAACTTTAACTTTTTATGCTATGATTTGCCTAATAATAATGTCACGCACAATGTGAGGTAGCTTCGTGTCTTATCGAAAAGGTTATCGCTTTTACGGCTCCTTTTTTCGCGGGTGTGGGACCATACATCACGATCATGCATGTGAGCTTAGACAATCATGGTGAAATCCAGATCGTTGGTCCATTCGTGGGCCACCACCTGTCATCTATTTTTAATAAAAGAGAGGAGTGCAAAACTTGGAGTTTTCATTGTTTTTTTATCTCTGATTTTTCTTTTATAGTTTTGTTTTTTTTTCTTTTCCTTGTTTTAATAATTAAAAGTTGTCGTGTTTGATGTAATTATTAACTTTGTTGTTGAGTTCTTTTTCTTCTAAAACCAATATTATTTGACAAGACGTTATAAATTTTCCTAGATTTTTAATTTACTTTCTGACTCTTTCCAACTTATGTAACTATTTGAAACTAAAAAAAACTTGCTTTTGAGGAAAGTTTCTATGTTTTCTCTTCTAAATTTATTAGAATATCGGAAGTTGGTAGCAACATTAAACACATAAGAAACGTCTTTGTTATAAGGTAATTTTGATTAGAATATTGTTTAGGGTAAAAGCTTATTTAATCTCTATATTTTAAGATTAGTATCCATTTAGTCCTTATATTTTTTAAAATGCCTCGAAACATCAATGTCTTTAAAGTATTGATATCCATACCGTTACTTTTTATTTCTTTTGACTTACTTTTACAATATTACCCTTTTATAATAATTTTTTTGTTTGGGCATTAATAAAAAGAAAATATTTAAATTACCAATTTAACCCTAAAAAATAAAAATAAAATCATATTAATTTTTTTTGCAAGCACCATTTGCACACTTGGTAGTTTGCATACAATTTTTGACAACTAAAAATTAATATAAATTTTTTTATTTTCATTTTTTCAGGTTAAGTTGGTAATTTAATTATTTTCTTTTTATTAATGTCTAAATAAAAAATTATTATAAAAGAGTAATATTGTAAAAGTAAGCCAAAAGAAATAAAAAAATAACGGTATGGATATTAATAATTTAACGGCAGAGATGTTTCGAGGCATTTTAAAAAATACAGGAACTAAATGATCACTAATCTTAAAATATATGGACTAAATGAGTTTTTACTTTTTACCCCATTGTTTATTAACACTTAATAGTGTAATATAAATTTGCTCATATACAAAAAAAAAAAAAATCAATTCTATAATATTCATCATTGAGCTAAATAGTGGTTTGCTAAAGCAATAAATTGAAAATGTGAAAAAGAAAAGAGCATGATACTTGATAGATTGGCGAAACAGGGGATCGGTGCTCCAAAATATCTGCTTCTGGGAAGTGAGACGACGTGGCTTTCCGAAGATGCGTGAAAAGCGTTTGATTCTGATCTTTCGATCAGGAAAAAATCTGGTAACCCGATGAGGTCAAAACTCACGTGAGGTCGAGTACACAGGACGACACATCATTGGTTCGAGGGTAAATAAAACTTTTGACTTTTCTTCGTTAATAACCAATCTCCCAATAGCTTTCGGAATGAAAAAGGTTCGGCCATTAATTTTAAGTGAAGTTAAAAACAAAAAGGTCGGAATGACGTGGAAATGAAGATTGAAGTTGACTTGTCAATAAAAAGGGTCAAATATTGTAGGAGTGTACATGTATTTTTAATTAATTATACACTTACTAAAAATGTAGCAGATTCACGCAATCGCAGGCATTCAATGAATTTGGGAATTTATTAATACTTTTCAGATGAGTGGCATTGACCCAAATTTGGTTTTGAAGAAGTTAAAAGAGAAGCAAATAAATAAAACGAGCGGCCACGTCAGAAACAGCTTGGATCACTAGTTGGGCTTTTGTCTCATCATCGACTGTATTAATCGACACTCAACCAAATCCAACAGAAAATTCTGCTTCATCTGATTTGCATCCTTGATATTTATTGGCCTGTAGTCAAATCGAGTAATAAAATATAGTTTTGCAGTTTTTGACACGAAACATTACTTTCTTTCTTTTTTATTGCATGAGACTATTGCTTAAATTATAATTTATATTACATAAAATTATAATTGATATTTATAAATTAGATTATTACTGGGACTAACTTATATCAATGTTAATGGAGCTTTGCCCAAATTTTAACCCTCACAAATATTCAAGAGATGTCTACTCCTCACTCTTGGGTACGGAAGAATACTACTTTCACTCAATTTTAATTGAGGAATAAATACCCTCACAATACATTTGTGGGGGTTCGAATTAGAGGGCAGCAGCCTTGGCCGAGTACACGAAATATTACTTAGAAAATATCTTCTTTAGGATGAGAAGCCCATGAGAATGAAAATTCTTTGAGTAAAGTAATAAGAGGGACCTCGTCAGCTGTCCCTTCCTATTCCCTAAAAAATAGAGATTGAGAGGTTGTCACGTGCTTAATTGTGGAAATAAAAAATTGATTTTGGAGGTTTTCTTACCTCCCAAGCTCATGGATGTCACTAGGGGTGGGCATCATTTTCAGTTGATTTGGTTTTGGTTCAATTTGGGTATGAAATTATAAAAAAAAATCATTCGATCTTTAAGGAAAATAAAAATTGAACCATAACCGATAGTTCAATTCGATTTAGTTTTGGCTCAATGTCCCTTTTTTTGCTCAATTTTGATTTTTCGATAATGATTCGAATTAACAAATCAATTTTTTTTAGTTAAGCTTAACATCCTAAATTTAATTTACCTTAAGACTTTGTTAACTTTGTCAATCAATAATAGACAGTCAAATACACACACACACACACAAGGCAACAACTTAGCAAGTTAAGGAATGCTTGTAAATTTCTTGGAAACTTATCAAAAAGTCATCAAGATAACAAGTTAAATTATCTGGTAGCAACAAATTGGTAGCGACAGCAATAGCAACAACAATAGCAATAGACGTCGAACTAGAAGCAGCTCAAGGATTGTGGTGAAGTAAAGGTTGTGGTTGGCAGCGGCACCGCGGGTCGTAGTTGACAATCAGCAGCGCCGCAGCAGCCAACAAGGGTTGGGAACTTAGGGTTCGATTTTGTGATTGAGCAGGTGCAGCCATGGAGCAAGCGTTAGCGTGTCTATGTATATTGTGAAATTACAAAAACTACATTGATATTGTTTTGCTTCGAGTTTTGTAACTTTTGATCCAAAACCAAATTGAACCATTTGGTTCAGTTCGGTATTTATTTATTCAGTTTTGTAGCTTAAAAAATCCCGAACCAAAATTGAAAAAATCAAACTGAACCGGTTTTTTTTTTTTTTGGTTCAGTTTTGCCTGTCCCTAAATGTCACCATCAAGGGATCATAATAAAATTACTCAAATACCCTCACCTAAGGTAGATCATCCATTAAATGAACGTCATGTGTCCATAATTATCAAAATATCCGCAGGAACACTCTTATATAAAGTTTATATGTTTAATCTTGAGGGGGCTCTCTCTCTCTCTCTCTCTCCCCCCCCCCCCCCCCTTTTGCTCTATCTGACCTTAAGGGGATTTTTCCATATTTGATTTCTTGAGAGGCTGCTTCATCTTCTTCTTCCTCTATTTTTACAGCTCCATGAAAGATTTTGGCCATCTCCTCTCTTGAAGAAGCTTTTTATTCTTCTCTTAAAAAACTCTCTAATCTTCATAAAACCCATGTCTCTCTCATATTATCATCCACCAAAAACAACTTTTAAGAAGATTTTGTTGTTATTGTAAAGCAAATCATATAATACTCTCTCATACATAGTGGATTGGAGATAATTATTCCCATGGATGTAGGCCAAAAGGATGAACTGTGTAAAAACTTATGTGTTCTTTATTGTTTATGATTATTTTCTTCTTTATTGTGATTGTTTTGATGTCCAGATCGCATTTCTTATATGAGTTTACCTGAGTTATACAAGGAGCTAGATTGAGCTCTTTAGATAAAATTTCTAGAGTTGTACCCGGGTTTACCAAACCTATCCCCTGAGTTCTCTTATTATCCTCGTGTCAACTCTCTAAATTAACTCCACAGATCTCTCCATATTATTCCAAACTTAGAACATCTCAATTCACCTCTCAAATTACGTTAGCTCACCTCCTTGATCACCTAAACTATACCTCCCGCCTCGAATAGCCAAAAAAAAAAAAAAAAACTCAACCTTTACTAGCTTTATCTTCTCCTAAAATATAAATTTTATTGATTTTAATCAAATTGGACTTGGATCAGGTGAGATCAAGCACTTAATGATTCAAATCAAATTTTAACAAAAATCCAATTAAAACACCAGCATTTAATTTTTAACTTTAGTCTCAACACATCTATTTATTAAGTACATGAGGATGCCAAGATCTCTAACGTTATTTTTATTATATGTAACATGTACATGTTATTATATATCACCATACTGTACCCTTATGGCTACTGAGTACTGGTAATGGCCTCTTGTTTTGTCGTTTCGGATACACCGCAAGTGTAATATAATTACTCAATAATACGATCTTATTTTTATGTTTTTGTCTATGTCTAGCAAGCGGATGGTAATTTTAATAAGAACATATACATATACATATAATTAATTAATTAATCAATCATATATCCAAGACACTTTCGTTATGAAGATGATACTATCATTCAGGAAATAGTTACTAAATGCGTACCAAGTTGATCTGATTACATCTGGGCCAAAATTGAAGCCTGTTGCTCTAGTTGGGTCGAGTCTGAAGTCTGTCCAAAGGAATTGCAAATTCCAAATGTCCTACATCATCAGTCCAATCGAAGAGAGAATCAAGGGACTCATCTAAAATCAAGTCTGTCTTGTACAAAATGCCTTTCTTTCTTTATTTCTATTTTAATAATATTTTACAAGATATATGACAAATAGACTCTTAGGTATATTAGGAACCATAAAATTTGTCTTAATATATCATAGTTAAACTCTCACTCCAAATCAACTTGTAAAGACGGAAAAAATTAGTTATGATAATATTCAAATACTCGATCTCAACAATAAGGTAAAGAAATGTCCACTATTTGACTAAAGAATGGTTAGTCTAGTACAAATTTTTTCTTTTTAAGATTAAAAAATTCTATTAACATGTCTAAATTAAGACAACTCCAAATAATATAAAAACCAAAGAGCGCAAAATAATATAAAAACCAACTTCATTAACTAGGGATTGTTCGTGATGAAAAGGAAAAATGACCTAACGAAGTTAAAAACTAATGACGTGCCTCAATTAGTATGCCATATTTGATATAAGGGACAAATTACAAGTTGGAAGATGCCCAACATCCCACTTGGAGATGTTACATAATTGACAGGCACGACAAGTCACACACCAGAAAGAGTGATTTAGGGTTTCAGAAAAGTGAAAAGAGAAAGTGATTGAGATAACTTGCCACGAATGCCGACTAAAACAACATGAAAGGAAGCAGAGATGAAGAGAACTTGGACAGCATATTAATTGATAAACGCCTTCCCGCGGGCAAATGAATGTGAAAGCACATGCACTATTCCTTATCCATTATTCAACAAATAGTGGGAAATTTGTCATCTCGATGAAACCAGTCAGTACATGTACATCTAACATGGGAGGTGATACATCAATTTTGTGGCAGTGACCAACTATTTCTAAAATTTGGGCACCCTAACTTTACTTGAATCAAGCTGCCTTGCAACGGTTGCAAGGTACCTAATTTTTTTGGTTCGGCCAATGGATTTAATGAAAAGATTGTTCAATGGTTAAAGTCTTAAAGATATGTTTAGTTGGTTATTAACGCTGTAGTCCTTATTGTTTATTGCAAAATCATAAAAATAAAATGTTTTAAAATATTTACAAATACGAGTTGGCATTGTTTTAAGTTTTTAAACTTTGATCTATTAACCTGATTTAACCATAAAACGAGTGATGATCTAAGACAACAATATAGTCTCACATAAAATTTCTAAACACATAAAAAATCGATATGTGTAAATAAGATTCTTTGTTATATAATATACATTTAATATAAATAGATAAATTAAATACGTATTAAAAATATGGGTTATTAACGTTTTAGTATTTAAAAAATTGTAAAGTAAAATCATATATGAAAAGTATAAGGTTGTAGGTTAATTATTTTATCGTTATAAATTTTATTTTTTACTATATTTTTGTTTTTAATATTAGTTGACATATAATTTATTAGTTCATACAACATGTTTGCTTACTTATAGAATACCAACATTGTCCTTTAAATTGAATGGAGTCATTTTGAATTTCTAATATAGCCCACAAAATCATATCGACTGAGTAAAAAAGAAAAAGAAAAAAAAAGTATAATATAAAAGAAAGGTAGCACTTAATGGGTCATTGTTGCCTCCTCTGCGTTCTTCTCAGCCATCAATCATCATCGCTCTAAGAATTAAGAGTGTTAGGCTGAGTTAAAGACTCTTTTCAATTGCCAAATCATCTCCAAACAGGATTTATATGCAAACATTTGAAACCTCTGCTTCTTTTTTAATTTCACAAAAAGTATGAAGGACTGCTCTGTACTTAAACCAAAAAAAAAAACAAAAGTCGTTGTACGTTTCAACCGTTGCATCATAGTTTAATCCTATTTTTCACTTATCGATTAAGCTCCAAGAAACACACATTTTGATGTAATGAAGTTGTGAACTTTTAGGCTCTTTTGCTTGCTTCAAGAATACGTCTGCAATTCTATGGTCTCTGCATTGTTTTCATTTCATTTTCACATGATAAATAAAAAGTGGTTTTAGATCCATTTGAGAGAAGAACCCACCCAGTCATCCTCTTCAAATCTCCATCAAAGATGACAAGAAAACACCACATGCAAAGCTAATTTCTCATTTCTCAAAAGAGAGATTTAGACAAATTTTCCATTTAAACATAATTGTGTGCACCTCTCCATCTCTGGATAAGTCTGTGCACTGCACATATATAATTAATTTCTGCCAATCACGGCC
This sequence comes from Citrus x clementina, assembly GCF_000493195.1. NCBI lineage: Eukaryota > Viridiplantae > Streptophyta > Magnoliopsida > Sapindales > Rutaceae > Citrus > Citrus x clementina. Next base: position 24,138,158 of record NW_006263303.1, on the reverse strand, counting down.
TGCACCTAATTAATAATCTTTGCCCTTTTCAACTCTTTTCAAATAATACTTCCAAGTTCACTAACAATTACTTGCGTTGCTTGCATTTGCGTACACAATGGCATCTCACAAATAATTAATTATATAATTCCTTGACTTATAGCTGCATGCTCATTTGCTGCCGGTTTCAGTATCAGAAAATATTAAAATATAAGTGAGAACTTTGGAAAATTATCATTGATCGTTACATTATACTAAGAAAATTGTTGTCGAATGTTAGTTATTTATTGTTCTAGAACATTGATTGTTTATTGGATAAGTTATTTTTATTGATTAGTCTCTTAGTTCTAGATCATAATGGATATATATAGGTATATGAATCCAAAACCTTCATGTTGTTGCATCAATAATGGAAGGATGCAAGTAGTAGCTACATCTACATGTTGATTATATTTCAACTTGGATTATTGTATTGTATACTTTATTTTTATCTTCGTGCCAACCCTAGCAGCATACAGATTAAAAATGAATGATTCCTTATTAACTAATATCTTACATTTTGATTCCTAGCTAGCGGGAAATTAAAAGATATGTGTAATTGAGTTTTGTTCTGGTTGGCACCTTTCAAATTGGCACATAATTATTAAAAAAAAAAGAATTAATAAATTATTGGCATATTAATTTTTTTAGGTAAAATTATGTACTATGTGTATGATTGAATAGAAACCTTACATATAATTTGACCAATAATTGAGATCAAACTAGGTTGATGACTTGATGTTGATCAACTTAATTACGGATATGATAGGAGCTCAACTAAGAAATTGACCTCTGACCTTGAAATTATTTTATAGCCTTTTTATGAAACTTTGGTTCTTTTTTCTTAGGTGAATCTTCACCGTCTAAGGGAATTTCAAGAAAAAAGATGACCCTTAATTAAGAGTGACATCATATCAATTGGTAACCAATTCAGGTGTAAAATTAAGATAAAAATGATAGTTAATTAAGGGTGATATTACACTAACTCTTAACTGATTAATTAAAAGAATTAATAATTTGTGTTGAGATCTTTTTTGAGTAGCCATCTCTCTTTTTGTTGAGATTCTTTCTCATTTATGAAATACACCTTATTGGGGTCTACATAACCATTTCTGTAAATCTTGAGGAAATATGTATCTTTTTCCTATCTTCAATGTTTGGTTTATATGACTCCATAATTATTAATATATATATATATATATATATATATATATATATATTTTGAGAGGAGATTTGAAGGCATTTGATGTTTTTGTAATATTTGTTATTTGAGATGAGTCTATATATATACTTTTGGATAAATTACCTTTGAGCTTTGAACTATGCTATTGAGATTCTTTGTATCAGCATACAATATGTCGCATTGAAATTCTTGTTGAATTTTAATGCTATTTCTGTTGGCATTAAAAAAAAAAAAAGTAAAAAAGAGGAAGTGTACGAGTAAACATAGAAAAGCTAGGTCGAAACTCGTTTCCAAGAAGATGCACAATGAATGCCATAATATGATAAAACAGCCAATTAGGGATGGCAAAAATTTCTGTTGGGACGGGTATCTTTGGGGATTTTTTCTATTCGGAGAGGGTATGAAGATAATTTCATACCCAATTTCTTATTCGAGGAAGGGACGAGAAAATTTTTTTACCCAATTTCTTATTCGAGGAGGGGACGGGGATGAGGTGGAATCCCCATCCCCTACCCATTTTCTCATTTTAATTTTTAATTTTTAAAATTACTAGTAAATAAATTATAAAATTATAAGTATTGGTTAAAATAAAAAATATCAAAATATTTATATTATTAAACTTTTAGGCCTAATTAACTAATTAAAGTCCTAAATTTTTATTTAGGACATTAAAAAGACCGGACAGATTCTATTAGCCCAAAACTTTTGTTTTAATTTTAATATTCATTAAATATTTTAAACTTAAATTTATTTTTTATTTATCTTAAATCTATTTTTTATTTATTTTTAGATGTTATAATTGCCCACAACAAATCACAATTTTAATATCTAATCTAATCTAATATTTAGTCTTGATTTACTTCGACTTAACTATTGTGCTGTAAATGGAATAATCCACATTTATAAAGTGCCCACGCCACCATTGAAAAGTTAATTTTGAATCTAAATTTAATTTTATTTGTAACAATTTTGTATTAGGCTATTAATTTGTTCATAATAGTTTGTATCTCTTGCATGCTGCGTTACTTACTAATTTATTGTATGTGACTTTTGTAATGGATATTAATGTAAGATATATTTCGAACTTTACTTTTATTTAAATTTTTTATTTTAATATGATTAACTCAAAATCGAAAATAAAAAAAATGTATTAGTTATTCGGGGATTAGGGACCCTCGGGGATTCCTTGTTATTATTTAGGGAGGGGATGAAAATTCTCTTAAATAATTTTGATGGGGATGGGGAGGGGACGGGGACATACGCAAAATATCGGGGATGGGTACGGAGAGATTGATCCCCTCCCCTCCCCTCCCCCATTGCCATCCCTACAGCCAATTAACCAGATATATAAACTCAACCAACTTTAACAAAAAATAAGATCGATCCCAACTCCGTAAGTTTAATTCTTTGTGAAGTTTGAAGGGCATGAGCTTAGCCAAGCACGTCAAATTAGAAGCTAGGTAGAACCATAAAAAGAGAAGGAGATCACCATAAGTCATTAGAAAAGCGAAATATTCGCAAGTTGGGTGCTTTTGATTAACCTGGAGGTTTCTTTCTGCTTTTGCTTCTTGGCTGAGTCTCATTTTGCTGGACTTTCTTGAATGGCAAAATTCAATTTGAAAATTGACCTCTTTTCAAATTAAAACAGCCCATGTACGCACACATCCGTAGAGTGCACATAAAATCAAAACCCCACCATCATATATATATATATATATATATTTTCTGAAACCTCTTTGATCCCAAAGATAATTCTTCAATACTAATCAAATCTCACGTCAAGGTATAATCTTGAGCCCTCCTTTCTCGAATGCACAAGCCCATGTGGATTCTGATTTAGACGAAATCATTGCCTACAAGAAAAATGGAGCGATTCATTTGATATAAACATACAATTTTTTTTTTTTTTGGTTTTTTAACAATGGTTGGATCAAATTCTTAGGGACAAATATATAAAATAATTAATCACGTGCTAAGTTTGTCAAATATATAGATCACTATTTCGTTGAATAAAATTGACACTCGTTTACTTAATTAGTCTAGATAAAAAGTATGAATTTATCTGTGTGCCACTGGAAAGTTAAAACTTTAAATATGATGCACCAAAAACGTACACTAGTAGTAGTAGTAGATGATTCTGGAAACACTCATATATATATATATATATATTAAAAACAAAAAGTCAGTCAAGCACTCAATAGATTCCGGAAACACTCATATATATATATATATATATATTAAAAACAAAAAAGTCAGTCGAGCACTACTAGGATTAAAAGATGAACGAGGTACATTAAAAGAATGAAGAAATAATATGTATTTTTTTTTTAGCTTAAGAGAAGTTATCGGGAAACCCCAGTTACACGACAACGTTTGGAGAAAAAAAAACATAAATGTAACAAATTCAACATAAGAGTCAATAGTTGACAAAAGAAATTGGAGGCACTCAATTAATTACTATTGATAAATAAAAAAAACATAATTCACCCATTAATCTTGTTTTGACCAATTGATTACGAATGGAGCTTAAAAAGTTCTTAAGATATATTTCATAAATGTATGTCTGCGTCAATGAAAACCCTAATGCTCTACGTAAACTTTTTTTTTTTGCTTTTGTGCTTTTTTTAAAAATAAAACGTGAAGTGTGTGGTAGGATGTTGCTTTCGTTTTTGTGGTGGTGTGTTTAGCGGCCCTATGAAGAACCATTAAATTTCATATGATCATTTGTTTTTTTTTTTCGTTCCATTACCCCAAACAAAGTGCTTGATTGTAGCAAAAAGTTTGATAAATGGGGTCACAATAATCACATCACAAAAATTATCTTAAGATAAAGCAAGATCCTCTTTGGCTTATTGTCTACTTTTACAAAAATAATTGTGATAATCGTTTAATGATACGAAACTACTTGTATTTCTTAATATTTATAAAAAAAAAAAATTTACTTTTTCTATTCAAATTATATGTTCTATTAATATTTATAAATAAAAAAAAAATCTATGAAAATTTCTAGTCAAAATTATACACCGACACCTTTTATCAAAAGTAATTTATTTTATGACCATCTGACTATTGAATGATTGATTCCTTAATAAACTTTTAATCTAATTCGTTAATTTTTTTCCATTTGAATTTTTTTGAGTGTTTTTATTTTGATCTTACAACTTAAATAATATGTTGAGTTCAATTATTTATGAGAAGTTTATAAATTGAAATGTTGAGTGAACTTCCAATCAAAAGCATCGATCGTATTAATGTTTTTTTTAAAAAAACTAAACTGATCATATTAAAATTAGAATAAAATAAAAATATGTAAAAATATAAATTTTAATATAGTACACGATAAAATATATAATATTTAAGTTTATATATTTTTACGTATTAACTTATCGCTAACTTTAATATAATCAGATAACATGATTGAAAAATTATTCCTAAAAACGTTTATATTCGGATTAATGAAAAGGCCTTCCAGAAGCCCTAAAAGAAAGGACATCGGATAGGCAATTCCAATAATCAAATAAGAGTCTTGCTGAGTTGCATTTACAGCCTTTCTTTAACAATACAAAAATCAAGCGGATCACACCGCCTTGCCACTTACTTTTTCATGTTTTAGGTGGGGTTGTACTTGCTGCGTTGATTGTACCTTAGTAAAACCCGCCCATCAAACAATTGTCGTTATTGGTTGATGCTGCACAAGGCTTCTAGAAGCCTTCGCACGTGCCAACAGGTGGTAAAAGAGACACCGTTCTCTTTGGGGCCATGCTCAGTTGGATGGTCCCCATCAGCCGCTGGATTCTTGAGATTTTAATTAGAGAAATTGGACTCGGTAACCAAATCAAGCGGTTTAGGTGGTCTCTGAGGTCAAATTGATGTGAATAACTCTGAGCTTCTAGAATGGTTGGCACGTGCCAGAGAAAATTTGCCTTCTCATCCAGCTCTCTTATCTGATGACTCATCAGCTGACCTTTCCTTCCTGTCGGCTGCAAGTGAGCCTCAGCCACTTGGCGCTAATCAATAAGCCAGCTTATAATATTATATTGTCACATTATACCCAAAAAAAATAAAAATAAAAATAAAAATTTATTTTTTTTAAATTTTCCTTTTTATCAAATTACTATTTAATTATGACATAAGATATGCTTATAATCATTTTTTTTTATTTTGACTTTTTTAAAAAAAAATCTAATCATATTATATATTATCTTAATTTCTATAGACATTGATGATAAATACTGACATGAATTTGTTTGAATAAAATCATTTATCAACTTCATTGACTTAATAATTGGGAATCTAATTTTGTATAATTAGAAAAAAAACAAACTTGGAAACAACACGGAATTTCCACATAAAAAATTCCAGCTTGGCAAAAATTCTCCTCGGCCACGGCGTGGGGAGCAATGAGCTTCAAGTTGAAAACTGGGGAATAAAGAAATAAGAAACCAGTGGGCAGTGGCCCACCAGATCCCCCAGATTTTTCAAAACGGCAGCACAAATGCACCGTTTTCTGTGCCCTTCCATTGTTATTATTATTATTATTATTTAATTATAAAATTAATTAAAGAATTAAAATTTGGCCCTGAACTCTCTCGCACAGATATATAAAATCCCAATTGCCCCCCCTTGCTCACTTCGTCTTCAACTTTCACACGCAAAACACGACACGACGCAACGCAACGCAAAGAGAATGAACGGAGCCCTTAACATGCTCGGAATGAACGCCCTTCATTTTTCGCCGCATCCCAGAACTGGGTTTCTCGATAACGGCGCCGTTTCGGGAAAGAACAAGCGGAGTCCCCGTGCGGTTTCAGTGGAGATGCCGGTGACGGCGCCGGGGACGGGAGGGAGCTTGTACGAGGTCCTGAGGGTGGAGCCAACGGCGACGATTTCGGAGATTAAGACGGCGTATCGGAGTTTGGCGAAGGTTTATCATCCCGATTTGTCGGGTAACGGCCGGGATTTCATCGAGATCCACAACGCTTACGAGACGCTGTCGGATCCAACGGCCAGGGCTGTTTATGACATGTCTTTGGTGGGTAGGAGGAGGACGACGAGAACGGCGTCGTTTGGGTGTTCGGGTGGGTCAGGGTTTCACCCGACCCGTAGATGGGAAACTGACCAGTGTTGGTAGGAATTTTCAATTTAGGGTCCAACATTCTTGTTTAGGGATTTTTTTTTCCTTTTAAAAAGATAAAACAGGCATTCTCTCTCTCTCTCTCTCTCTTTTTCTTTTTTGGGATATTGAGAAAAATAGCGTGCATGTACGAATGTCGCTTGATGTGTCAATGTAAAGAGAAAAAGAAAATTTATGTAAATTCTTCTTCTATCTCCCCATTTTGGTCTCGGAAATTTGAATATTTACTGTTTTTTGGGATATATTTCTTTTTCTTATTCAATTTACTACTGTGTTTGCCACAGTTTTGGTTGCATTTCAAGCTTCTTAAGTTTGCCGCTGAGCACTTTTTTTCTAAATTAGTAAATGATCAGACTCTGGGGACTCTGGCGCTGGAAGCACTTTCGACTATTCTTTAGCTTTTGAAAGTTGCAGGAGGAGTAAAATGTAATTTTTTACAAGTGTGGGGCTATGCTTTGGGTCTTTTATTTCATGACTCAAAATTTTATTTGAAATTTTGGATGGAAAATCAAAATCATAGCTCACAATTTCCATGCACTTGAAACTGAAAGCAAGATAAGATTTACACTTACAACAATAAACAATAAGATTTAATTCCTACATGCTAGCAGAACAAACATAAGAGAAAGAGGGGGAAAAAAAAAAAAACTGAGACACCTAATTTCCCAGATTTAATGACACAAAGCTAGGATTCTATGATTCCTATCCCTATTTCTTTGAAAAAATACCTCATTGTCATAATCTCTATAAGAATTTGTACAGCTTTCCCACTACATTATAGTTTCAGTGTCACTGAGGTGAAGGAGGGAGTTTCACTTGAACGTCATCAGCATGGAGTTGATGACATGTATGAGAAGACGGATACTTGAAAGTTCGGCACCACTGATTGTTGGTGAGCTCCGTTGATGGTGCAGTCTCTGATAAACTTGCTCAAAGATGGGCCGGGCATGCACCGCAATCATGGGGTCTGCTGGATTTATTGCAGTGGCCACATCTGTTAGCCACGCAAGTTTCCGGGCTGTGTCCTTGTTAATGTCACAAGCCAATTGTTGCAGAAGCGAGAGTAATACTCCTTGGCTCAAAGGGAGAGGAACCATGGACAGAAGCCCGTGCATATCAACCTGACAAGAGCGTTAAGAGGCAACCAAACATGAGTTAACATGTAGCTTTCGAGCATTCCTGCCAGGTTCATTTTGCAATCTGAAATATGCCACCATCGGCACAAAGAGATGGAGAGGATGCAGACAGAAATACTAGCAATTATGCACAGTGAGTAAAGACTAACAGAGGAGCAATTAAAAAAAAAACCACTAGCTTGTTTAGAACCTGAAACATCTAAAGCATATTTGGAAAATACCTGTGAACATAACCAAGACACTATAGACACATCACTTCTTTGCAGGGCAGTAGTGAAAGCTTCCTCATATTTCCGATCAGATACCAATCTTGAGAGCTCTTTTGTTGGATCCATAGTTGCCTCAACCTAAGGATAGCAACCAAGAATCTTCATGATAAATGCTAACTGCCAGCTACTAATTGACTTTCATAAGAAACAACCAATACGTAAATAAGAAAACAGGGCAGACCTTCTCATGTAGACCAAGCAAAGGTCCATTGCTCAGTGGAACTGAAGGATTGAAAGCACTTGTGTTATTTCTTACACCAGCAAGATCGAACAGTTTTCGCTGACCATCGACAAATTCTCCACTTAAGGTTTGAGCCATTGATGACACAGAATTGACAGATTCCTGCAAGTAAATCAAAGGTTCAAATTATTTCAGCCACACATGTAAAAACAGAAGTGTGCTCCTTCTTGAAGAATTTAAAACATGAGGAGTACCCTTAAAACAAGTGCCAGTGGAGAATGTGTGGACTCAAAATGCTGCAGAGTAGCAGTTGTATGTTCAACCATTCCTTTCTGAAATGTAGCATCAACTTGCTCAAACATAGCTTTGCATGACTTCTCAAAGGCAGGGATCACTGAAGCTTCTACACTAGACTTCAGAGCATCCTGCACGAAAACTGATGATATCAGAAAATTTTCAGACCAATGTCAAATGATAAATAATATAATTGTCCGATGACAATTAATTAAACTTCAGTCCACATGCCATCCAATAATTTGAAGTAAACTACGGCAAGTTGAAATAGGAAGGACCTGGAGAGCATGCTTGCCAGAAGTTTGAAATTGTGCTTGGATTTGCCTACCAACAGTAGCTTCAAGTCTTGAATTAACAGACCTCTCCAGCTGATTCACTGCCTTGTCACCTACTCCTCTCTGCAGCAATAAGAATTTAATTAGATCCTGATACGGCATTTTCCTTTTGGAAGAGCTACAGCTTCACCAATTATAACCTGGAAGGACTCTACAATAGCTGAAGTTATAGTTTTCTCGATACTTGGAGAAATTGTGCGGACAATAGCGGGCCCAACTGCAGCCAGCTCCTTCTTCACCAGTTTCTCTAATGAGGCTGTCAAGTCCTTGTTGATTAGGTTAGTGATCAAACCTGTTATCTGCTGTGTGCGGTCTCGCAACAATTTCTCATTTCTTGCATTCTCCTCATGAAAACGAGCCCACAAGGCATCAGTACTGGCTTTCACAGCTTTCTCAATACCCCGCCCTAAAGATGCCTCCAGTCTTCTACCTTCTTTGGTAACAGGGAGGGTAACTAAGTTTGACATCTGCTTCTGCAATTCCTTTTGCATGGTCATTAGCTGCAAACAAAAGAAAAAGGAAAACAAATCCAAAGTGAAATCACTGATTGGAAATAGATAGCAAGTGCACGTAATTTTTACAATGGACTATCATATAGATACAAAACCATAAACCTAGTTTTGTTTTCACACATACCAATATGCTGCCGACTGTAAGACAAAGACATACAAAAGGGAAAATCTTTCCATGAATCTCAAGATCGGGACACAGCTGCATGATGCTATAACTTACAGAAATATTTACAGTAAATCAACAAAAATGCAGCACTCTTTGTTGCAGTTACAGAATCAGACAAAAGCTAGACTGGATATCCAATTTCACGAAAGGTAAAGCTTGCAATGGCCATACAGCTACCAACTCAAAATTGTAGAAAGTAAAGAAAACATCTAAATTATCATCATGACCTAAAAAACAACTTCATGGAAAAAGTTTTATAATTTTACTTTTCATAAATTAAAAAAATAAGTCATCTTAACAGCAAGCCAAGTTTCTAGTGCCAGGAAATTGTCAGATGATCTCATTGCTGATAACTCGTGCTTATTACTCCTAAAGACCACTCTGTTAAGCATATGAAACTAATTAAAGGTGAGATATAACAATAACTGGCATGTAGTAAAGGGGCATTAATGGGTCTCACCACCAAGAAATCACCTGATTAAGCATATCCTGCATGGCAATAACTTGAGAAAAAGCAGCTGGTGCAGAGGGGAGACTTGAACTCCCAGCAGGTTCATTGGACAAATTGGCCAAGTTCAAAACAGTTGACGATGGAGAACATTGACTTGATGCTTGATATTTTTTCTCCTTCTGCTTTTTCCCCTTTGCACTTGATGCGCCTGTTTGTGCAAATGTGGTGGTCATAGTTGAGTCTGAAACACCTCCATCCAAATCTTGTGTAGAGTCCTCGACTTCTGCCTCATCATTACAAGGTGGTTGTGCAAGTGTCTCCATTATGCCAGCACCATCAACTTCCTGAGCTTCCTCTGCAACACAAGTTTCTGCTGATGTTCCAGCACATTTTGCCGCCATCCCAATCCTAGGATCCGTAGCCTGGTAGCGTAAGTATTTTTCCCTATTTTCTGAAACAAGGTTTTGAGATTCTCCCCGGGAACCAAATTCATCGTGAGTAAGTCTTGTTTCATCCAATACTTTAACCTCCACCTCAGCATTGCCTGCATCACTATTGACAACCACCTCTTCCTCATTCTTGCCTCCAATAATATTAGTTGTTTCAGAAGATGAAGCAGACATTAGGATCTCTGAAGGCGTTATCAGATGAGTTGGATGTTTGAACATAGAAGGATTGAGTGCCCTAGATATATCATTAGGCGCAATGTTTATCTTGTCGTTATTTGCATCACTATCCAAGGAAGGCACATGAGATAACACATGAGTGGTGTCTGTTTTACCGTCAAATGAAGAGTCAATAATTGGCTGGCTTCCTCCAGGTTCATTGAGTAAGGAGCCTAGCTCAGAGCTATTTGGTAGATTTATAGAACCAGAATGTTTCCTAGAAAAACTTGGACTCAGCGGAAGAGGCGGTGATGCGACACAAACAACATTAGTATCACTAGTTGTCCGTGCAAGAGAGAGAGGTTTAGATTCCGTTTTAGATGTCAGGTTTTCTTGCGAAGTGGTAGCCTCATGAGACGTAGACAGTTGGGGATACCTCACAGCCCCAGTCGTCTCAGAGAAACTTGGTTTGGATGTAGAACTAGGAAAAAGAAACTCACTAAGTCTACTTCCATTTGCATCATTTGAAACACTGGAATCTGGCCTCTCCAAGCCCCCACTCTCTGCTGGAGGTGGAAGGCACAGGAAAAAGTTCAGAGAATACTGCTGAATAGCCTGTGTCTGCACGCAATAGAGCTTAATAATATGCTCACTAGGAGGATCAATTGTCCCAGTAAAACTCAAAACAGGCATGGTCACTGTAAACTCTGCTATGTAATCAATGCGGGTTGCTGCAGAATTATTACCATAACCTAAATGGACAGAGTATATTGCATTCTTCTTAGCATTTGCAAATAAGAGAAGGCCAGCTTGAGACAACACCACGACTTGGTTAAAGAAAGCCTCCTCAACTCGAGGTTTAGCTGAACTCTTCAAATCCAATGTCTGAGTACACTTCCATGATTCAGCATGAGTAGGAAGCGACCATCCTTCTTCACTTGCTGAGGCCCAAAGTTTCACCTCCCGGTTTAAAGGTCCCTGCAAACAGATTACTTCTTTTAGTAAGGTTCAATCTGCCACCCCAAAAGTTCTTCTGTGGGGTTGTTTAATTACAAACAAAATGCTATAGACACAAGCAGTAATTATAATGGAAATGCCACATTTAGCTCTGGTGAAATGAACCCTGAAGAGAAATTTCTTGAAAAGATAGATAATAGAAATGGTAGAGCAAACTTTTATGTGAAGCTTTAAAGGAAATTTATGAATGCCTGAATAAAGTCATCCTAAAACATAAAAGCCTGACCAACCATCTAAACAACAGTGACAGAACAACAAATAGAAAGTTGTTAGCATTCAGGCAGAGTAGAAACTACCACCCACATACCGCTGTAACAAGAATGATATGACCCGCCTGGTTGGGAGCTGTCAAGTACTGAGCTGAATTCACAGGTTGGCCACCATGCGGTTTCAATATAATAAGTGGCGCCACCTTGCTATCTTCCCAAATCTTTATCTGTTGCAAAAAAAGAAATTTGCTCAGACACATTCAAAACGTTTACAAATAACTATCAATCAGAAGGCATACGAGTGTGCACACATGAACAAAAATGAATTATTAAAATAGGAAAAGATATATGCTGTTTGAAAGAAATTTACACTCCTCTATACTAAAATCTTAAAGGGGAAGAAAGAGAATGCAAGAAATTAGAAAACCAAAGAACGGTCAATATACCTAAGACCATCATTGGTGGATGCTCATTGGACACATACTAGCTGGGATTACTGCCCGTTAACTTCCCTCAAACAACTCTAGTAGAAACCTCAAGTACATATATATATTTTCCAGTTCAAAAAAAAAATTGAAAACCGTGAAGTACACCATTCCTAAAATACTCTTCACTTTTTGTCCTTAAAAAATTTCAACAACCAGAAAAAGACAAAACAATAAATAAATTTGTGGAACTTCCATTGCATGATGATACAAGATAATAACTCATAGAACTACAAACCAGGCCATCAGTAGATGCAGAAACCAAACGGGTGGTTGTCGATTGACACATGGACAAATCAGTGACTTCTCCATCATGTCTACCAACTAACTGAACCCCATCAATCAACCCATCAACAGAACATTGGAGAGGTGCCTCAGCTGAAAATCCTTCACCCATGCTAACTTTAGCAGAATCAATTCTTAAAACATATTTTCCAATTCCCACAATCAAAACATCCTGCAAGATCAAACCCACTTAAGTAACAGAGTAAAATACTATTTTAGTCAAATTTCACTTGAAAAACAAAAGAAAAGCATTCAATTACTTGTCTACTACAATGCCAACAAACTCGTGGGTGCACATAGTCTCCCTCTCCTTCTCCTCTCAAAAGATGAATAGCAATAATAGCATTTCCAGTAATTTGCAGCTTATCTTGTTCGTCTGGACCTTCACATATCTTCCACACATAAACCCGCCCATCCACACTCACACTAGCCAACAGGTGAACATCATCCGCATAGAAAGCCATGTCTGACACTCTCTGAGCCAAAGAACATACCATACAGATGTTGTTTAGTAATATTTACAAAATTCATCAAATTACTAGGATATATAACATTTATCATCCACCCATCATCAATTAATACTCTACAACTAATGATTTGAGTTTATGGCACAGCACTTAAGTACCAAACATACCCTTGAGTACAAATGAACAAAGTTGCTTCATTTTAATCGTTCATGATCTCCGCTTCCCAAAATTCAACAATATTGAAAGTGGGGTAAATTTCACAAGGTTTAGCTACAATGGAGATATTCTAACGAGGGTTCTGAGAATTTCAGAATATCAATAAACAATCTTTACTAATAAAAACATCCAAGTTCACATTTTTGACTTAAAAAAAAAAATTACAAAGAGAAAGAATATACCTTAGTGTGGCCGCGAAGCAAGGAGCGAGTAGCGGTGTTGAGATTCAAAACCCTAACATTACCGCCTTTAAGTCCATAGCAAACGTAATGCTTATTAACAGCAATCTGCCTGCCAATAAGAAGCTCAGGATCCGAACCGTATTTGGTAATCGGATTCACTTCCAGTTGCTGCGTCGGTTCTCTCCCTTCTTCCACCGCGTCCACGTCATAAGCCACGTAATCGCCGAAAACCCGCTTCCCGTAAATCGGCGCCGTGGACCCCACATGCTTGCTTTTGTTGTTGTTGAGGAGAGCGAGAATTTGGGGGCCGGCGTTGGGGGAAACAACGGTAGTGGTGGGCGGTGGAGTGTAAGGGAGTAGGCGATGGGGCCCATGGGGGTAAGGGTGGGGGTAAATGTTAGCGTGAGGCTCTGGAGGAGGTGGCGGTGGCGGTGGTGGGTACGGGAAGAAGTTGTCGCCGGCGGCGGAGGAGGAGGACGGAGGGGGATACGGAGGGAACCAATTACGCATGTCGAATTGCTTTTGATTTTGATTTGGTGATTGAGATTGAGACTGAGATGACATTGTTAACTTCTTCTTGTTATTGTTATTAATGTTAGTTTATTTGTCTGTTTGTTTGTAAGAAGAATTGATGAATTGATGAAATTTAAGATGAAAAGTGAAGACTGTAGAGAGTGAAGCTAAAATTAGGGTTTTTCTAACTTCTGTCTTAAGTTGGAGAGGCTGAAGAAACTGAAGCTTTAAAATTAGGGAGCATTAATTTTACTCTTTAAGTTGTTTGTGAATAGACTCTCTAAATAAAAATAAATTATATTATTTTAATTAAAAAATTTCTTCCACTAAAATTATATAATTCATAACACTTTTATTTCTTTAAGAATAATGAGAAAAAAAATTTAATATTAAGTTAGAAACGCTAAAATATTTTTTAATAAGATTCTTTAAATGAGGTAATATTTTTCACTCTTAATCTCTCACTTTAATATTGCAGAGAAAAAAAATCATTTAATTTAAAGAATTTCATTTGAAAAAATTTTTAGATTCTTTTTTATGTGACACTTCAAATGTGATGAAAATTCTTTGAAATTTTTGACTTAAAATACATAAATTTTCAGCTATTGATTTCATACAATCAAATAATATATCAATAGCCATTATTAGATAATTTTACTTTTAATATCTATAAGTAGATTGCATGAAATTAATATCTTAAAAGTTATATCAATTTTTTTGTGATTAAACTTTAATACTTATCTTCAACTATATAGTTAGTGTTACAACCCTTTACTTCACAAGTTTTTTTTTCTTTTTTTTAAACTCATTAAAATTGCAATAAATTAAATGAATCAAATAGAAGAAAAATTCAAGTAAAAGAATTAACTTAAGAGAGCTCAACCAAAACGGTTACACACTAATTATTAATTTATATTTTCGTGACAAAGAATTAATACAATCTATTAAGAGTGATGATAGAGTTATTAATTTTTGTACAAATATATTTTATATAAACGGATTTGACATGATTAAATTGGTTTGAAAAAAATAACTTTTAGCCCACAAAATTTATCATAATTTGTTTATGGGTAGGACTATTTGAATCTATTAAATTCATCTTTATACTAATTTTAAAAAATAAATTCTTTTTTAAAAATTTAAAATTTAAAAATCTCAAAATTAGTTTTCACTAATCTCTCTCTCTCTTTCTTATAATTGCACATTCTATCTTTACTTTCACATTGTACAAACTAAATATTCAATTTCACTCTCTTTTGAATTTTTTATTTTATTTTCTTAGTATATCATGATCTATATTTCATACTTTTTATATATAAGTATTTTCCCTTGATATTCATTAGTTTTTGTATTTGGTAAAAATAAATTTATTGGTATTCATTAACTTTCGTGGCTAATAAAAATTTGTTGATGTTTATTTTGAAATTGTTGGTTTTTTTTTTCCCTCTTAATTAGTGATACCAATTATTTACAACAAAAAGAGTATGTCTGAACGAATCGATGAGAATTTGTAAAATTGAGAAGAAAAAAGAGAAGAAAGGGTTAATTAAGTAATTTTTTTAAAATTATTTAGATAATAAAATTCTTAAACAAAAAGAAGGTATAAAGAAGAAATAAGTGGGTTTAAAAAATCCCACTCTTTATTTATATCGTTTTATATTTTAATCTAACCAATATGCTTATACTACATTTATTTATATAAAATAAATTTATATGAGAAACTATAACTCTCTCGTCACTCCTATATAAATTATTTGGGAAGTCTAGTAATAATAATGTAATATGAGACGTAAATGAGTTTATGAGCAAAGGAGAAATTCAAGCTTTAACTAGACAGGAAATGTAATTTCCCAATCGGTGTCTGTCTGGTGGCAAGCGAGAAGATTTCATCAAATCCAACCGTTTGGTCTTTTATTAACTCCTGCAAATGACAACTCGTAATTGTACCGTTGGTCTGGTATTTATTATATTTTAAAATATTAAATAATTTATTATTATATATTTCGCATTTTCAAAAAAGAAATGAAATAAATTTAAGAAGAGGGAGGAGAAACCCCCCATGTCGCACGTCCCATCCCACATTCCAAACACGACAAATAAAAAGCTGCCAAATCAGCAATCACGCCCCGCAAAAAGCAAAACTACTTTATCGACTGCTACTCACAACAAACACACTATGAGAAAGGAAAAGGGGACCAACCAAAAAGATAAAAAAAGAAATTGAAAAAATTGCTTACCTTTTAAGCCAACAATTCCCATCGCGTTCAAGCATTCCCCCCGTTTCAGTACACGTTTTGTTTTTGGTTTCAAGATCCTACTGCTACCTATAAAATTGAGCGTGAACCCAGTTCACAAATTTCAAGATCCATCGGAAAACAACAGTCCGCAATCGTCCCAAAAAAAAAAAAAATAAATAAATAAATAAAAGGGGAAAAAGAAATCAAGATGTGTTTCGGAACGAAGACGTGCATGTTGTGCATTTGTTTGATCGCAGTGGTGATTCTGATCGGATTGCTATTCGGATTCGGAGTATTCAAGAAGGCGTTTCACAAGGTTAAGGATAACATTCATGCTTGCGATCCTGCTGCTAACGCCTCTCTCTGTGGAACCGCAACTGGAAGGCCGTTTCTCTACGTTCCTCCTCCCAGTCCTTTTTAGACCAGACCCCTCGTCATCATCGTCGTCATCATATCATTCACTCATTATATTGTTTCACATCATATCATCTGTTTAATTTTCCTCTTTTTTTTTTTCCTTTAATTTAGGATTTCAGGGTCTATTAATGTCGGATTATCTATAATATTTTATGTTTATGCTTCTTCTACGTACATTCTTTCGATGTTGACGTTTGTGGTATTGTATTGTGTAATATACAGTTTTTAGTTTTTTTTTTTTTTTCCTTCTTTTTGATAAAGGGAAAAGATTTAATCTCTTTATTATATTCGTATCGTGTGACATTTCTTATTTTTAGTTAAGAATTTGATTGATTTCAAGATTCTATTATGCAGCTCAGTCAACTATAAAGTCCATTTAGACAACCACCGTCACAATCCGCATTGCAAAAGCGTTGATAACGATAATGAGGAAAAGTGCTTTTCAGGACTACTGGTTCGCGTTGATAATTTTTACAGAAAAAAAAAGTGCTTTTAGAGGACTGCTGGTTCTTATCTAAGCCGTGCTTTTTTAGTGGACATCTTACATACATTATTTGTTTAAAGCACTTTTTGATTTTATTGATACGAGATAGTTGTTTGTCAACAGGTTCTATTGGAGATAAATACAATCAGCGTTATTATCCCAAGCCCAAGAGCTTTTTGGAAGCGTTGGGGGTTATTTAAGCATAAAATCACTAAAACTGCAGGAAATGACCTGAAACTCGGCATTGAACACTTTTTTTTAAGATTTTTTTTTTTTTGGGGGTCAATAATGAGTTGTATCAATATGGCTGCCACCTTGAACAACTTTTTAAGAATACTTTTACAGTGAATTAAAAATGCCGTTTATCTACCACAAGCTCTCCTACCAAAATTGATTTCATGTACACTTGTATACAAATCCTACACGGTGGGAGCATCAATAATGTCACAGTATAATGCTAGCAACGATAATGATGCATGCAGTAAATACTTCCTCTAGACGTATCCATTTGGTTTCTCTCCACTTTTTGCTGATCTCTTTTGCAAGTCTGCGTCATAATGTTGAATAGCAGCATCTAGAGCCTGCACCAACATGATTCGTTTCCATTAATTCTAAGGAAACACTACTTCGTTGACAAATACACACACAACACAGTTCAACCCAGTAAAGTTCTGACCTGTTGCATCGGACGAACAAGGAGGGAAACCTGATGTCGGAGATCTGCTGGCAACGATTCCTTCATTTCCTGGGATTTGAGAGGATACAGCTTGACTTAGTTAATACTTTGGAGTGAACTTCAGGCAAAAGCTGTAAACTCAGGCCAGAAATATACCTCTAGCTGTGGATAAATATTTGACAAGGCATCCTTCAATCTGTTTACCTGCACATCATCAAATGTGAACTAGGAACATAGAAATGCTAAATCCAACAAAACTAAATATCACACTTATAAATTGACAATCAAAATTTAAGAACTCTGACCAAAGGCATGTGCCATTGTCACATTATGTGTCATTCATCCCTTGGCCAATTATGCATTAAAGGGCATTTACTGAGTACTTCAACTATGCTGACCAATAATTCCCAGCAAACAAAAAAGATTCTCTCCAGGATAAAAGGTTAAGAATCATATGCTGTAAAAGATGTCTCTCAACCAAAGTACTTGAATGCACAAATCATCAAATGTTATTATTATTAATTTTTTTTAATTGAAATTTTCTGTAAATCCGGCCATGACCAGGTCACCAAAATGAAACAATGACTGGATTAAACTCATAACAATCTCAAAGAGGAAATAATTTAAATGAGGCATTGAAAATTTAAATTCTTCATGCTTTCTTAAAGTTCGCATTTTGGAAAAGGAACTAGAGATTTACCTTAGAATAAAGGTATGGAGTAGTAATTGGATATGATGACCAGAAATGCTTCAGTAATTCTTGAATGGACATCCAATGCTGCGGACAAGAACAGTTTTCTCTGTAAACACAATTTCACATTCACTAGAAACTAAACCAAAATCTATCAATATAATTTTTAAGTTCAACAAGAAGCAAAATTCTGATTTAATTCAATGTGAAGCCATAAGCCAAACACGTCATCATTGGCCACTTCAATATAAAATCAATCAGCAAAGAATGGTAACTAAATGTTATTTATAAAGATTACAATTAACTCACATATAGCAGTTTCTCCTTGGTTGCACTAGGCAATCTGTCTAGAACAGTCTCTCGGGGATTCTTCCCAAGATGATATTTGATACTAGAGATATTGTGGGTCAACCCACTATATACCTAAACACAAAGTTAAATGGTTATATTCATAAATCGATAATATATCTCCACTCTTTTCTATATTGATTACCATGACAAGCAAAGATGTTAATACCTTCAAAGCAACTTCAGGATTAACTATGGGATCACTCAATCCCATGTCTTTAATCTCAGAAATTGCATCCCTCACAGATCCATATGCTTCCTGTCTGCTCAAGCTGCATTTCATGGAAGCCTGTGAATCTCTAGAAGCTTTTAGTGTGTTCGCTTGTTGAGAATCAAAGTACTCCCGAGCATCCTAGTTTCAGAAACAGACATCAGTTATCATCCTAGTTTCAGAAGCAGACATCAGTTATCTATCTAATAGAATAAACTGGCTGCAAACAAGAAGGAAGTCAAACCTTAATGCTAAGTGGGGCTAGAGGCAGACAATGTGGTGCCTGGAGATCCTCAATTTCTGCCACCCGGGGGGTTCTGTCCAATCTCTCCTCATTTGCATTGTTATCAGCTCCCTCATTACCTATATTGGAGTGCAAAATAACAGCGAATTATAAGAGACTTGGGAAAGCTCAAATAGAAAATAAATAAAGAAGGAAGTCTAAACCATACTAACCCCGCTTTGACCTAGCAAGTGCCTCAGCCAATGCCCTTGTGCTGTCTTCTCTCTCCACATCTGCATTGAGGTTCCAACAAAGGTTAAAATTCATGAATAAGTTTCTTAAACAGAAGTCATAATAGAACTTGCAAGCACATGTTTATGTCAGACAACATGGATATGTACTAGAGATGTAAATGATAGAGCAAAATTCTTCAGCATGCTGTACCTATAGTTCTGCCTTCAAGAACAACAGCAGCATGCCTGTTAAGGTCTTGCAACAGAGTCCTTCGGTAATGTTCAGACTGCAATTCATTTGATTCCTTGGTGCCATCGCGAAAGATCCCATGATCCTGAAGATAAAAAATCACAACCAAAATTTGAAAATGATAATAAAGGAGTTTCAAGCCAATTCAAAAATTAGGCTTGAAGAGCAGTCATTACAATTTTTTATGACAAATACACTTTCTGGAACAGCATGTGAATAACAATAAAAGTTCAATATGAATCCAAGACATAGAAGATCAGGGAAGTGGCAAGATAGGAGATAAATAAAATTAGAGAGTGATTTCATCCAACATACAGGAAGATGGGTGTAATCATCCCCTTCATCAGCTTCCATGTCTAAGGTTGGATCAACACGTCTGATCTGTAATTGCATGAAGGCTCTTAAGAAAATATCAGGAGAGAGACAAAATATAGAGGCAGGAATCCTGCCAGTGATAAATAAATGTTGACTGAAACTATTGTGCATTGAATATCCAATTTTCCAAGAATGAGCACCTTCTTCCGAACTTCATTTGCCAATATATCATCTTCCTTTAGGAAAACAGCAAGTTCCTCGTCCTCAGCAGCCTCTGCTACCACAGCATGATAATTTTTCGTACGGCTGAGGTATTCTGCTCTACAATATTTGGTCCAGAATTCCATTTCTGTCATCTAAAATTTCAATATGCGTATATCACACACCAAACATACCAAAGCACAAATTCAAAATGCCAAAAGAGAAATCAATACTTAGAGAAAAAGAAAGGGTTGATACTGGCATGGAAAAAACAACCTAAAGTGTGAAGTTCCAAACTTTAACTGTTGCCATACCTTATTGGGAACAAAATTCAAAAACGCCCGGTGAACGGCTGGTTTCTCGGCAAAAATCTAGAAGAAAATTAAATCATCAATAAAAAAGATAATTAGTTATATAATAACAGTTATGACAAGGTAAGCAATGTGTTTGGAAATTATCTTCCATACCACTTTAGAAGCAAATAAACTGACGTGAGATGGCCTGATAGATCTAGATTGTTAGCACCAACGTACAAAAACAGATGATTATTATTATTATTACCAGCCTTCAATAAATAAGTTAATCTCATTTTGCAATAAAACATATTATGTTTAAGAACTAATTGAGAAAACAATCATTTGAATGATATTTACTTCTAATTTTTAGTTAATACGGCTTTCGTTGCATCTCAGTAACAATATTTTTCTTTTATTGCACATTAATTGTAAATCAAATGCTTTGCGACCTTTGTGCTGTAATAAGGTTATCTTTCTTTTTTATTAACCAATTCTTTCCTTGATTTATCGAAATTCTCTTGCTCCTTTTTTTTTTTTTTCCTCAACAGACCAGCCCGTACTAGGCTGGAACCTACCGCTAACATGAATCATGCTGATGCTCAAACCATTTTTTTCCGAATCAACTTCAGTCAATTATCCTCCTAAAATAACTTCCATACAAATTCAGTAATACATATGTGCAATTAAAATAAAAAAACCTATCCCAGCAAAAGAATTACATAGAAGACCAGAAGGAGAGGAGACACACACCTGTAAAATGATCTCTGGAGTCAAACTAAAAGTTACTTTGTTTGTCTGAAATAAAGAGAAAACAGCATTGTAATATTTCCATGGGATACAATACATGTCAACTAATAACAACCTGAATACAATTAAGAGACAAAAAACCAGACTCTTGGTACGCACAGAAATACACAGAGAGAGAGAGACAGAGATTTACATACTCGGCCATCAGTTGCTGGTCTGATGTCTGAAATCATGGCACTTTTAAAACCAACTCGCTGTTTTGACTTCTTGCTAGGGTCTCTATCCAGCAGCTTCTGCATTATGGATGTGCAGCAGAATTAGTATTACGTGTCCCTTGGAAATTATTTTATCTTCCTATAAAGAGAATAATAGCTCAAGGTAGCTTTTTATCCACTGGAAGAAACAGAATGGTAAATCAATAAAAAGCAGAAAATTCAATGTTAAGTGAGTGATTGGTGGAAGCATAAAATGCATAATATTTAATCATAAATATTAAAAAAGAAATCAACCTTTCTTGCAGCCCAAAATTCAGCTTCTGTCAAGATATTACCACCAACAAATTGCCGATGAAGTTTCTGCAGCTCGCTGTGGACAAAATTTTTTTGTTATAACAAGTGAATGGAAATTAAATGATTATCGGATTTAAGAACAATTGAAACTAGCTCAACAGCAGGTGAAGGATATGAAGTCAAACTATGATTTTGGTAAGTAGAATACGTAAATACATCAAATGGAAATAATTGCTTCCACAATCACCTGCATAAGAATTACCTATTTTCTTGCAAGAGCTTAATCCGAAGCTGCATTTCTTCTTCACTAAGTTGTTCATCAGGTAACTTAACAGCAGATTTTTCCAAAGCAGCATTTGGAGTTTCTTTAGACTTCTCAAGGACTTTGCCTGTTCAACAGGCACCAGGGACCCCATAATCAGAACAAAAAACTTAAATCCATACATCATACATATGATGGCTTCATGTAGCTGCTAAAATAACCCACTACCCATATCTTTGACAACCAGTGATTCAATACCTAAAACACACCAGACCTCGGGCTGAAACAAACCCTTCTACTATTAACACAAAAATCAATGGCAACTGAAACCTTTGATTAAATAGATGTGACTTACTCACAAAATCTCGGCAAACATGGAGATCCGAGTAACTGTCAAACTCAAAAATGTAGCTTCCACCCTGGAACAACACACACATTACATAAAAAGTACTCAAAACAGAAACAAAATATGAAAAAGCAAACAGCTTACGCAAAATACAAAACCTGAGCATTGGCTAAATTAATCAACGGCGGCTTATTTGATCCCTCCTTAGTGTATTTATGCCCTGTAAATAATATGTGCCACAAAAAAAGGACAAAAAATCACTTACATAACCAAACCCAATAAGAGGGGAAAAAAAAACACACACACACACACACACACACAAATACATATATGAAAGTATCACCTTGAATGGACTTAAACTCAACAACTAGCTTAGCGCCCGAGTTTCGATTATCGGGCATGAACATCAATTTCTGATCATTCTGCACAAATGAAAAGAGAAAACAATAATCAACTGAAAATGCAAGAACAAGAAAGTAGGGAAATGACGTCGTTTTAGAAAGGAAACCATTCTAAGAGCGCCGGTAGTGCCGGGGTCTTTGACAGAGATTTTGTACTTGGCTCTCTTCGTCACTTGCGCCGCACCTGACATGGTGATGGTGGTGGTGGTGGCGGTCGCAGGCCAATCGCCAAATCATTCAATCAATCACGTTTCAGCGATCGGGCATAACAGGAAAAGGAAATAGAATCTTTTGGGTGATTTGGAGCAGAAACGACGTAGTATAAATAGTTGTGCAAGATGTGGGCAGATGAGCTCTGGACTCAATTGCTAAGCTAAGTCATGGCCCATCAATCATCCTCCCCTGGCTGCTATGCTGAGCGCAAACAGTCACCTTATTTATTTATACCAAGGTTTGTGGAAATCGATGTAACTAAGTATGTACAGTACATCCGAAGAGAACGATACGGGATATTTTCGGTTGTCGCCCCTCGACTATACCGTATTTTCAGTTTAATAGAATGTATGATCGTAATTCTACTTTATTCCTTTGCTGTCCGCAAATAGTTTAGAATGGAGGGCAAGTCAGTAATTTAATATTTAAATTATTTAAAATTTAGATAATCTTTAATTTTTTTATAATCGTATAACTGACCCAAATTGAAATCATTATTTTTTTATGATAAAGATAGAATATCATTATCCAATAGGCTAAATCACAAAACAAAACTATGGTAATCTCTCTCATCAATAAAATTGATATAAAAAACTAAAGAAGAAAAGAAACCCATCGCAAACGGGTCTTGCTAAATTATTTACAAAAATAAACGATAACTCTTAAAAATGTAAAAAAAACAAGACCTTCTTCACAACGAAAACTGAGAAAGCAAAGCACTATTTATAAGCCCAAATCAAAACAATCAAAAAGTCACAAGGTTCCAAGTAAAATAGAGAGATCCAATCTGAAGGAGACACAAGATGAGGATTACTGTAATGACTGCAGATGAACAGATCATCAGCTTGGACGTTGACCCACATGAAACTGTAAAACTTGAAAAACCCTTATTTGACATGCATGTTGGTTTATAATTACTTACTTTTTTTTTAATGGTTTCTGGGATTTCTGTAATAGGTTGAAAACGTGAAAGCTTTGCTCGAAGTGGAGGTAAAAGTTGTTACTTTCTTGTGTTTTTAACTTTTTGTTTATGGGTTGTTTTGATGCTGAGAGAATATTTGAACGATATAAAAGTTGGAATTTTGAGCGCATGCATGAAAGGTTTCAACTTTGGTTGAGTTTTTGATGTTGGGTTGTTCTCTTGTGCTGAGAGAATGCGGAATTAGTAAAGGAGTTGGGATTTTGAAAGTGGATGTGAGTTGTAATTTTGGGTTCTTTGTGTACATGAGCAGACACAGGTGCCGCTTCAGCAGCAGCAGCTGCTTTACAATGGGAGGGAGATGAATAATGCTGAAAAATTGAGTGCATTGGGTGTTAAAGATGAGGATTTGGTGATGATGGTCTCTAATGCTGCATCCAGGTGTGTTATATAATGATAGTTTTTTTCATTATATAATCGGCAAGATATTGTGCTTATTCTTTATTTTCTGGCTTGTTTTAGTAGTTCATTTACGTGGCTAATCTGTTAGAATCCCACATTATTTCAGTCCAGCAACCAATAACTTGAGCTTCAATCCAGATGGGTCTGCTGTCAACCCTGCGGCTTTCCAGCAGCACATTCGAAATGATGCTAATCTTATGACTCAACTGTTTCAGGTAGATAGGAGTGTCTATTGAAGAACTTTCCATCCTTGTATTTTATATTTTGCTTAGTTTTTTTGTGGTTATTCTTAGATTTATGGGGTTTCTGACACTAAATTTGTACTGAACTTCCAGAGTGATCCTGAATTAGCTCAAGTTCTCCTTGGAAACGATCTCAATAAGCTGCAGGACCTATTAAGAGAGCGTAGTCGTCAAAGGTCTGAGTTACGGCGTCGACAGGAAGAGGAGATGGTCAGTAACCTTGTACCAAACATCCTAGAAAATGAAAAGTTTTTCCATTTAGACCAATCTAGCTCTAATTTTGTGGAGTGTATAATACATATGGTAATTTTGTGAGATTATTTTAGCATGAAATCATGTTGCTCTGTCTCTTGTTGTTACAAATTTAATAGACATTTTAAATTCTATAATTTAGGTATAGCCAATATGAGTGGACTAAACTTATTTAGTGATAAACTGATTTGCTTGTGTACTTCTTGCTGCGTCTTAGGCGCTTCTTTATGCAGATCCTTTTGATGTTGAAGCACAAAAGAAAATTGAAGCTGCCATTCGCCAGGTCAGTGTTATTTGTGTGATATGTGAAGGTTATGGATAACAAAGCAATAAGAACTTTGGCATGCAATTTTCTATATTTCTGTAATGTTTTCTTATGCACAAGCTCAATTGCAGAATAACTTATAGTTAAGGTTTGGTTGTGCAGACTTCTCACTTTTGGACTGATTTTTGCTAGTGGTTTGGCTCCATGAGTTCTTTCTATGCAAGTTTTACTTTTATAAAACTAAATTTCTGTATAAAATAAATTTATTCATTTTTAGTGTGCCCTAGATGTGCTGCTACTATTATGTATAGATTATTGATCTGCTGCACATTACTGCACTTCATATGCAGAAAGGAATTGATGAGAACTGGGCAGCTGCCTTGGAACATAACCCTGAAGCTTTTGCAAGGGTGGTATGTGTGCTTGTCTACATTGTGAACCACCTTTCAAATTCATTTGGTTTTCTGTTTTAGCTTTAATGCTTCTTATTTAACACTTCAGGTTATGTTGTACGTTGACATGGAGGTTAATGGTATTCCTTTGAAGGTAGAGATGATAAGAAAAAGAGTATCTTGTGCTCATGTGCCATTATATCATTTTTTTCCTTGTATACTTGGATGGTTGACTTCTACATGATTTTATACTTGTGGGAATTACACCTTAGGACTGAGTCTCAGGAATGCTTAATGTTTATGTACATGGTTCTCTTTCAGGCATTTGTAGATAGTGGTGCACAGTCAACAATTATATCAAAAAGCTGTGCAGAGCGTTGTGGGTATGTGTTTTTTTTTTTTTCTTTTTGGGTGTGTGCACGTATGTGTGTTCGTAGCGATGCTTTTCTGAAAAATCCCTTTTTCATGCAAGTTACTGTTGTAGTCAATAAACTTATGGTGTGTTTACTAATCAGTAATTGGAATGGGATAGAATCGGAATAGACTGAAATTGGAATGAGGAATGGAATCAGAATAAATTGTTTATTTTAGCTGTGGTAATCGAAATAGGAATGAACTGTATTCTCATTGATGTATTTACTTTATCTTGGAATTAGAATTGATTGTTCCAAGTTATTAAACCGATCTTAGTTAATTATTGTCATTGTTTATTATCCTTGCTTTAATAATAATAATAATTTTTTTTTCCCATTCCCATGGGAACTCTAGTAATCACTCCCAATTTTAAGTGGGGCTTGTCATTTTGATTCCCATTTCACCTCTCATGTAAATAGTAAACACATCATTCATTTCCATTTTTTGATTCCCATTTCCATTCCCAATAAGCAAACACACCTTACCCCGATACATAATTAAAATATGAATTTTGATAATGCTTCTACATATCACTTGTTATTGTGGTTTGGCAATATCAATATTATTGTTACGGAGTCAATATTGTTGGTTAGTTCTGCAGGATCTTATCGGTATAATCGACACATCTTTTACTTGAGAGATATATTTTATCACCAAGAAATGGTTAGCATTTGAGTTATCAGTTTTGTATTGAATCTGTAATTTCTTACCTACCTTTTGCATAATATTTTGTATTCAAAATATTATAAGCTTGTGTAAGGAGTGAATTTTTTTTATTGCAGTTTCCCTTGTTGTCAATTTATTTTGTGTTATTAGTTATATAATGCTTCCTGCTGGTATGACATTTACAGATTGCTGAGGCTTCTAGATGATCGTTATAGAGGTGTTGCTCATGGAGTTGGTCAATCAGAGATTCTTGGTCGAATACACGTTGCTCCAATCAAGGTGTCAAATCTACTCTTATTTGTGGATGTTAAAGAACCTTTTTCCTTGCGATGTGGTGACAGAGTTTTCATTGAAGTTTGAAAGCAGAGTTTTCTTTGAAGTTTAAACCTATGCCTTATGTTTAATGATTCCTTGAACTTAATTTGTTTTCTTTTTCTTATTTTCTATTTTTACTTCCTGTAGATTGGCAATGTATTCTACCCATGTTCATTTGTCGTGTTGGACTCTCCCAACATGGAGTTCCTCTTTGGACTAGATATGCTCCGCAAGCACCAGGTAGCGCTGTCTTTTGGTCTAATATCTGATGTACAAGTCCATTTCAGTTCCTAAATGAGGTTTACCAGGATTTGTTAATTTTTTAATGGAGCCATTGCCCACAGTGTATCATTGATCTAAAAGAGAATGTCTTAAGAGTTGGTGGAGGAGAGGTTTCAGTACCATTCTTGCAAGGTTGGTCTTCTCATGTCTGTATTTGTGCAATTTTTTTGTGCAATTTTTTTTAAGCTTGGTTTCTTTTCTTTTCAATGGTAGCTTTTGTTTTCCTTGAATTTGAAATTAAAGTATTTGTTTTTCCAGAAAAAGACATTCCTTCTCATTTTCTGGATGAAGAAAGATACTCCAAACAGGCATCCAGCTCAGGAACTGCAGTAAGTCTACTCTTGATGAAGCTCATCCTCCACATTTCCTAATGAGTCAAACAAATGAACTTCATATGAATTCTATAGGCTCTGTTGGATGCAGCTCCTATCTCTGTAATTCAGTCTTGTTTTCTGATAATCTATTAAGCCTTAAAAGGTTAAACAGTTTGTGGTGTCTAATCTCTCATGAAATGTTCCCTTATTAATTGATGTAGTCGGCTATTTTTTGATTCATGTCCATTCTCCAGCAATATCTTTGTGCCTACAGCAAGTTTTGTGTTGATTACTTGTGATTCTTCAGGTGACATCAGCAGCAAAAGATAAGAGCAGTAATTTGCCTGCAGGAGGTGGTCAATCTTCTGGTTAGTTTGTGGACCTTTTTTTTCCCATTATGCCAGCTTTTGTCACTTGACGGTGCATTGTCAAAAATAGTTATCAAGTTTCCAGTTGTATATTAGTTTTCGTATCATGATATAG
Organism: Citrus x clementina; assembly: GCF_000493195.1. Classification (NCBI taxonomy): domain Eukaryota; kingdom Viridiplantae; phylum Streptophyta; class Magnoliopsida; order Sapindales; family Rutaceae; genus Citrus; species Citrus x clementina. Next base: position 24,110,434 of record NW_006263303.1, on the reverse strand, counting down.
CTGTGGGTTTTTCTTATTCAAAAACTGGTTTATTAACTTGCCTGCAAAAAGTTTGATTTTATATATATTACTGATGATCTTTTCTTATTTTCTTGCATTGGTTACAGGTGGCACACGTGGTAACACGACTCAGGTAATTCTGCTATGTTCTATTGTTTTGTCGACCTACTAATGCTGTGGGTGAATGCCATTGGCAGCACAGAATGCCACCTGAATCATACACCAAAATTGTGGACTGGAGCTAGGGGGTCAATTTTAATTGATTTAGTGGTCTATACCTAATTCTCTCAAAATTTTAAATTTTCTGTAGGGAGCTGATTTTGAAGCCAAGGTTGCAAAGCTTGTTGAGCTGGGTTTTGGAAGAGAGGCAGTAATACAAGCTCTGAAACTATTTGATGGCAACGAAGAGCAGGCAGCTGGGTTTCTTTTTGGGGGCTGAAATATTTTTGGAGTATCATTTGCAGTTGATCAAATGATTTAATACGAATTAACAAAATTGGAATTGTGGTTGAGGTGGCAGCATTGCATTGGAACTGATTATACTCAATATGCTCTTGCAATTCAATAAAAATATTCATAATTTTTTCCCATTTTATAGCTTCTAGGCATTCATTGCAATAGGACTACTTACATTGTGATAACCTCCTGATCATGTCAATTCTCCAAATACATAGTCCTTGGGCTTCACATTCTCCTTACAAGTAAACGTGACTTTAAATGTCCTCTCTTCACCATATTTCGTGAATGTCAAGCTGTTTGACTCAACGGCAGTTGAGATTCCAGGTATGTCTGTAACTTGTACATTGTATGTGCTGGATGGTGTACCTAACATTCTTAACTCTTTGAGATACGGTGACCGAACCATTGAAGTCAGGAATAGCAATTGAAGGGCAGTTGAAGCCGGCCATGTCAAATGATTTCGGGCACGGGTACTTTCTGGGTACTTTCTGGATTTACGAATCTCTCTACCATGCTTTCCCTGCAGTGACGGTTGGAAAGGTACCCCGAGTAATCATACAAACTCAATTCATAGACCGGGCCAGGATCCATTGCACTGTTAGGACTTAGAGGCCCTGAACCATATTCTAATGGGGTTGCCTTGGTCCCATTGAATTCCAAAATTGGACTGTTTCTCGTATCTCTTGGAGTTGCTGCGAAGGAAATAATCGTTCAGTCAAGAGCAAGACATTGATTTATGTCCAAAAGAATAAATATGAGTCACATTCAAGTCTGGACATTCAGATTTTCCAACTATAATCAGAGTTGTACAATGCCGTGTAACTTTAATTCTAGTTCGAAAATCTGAATGACTGGACCTGAGCACCATTAGAATAACTATATACCTGTTGTCATGATTGCGGACCGAATGGCCGCCGGACCCCAATCTGGATGAAGGGTTTTGATAAGGCCAGCAGCACCGGCTACGTGGGGGGATGCCATGGAAGTACCTTGGTCTGTGTTGTAAGGAATCCGGCGAGTATCACCTCGATGATTGCCTGGGCCTATGGTTTAAGAATAGGCTGCGATTACCCTAACTCCCGTTGCAATCACATTAGGCTGAAACAAACAATGACATTAAAACAAATTCAATAATTATCTGATGAAACAAGCAATAATATTAAAAAAATTTAATTATTATCTGATGATATATACAGGATAACAAAGCCTAGGTTTGCATGGTTAACTGTGCCATTAATACAAGCATTAGCAGTATTGGATTGCAAAGAATAACAAAGCTTCAGAATTTACAGCTCAATAAAGTAGTATGGGTACTCACGCATCTTCAGCAGTTGCATTGGCGAGTCTGGCATCTTCTCCGCTGACCAGTTCATAAAAATTTTGAGATACCGCGCCTTTAGGCGTAAGGCTTGCTCGCTGGAGTTGCTTATTGTTTCCAAGTGTAACATAACTAGTGAACTCTCTCTATCCACACCCACGGTGAGCAACCACGGGGCAAGATTATCTACTGTTCCCCGATCTGGTCCTTCAATGCCGGCGCATACAACGGTAAGAATCCCATGCACCATAGCATGAAACGAACCAATTACAATGCCATTGTCAAAGTACTCTTTAGGTTCCTCAACATATATCGCATTGTTATTATATCAACACCGTCGTGTATTGCGTCCGCAAAGGCATGTATCATGTCTTCATCACAGCACGTAGCTCTTCCGTTTTCGCCCGGCCAGCAAACTTTATAACCAGCCGCCCACTTACATCTGAGACGAAGTTACCAGCGGCGGTTGATAAACTGTGTGAGCGATGGCCGTCCATGTCTCTAGCGGTGGAAAATTCGGTCGTCATAACCTGAATAACCTGAGTCAATGCCCCCGATAATAACGTCTTCACCAAATCTCCCCTTCTTCCAAGCTGAATCTAAAGGAATCACGTTATCTTTCTCTAACGGTCTAACCCAAGAAAGCTCCATGATCGTGTTGTTTGCGTTGCTCTAGGTTTATTCAAGAAAACTGATACAACATCCGGGTGTTCTGATTCGAAAACCAAAAATAATTAACATTTTCAAAAATCGAACAAAAGAAGAAGAGAGAATCAATTGCTTAATTACTTGCTAGCTGTTGTGCATGTTCTTCCTCGAGGTCTGCAGCAAAGCCATTAATGTATCACGTGTAGGAGGAAGAAATAATTCAGAAGAAAAAAAAAATGGTCTTTACGAGGAAGTAACACAAAGTGCTTTTCAAAAAAAGAAAAAGAAAAAAACTGAAGAGGTCACTTCTGATCAAGGACATTAAACCTATGTAACCAAAGAATAATGCTACTGAAATTCTAATAGTACAAAAGAAATTGACATGCAATGTTTTATTGTTGGCACATGTACATTTCGAATTTATTATCCATCAATATCAATATGTATTGATTTTACAATTAACAAAAAATGACATGTCACTTTATAAATCAATTCAAATATAAATTATATATTCCAGCAATATAGATTAATTGTTACCTCGAGGTAAAAAAAGATTGTTAGCTTGGTATAAATACTCAGCTCGTTCCTCGTTTCTGTTTAAATGAAAATGATTCCTCGGATCTAAACATTTTCTCTGCTGCTTTCTTATTCACTTTATTTTTAGTGCCAAACAATCTTTATCAAATTATTTGGACGTCTATGCATGGCTCCCTCAAGACTTATTTATAAAAAATACTTAAAATTCCATATGAACTTTTTTTAATTAATACATACTTAAAAAATTAAAATTCTATACATGGGTCCGGAAAGATCCGTGGTCCCTCAACTCTACAGAAGTTTATTGTTTATACACAAATTTTCAGTTTTTGAATGTGGTTTATCTATGATACTCAAGATTAAGGGCCCGTTTGGGATTGATTTAGGTGGTTTAAAAGTGATTTTGAAAATCTAAAAGTTAATTTTAGTATTTGGTAAAAAAAAATCAAAATCACTTTTGTCAAAATCAGCCCATCCTACAGCTGATTTTGAAAAGCAGTGAAGGAGTAGCTTTTAGATTCTGATTTTGAGAATCAATTTTATCATTTAATACAATTTCATAATTATCCTTAAAATTATTACCTAAACCCAAAATTATCCTTATTCAAATTGGAAACAAAATAAATATTTTAATAAATTTGTATTATAATTCATCAATATAAATTTATTACTATCAATTTGTTGGTCGAATTATTATTAAATTTGTTTCACTATATTATTAATTTAATTATCAATTGTTTTAAGATAAAAAATAAAAAAGTAAAATCAATATATTATAAATTTTATTTTTAATAAAAATTATTATAATACACAATTAAAAATATTATATGTACATGTTTTTATATGTATAAATAAATTTTATCTTATATTATGTATATTTTAGTTATTTTATTTTCTCTTAACAGTTTAACAATAAAATTTACCAAACGTCCATAATTGCTTTCAAAACTCACAGTACTTCTTAAAACAAAATCTACCAAACACTTAACTGATTCTTTTCACAGCTGATTATTTCTACAGCACAGCTAACATCAATTATTTTAAAAGCTACAGCATTCCCAAACTGGCCCTAAATTGGGTTGATAACATAGATATGTAGTAATACTAAGTTAATGAATTTTCTGTCCTAAGCACATTTTCTCCTCTCTTTCCTATCTTCTCTCTTCACTTTCCAAGCTATCTCTCTTCCTCTCTCTCAACGTTTTTTTTGTTTATTTATTTTTTTAAAGAAAAGTCTAGCCAAAATTATTATTTTTTTTTTTTAAGATTGACAATAATTCTTCATTAATAAAGGATAAGGCTCATTATACTTTCCTATTAGCATACTATTCTGGTGACTATATAAAATTCAAGAAAAAGAACATAAGTCCTCAAAAGATAATCCAGTGATCATTGGACAATTTTGATAAAAGTAGCAGATTAAGGTGTCAAATTAACCCAAAAAAAAAAATGATGTTTAATTTGAGGTGGAAGAAGGTAGGATGCATGCTAACTTAAAAAAAAATAAAAATTATACGAATCTTTCATTTCAATTTGCTCGCCTAATTAAGTGTCATTAGTCATTACAAGCTCGACGCATCATTCTATTTACTCTTCTGCTTCAATGCAATAGGACTTCTTACACGGTGAGTACCATCTGACCATATCAATTCTCCAAAAACATAATCATTGGTCGCATTAGGCTTTGCGTTTTGTGCAAGAGTAAATGTGATCTTAAATGTCTTCTCTTCGTTGACATGGGTGAAGGTCAAGCTGCCAGGCTCAACATCAGTAGAGATTCCGGGTATTTCCTTGACTTGTGCCTTGTACGTGCCCGGTGTACCAACATTCTTAAGTTTTCGTGTCACAGTGACCGAGCCTGCAAGTTCAGGAATTGCAATTGACGGATAGTTGAAGTTTGCCAGCTCGAATGACTTGGGGCAGGGGTGCTTAGCAGGATCTACCACAAATTTCTTCACAACGTCTTCTTTGTAACCACGGTTACAGAGATAGCCCAAGTAATCATCCAAAGTCAAATCATAAACGAGGCCAGGATCCAATGCACTGTTCGGATCCACATGCCCTGAACCATATGCAAATGCCGTTGCCTCTTTGCCATTGAATTCCGAAATTGGTTTGTTATTTGCATCTGTCGCTCTAGCTGCAAATGAAACAAATTCATTAATTAATGTAGTGCACGCAATCAATTGTATAATACATAAACACGATTTATGCTGAAAAAAGAAATTAATAGATACCTGTGGTCATGATTGCAGATTTAATTGCTGCAGGGCTCCAATCAGGATGGACAGTTTTGATAAGGCCAGCAATACCAGCAACAATGGGAGTTGACATTGAAGTGCCATCCATTGCAGTGAAGGCAAAACGGCGATTATCACGAGCATAGCCAGTCGGTCCTCTTTCTGATGTGTAGGCTGCAACTATGTTAACTCCTGGTGCAATCACATCAGGCTGAAATGGAAAATTAGAATTTTTCAGAATTATGTTTTGAAGTAGTAAATATAATGAGAAGCCAAAAGAATATAAATTTTTGATTCCTTTTGTAAATTAACCTTGATAATGGATGGATCGATCCTGTTGGGTCCCCTAGATGAAAAGGAAGCCACTGCTGGTGACGGCTCTATAGCGAATTCTGTCTGAGCATCGGTCATGAATGCCTTCGCGTCTCTGTTTGATTAAATTTGTAAACAATACGATCATGATCAATCGCTGCTTGTAAAATTAAACTTTCCAAGAACAAACACTATTTGTAAGCAAATACGAAATTAATAAAATATAGCTTACTTTGTAGATTTAATATAGTCCAATACCGCTTCAAAATCCTTGATTTTCAATTTTGTAACAGGAAGGAAGCCATAACTAGCTGAGAATGTCCCACTTGCCCCAGTAATCATCGCAACAGCACCTTTTTTAGCAGCCTCGTAGCCCTTTTCTTCATGAAGGCATACCAATATGCGTCCTTGAACCTTCTTCCGATCAAGTGTTCCAGGCTTGCATGATCTACTGCACAAGTTAAAGATTATTAAGAACATAATTAATTACATTTTTCTTTCTTTTTTCTTTTATTTAATATAATGCAAAATGCTTAGATCCGGACGCCCAAGCGAACTTTTATAAAATTCCGCTTTTGCATCTGAACATGACTCTATATCATTACTCCAGGTGCACGGTACTCACGCATCTTTATCAGTTGCATTTGCCATCCTGGCGTCTTCTCCAGAGATCAATGGATAGGATTTTCGTGGCATGTCTACAGAAAGGCTTGCTCCCTGGCAAAGTTGATTAACGATCAATAAGTGTGATGAACATGTATTTTGTAGATTTATTATCTTTTAGAAGAAATTCAAGTAATACCCTAAGGCGCTTGTTGTTGCCAAGGGTAATATAACCAGCAAACTCTCTATCCATAGTGCTAGCACCAACGGTCAACATCCATGGTGCCATGTTATTAATTGTTTGTGGCTCCGGTCCTCCATTGCCTGAGGCTGCAACAGTAAGAACGCCATTCATAGTCGCATGAAAGGCGCCGATTACGACCCCATCGGATAAAAAATCAGCAATATTGTCGTACCCGAGTGATACGGTTATTATGTCAACACCATCGTGTATTGCATCATCAAAGGCTTCAATGGTATCTTGCTCCATGCAATCATTTCCATGTGCAGCATTGTGGTCGTCTTCACTGTACCAGCATACTTTATAAGAAGCTACACGGGCTCTAGGGGATCCTCCTTTTGCCGTTCCATACCTGTGATTGCAAAAAGCACCGACATATTGAACAAAGTTACCAGCGGCTGCTGATAAAGTGTGGGTGCCATGGCCATCCAGGTCTCGACCGGTTTTTAATTTTGGAGGTATATCAAATGCCGGGTTTCTTTTGGTTGCAGCTGAAATGAGACCTTTGTTGTAATGCCTTATTCCTATCAGCTTCCTGACAGCGATAAACCAAATTAAGTGTACCATAACATGATAAAAGACATCGCTCCAAAAGTATTATTGCTCCTCTTTCGTTCAGTCTTTTTCACGTTTATACTTAACCAGTCATGAAAATATTCGTATACATAGCAAAAGTGAATGAAAAGCAAAAGATACCCCTGGAGCATAGCCAAACTTTCTTCCATTGGAATAATTAAAAAGAAAAAGGAATAAAACGAAGAATCTAGATCATTTAGGACCCATTTGGAATGGATGCACTTTGACATGATCTTAACTTAATAGTGAAATGAAAGAGTTGAAGTGTTTAGTGTAAAGATTTTGTCATAGCTTTAGGTTGTGTTCAGTATTGAGATGCTATAACTTAAAAATTATAATTGTTGTGAAAAATAAAATGAAATAAAAGTTAATAGCGTGTAGTAAATATGATTTTTAAATAATAATTTTTTAAAAATAGTAAAGATATAATAGGTTTTCATCAAAGTGGTGGATCAAATTGTCTTACCTTTCAAGTCACAGCAACTAATGTTTATTAAATACTTTAGTAAAATATCTTAAAAGTTAATACAAACAGGATGTTAGATTTGTTCCACCAATAATGTGTTTTTTAAAATTATCCAAATCTTTTGGTAAACTTAATCTAATTTCATTTTAAGAAAGTGGGAGAAATTGTAACAAGTAATGACCTATTGCATTCGACTCCATAGTGGTCGTCGTTCTGACAGGTTCCACGCCACTTTGAAGGAATAGGACCCATCTCTTCATCGCTAAAGCTCTCTGATTCCGGGCAAATCCCTTCCAATATAATTTTAAAGAAATATAAAATCATAATATGCCAAACATTTTAATAACTAAAATTAAACAAAAATAGGTAGATTTGCATATCATTCGCCAAAAATGTTGTGCTTAATTAGACATGCACTCAGCAAATAAAGTATACCGAGAACCAAAGCATTAATTATTGTGTAAAAGTAAAATTGATCGAAGTCATATGAAAAATTGAAGGGATAAGCTAGAAACTTGATTACCTGAATCGATACCTCCAATAATTACATCTTCACCAAACCTTGCTTTCTCCCATGTTGAGTTTGAAGGAATTACATTATCTTTCTCTAGTCCAAGAAAATTCCACGCCCCCGTTGTGAGCTTTTTTGTAGGTTTATTCAAGAAAACTGATACAACTTCTGGGTGATCTGCTTGAACAAAAGAAATATATATATATAGTCATAGTCTCATAGACTCATTAACCATATCCATTAATGGGCAAGCAGAAGAGGAACTCGGGTTTTTGGTTGAGCAACAGCAAGAGCTAAAATGAATAAACAAGAAACTTGAGCAGCTCAGAATACAGAATCTATTAACTAAAGGGGTTAATATATAAACTTTTTTTTGGAAGCCTAAATTTCATTACGAGCATTACCCTTTTTTTTGTTTTGGGGGGGAAGGGAGGGGGGGGGGGTGTCTGGTGGTGCGGGTCCAGACTCCTAGGCGACAACATAGTTCCCTCATAATGAAAAATGCTCGTAAGAAAAAACTTGAGTTGCTTACTTGCAAGTTGTTGTGCATGTTCCTCTTCAAGGTCTGCAGCAAAGCCATTGATATGTCGCCTATAGGAGGAAGAGATCAATTCTCTTGCCTCATCACGGCTGAGTCAATTAAAAATAGTTAAAATAAAAATAGTTAATAACGATAATTAAGGAGCAAATATGAAAATAATTAAAAGAACAGTTTCAAATTAAAGCTAGCCCTTTAATTTAATTACCTTCCTATGATTGATCCTAGAAATTCGTGGTGATAATTTTCTGCCCGATCAAGATCAGCCAATGTAGGATTTGGACCATGTGAATGTGCTCCTAAATACACAATATACGACTGCGGGATTCATGAAAAATGAAATTCAATATTAAATTAATGACGCTGCACCTGAATTAATGTAAAAGCTAGAGATTCAAAAAGAAAAAAAAAATGCTTGCCTGTTTGGCGGCAAGTGCCGGTGTGTGAAAGCCAAAGAAAAGGGAGAATTGTAGCAGCAGAAAGCAGAAATTTGAAACCCTCATTGTCTCTCCTTTAAAATGTTTAATTTTTCTTTTTCTCCGTAGAGATTTTCATAAGCCATTTGCTTCCCCCAGGTTATATATATTATACTAATTTTGCCTATTTTTGAGCCAGGTTATAACATCCAAATAAGAGTCGGGAGTTGAGACACACCACAAAAAACGAGGTCTAAAATATCGGACGACAGCTAGAAGAAATGAGTCGCAACTAAAAGTAACTCTAAAATGTTCTCAATTTTATAACAAAATTTATTTATTTCTGTACATAGAACTCACACCACAAGTTTTGATTCAACAACAATATATCATAATACTTCATAACAAAATTGTTCTTTCTCAAACAGAATGCGATCTTTCACATTGCAGCCAGCAACAGAGATTGAGGTTCCATTCGGTGTTTTAGTTTGCAGTGCTACTGTTTAAAAGCCATAATTATGTTGAAAATAAAAGTTGATAAATGATAAATATGTTTAGCAAATTTAACTTTTAGTTTATATTTTTTGGAAAGATATTTTTTTCTAATATTACATTAGAGACAATACAAATATTGATAAATTAACGAGTCATTCTTTGCTTACTCTATTCGGATATCCTAACTAATGTGTCACTAATAGACTTAATAATTAAATATCACTTAATTCAATAAAATAGTGACACATTATTTGCTATATCAGTTGAGATACAAATCAAGTATCCTAACTAAGTAAACATAGCATTATTGTATCATTGTAAATTAATATAGGTTTTTCATCAAATAATTGTACGCTAAAATTACATGAACAGTTTACAATTGTTTATTAAACGACTTATAATTATAACTTAAAAGCCACCCGCGCGCCCCTGCTAGACAATAATATATATATATATATATATTTTTTTTTTGAAAAGAAACTTCTATTAATTCAGAGGAGATAATAGATACATGATTTGTAGAGGGTATGAATCCTTCCATACAACAGTTTCACATTTCTCTAATGCTAATTTAGCTAGAGAATGGGCAATGGCATTGCAAGATCTATGTGTATACACACAACTAACATGATCGAAGCTTTCTTTCAATTTTTGAATTTCCAACACTACCCAATAGACCTCGGATCTGCTGCCCTGTCTGTTGTTTACTAAATTAACTACTTCTTGCGAATTTGACTCCAAAATGACCTTTTTCACCTGCGCATCTCTTGCCACCTGCAAGCCCCATTCCATAGCTTCTGCCTCAGCATAAGCTATACTGCCATGGAATTTTGAAACCTTGATCGCAGCTGCTGTCACTTGCCCCGTTTCATCTCTAATCACAGCCCCCAACCCAGCAAGATTCTTTTCTGAGTTGGTAGCGGCATCAGTGTTGATCTTAACAAAACCTTCTTGAGGGGGAAGCAGCGCTCAAGAGCGGATTGGCTAAAGGAAGGTGCAAGAATACAAAGTTTTTTCACAACAAGGCGTCGGCGAGGAAGAAGAAAAACAGAATATGGGGGATAGAGGACACCTCGGGAAGATGGACTGAGAAACCAAAGGAGATAGAGCAGGAATTTTGCAGCTATTTCAACAATCTGTTCGCAACAACTCAACCAAGTCAAGAGCAAATCTCAGCAGCAATGGAAGGCATGACCTCGAGAGTATCGAAAGATATGAATGAGATGTTAGAGAAACCTTTTTCAGCTGAGGAAGTGATGGATGCTCTGAGCCAAATGTGCCCAACCAAGGCTCCGGGTCCGGATGGATTGCCTGCAATCTTTTACCAAAAGCATTGGCAAATGGTCAAAGATGGAGTCCTAGCTACTTGCCTGCACATACTTAATTCACAAGGCTCGGTAACTCCTATCAACCATACATATATTGCATTGATTCCAAAAGTTAGGAAGCCTAGAAAAGTCACAGAGTTTAGGCCTATAAGCTTGTGTAATGTTATCTATAGGATTGTTGCTAAATCAATTGCTAATAGGTTTAAACAAATTTTGCACAAAATCATCTCCCCAACGCAAAGTGCGTTTATCCCTCATAGGCTGATAACTGACAACATTATAGTTGGTTATGAATGTCTTCACAAAATAAGACATTGTAAGAGCAAAAGAAAGGGTTTGGTGGCATTAAAGCTTGATGTGAGCAAAGCATATGACAGATTGGAGTGGAGCTTTCTTGAGCAAATTATGAAACGCCTAGGCTTTTCCCATCAATGGATTAGTCTAATAATGAGGTGTATTAGTTCAGTATCCTTTTCGGTTATCATTAATGGATCGGTTAGGGGCTTTATCAAACCTCAAAGAGGGTTAAGGCAAGGCTGTCCCCTCTCCCCGTATTTGTTTATTACTTGTGCAGAGGCATTTTCCTCCCTGTTGCAGCAAGCTGAGCAGCAAAGACTTATTCATGGATTGTCATTTGGAAAAGAGTTGAAGATCTCGCATCTATTATTTGCGGATGACAGTCTTGTTTTTTGCAGAGCTTCAGTTGCCGATTGCACAAAGCTGAAGATGATCTTGGACTGTTACTCTATGGCATCTGGGCAAATTTTTAACTTCGAGAAATCCTCTTTCTTTCTTAGTGGCAATGTCCAGCAAGCACAAGCTACTGCAATTGGAAACATATTTCATCTCAACATTGTGTCCAGGCATGAAAATTACCTAGGCCTTCCTGCTATGGTTGGGAGAAAGAGAAGTGGCTTCTTCAATGACATCAAGCTGAAAGTTCTTAACAAAATCTCAAGTTGGCAGCATAAATTTTTCTCATGTGGGGGTAAGGAGGTGTTGATTAAAGCAGCTGTGCAAGCCATTCCAGCCTTCGCTATGAGTGTGTTTAAGATTCCATTGGGGATTTGTGAAGATATCCAAAGAATAGTGGCCAACTTCTGGTGGGGATCCAACATGGAACGACGAAGTATTCACTGGTCGAAATGGGAGAAAATGAGTCAGGCCAAGTGCAAGAGGGGCGTGGGATTTCGGGATTATGCAAGCTTCAACCAAGCTCTATTAGCGAAGCAAGGCTGGAGAATTCAGCAATGCCCCGATTCTTTGGTGGCCAGGGTTCTGCAAGCGCGGTACTTCCACTCATCCATTTTTTTGAATGCGAAGCTTGGCTCTAATCCTTCATATATTTGGAGGAGTATTTTGTGGGGAAGACAAATCATTTGTGCGGGCTCTAGATGGAGAATTGGAAATGGTCAAGATGTCCATATTCACAAGGCTAACTGGATTCCAAAACCTGTTACTTTCAAGCCTGTGATTAAACCAACAATGCCTAGTGAGGCTCTAGTTTCTGAATTAATCAATGGTGAGAACTGTTGGGATGAGGAGCTGATTTACAGGCATTTTGATAACATGGATGCTGATGTTATAACTCAAATTCCGCTACCGAGAAGATCAAGGGAGGATGAACTCATTTGGCATTATGGAAAGAGTGGCCAATATACTGTCAAAAGCGGTTACCAGACAGCTCTGAAAATTAGATTTCCAGCCATGCCTTCAAGCTCGGAGCCTTCGAAAAATGAGTGGAATATCATTTGGTCTCTTGCTTTGCCGCAGAAGATCAGAATTTTTATGTGGAGGGCAGCCAAAAACTTACTTCCTTCAGCTGAGAATTTATGGAAGAGGAAGATTGTCCAAGAGCCTACCTGCCAGCGTTGTAAAATGGGAATAGAGGATGTGTGTCATGCCTTAGTTGATTGTAAAGCAGCCAAGAAGGTTTGGAGACTATCCTTTTTTGATAATGATATTCAAGCAGCCCCTGGGCAGGATATTTTGAGCTTGTTGCATGGCATGAAAAGATTGAGAAGCAAAGCTGATGTAGACTTGTTTGCCGCGATTCTCTGGGCAATGTGGAATGCAAGGAACCAATGGCTGTTCAAAGGCAAGCGAGAGAACCCCCAATCTGTTGTGGCTGAAGCTGAAGCTGTAATGGAGGCTTATAAGAGAGTGCAGCCTTCAGCTGATGTAAGCTATGGAAAGCAGCAGCAAGTGGCTAGACAATAATATTGAGTAGCTTAAAACTTACCAACTCATTTTCAATTTTATCCGCGCACACATTTTTCATTTTGAAAGTCGCACAGACGCTTAAAACCACCTATTCTATCACCGATGATTAAATCACAAAATATTGAACAATTATTAAAGACCTTCAGGTCTCAATTTTCGTTTGCAAATAATGAACCACTAGTTAATGCATTCTCTTGAGAGAGATTTTTTTTGAAATATAAAAAATAAAAATGAGTATATGAAACGCAATGAGTGTATCAAAGTTTTTGTTGTGATGGGGAAGCATCATGTGCTGTGGTCTGATACTGCTTGTGTGCAAATGCAGAACCAATATGCACCAAATATTTACAGAAAAATAAAGGACACAAGAATGTTACATGGTTTGGTAATAAAGCCTACGTCCACGGACAAGAAAGAATAACCGTTTTACTAACAATTAATAGAGTACAAATTTGAATAACGAAACTTCACTTTTCAAATGTCCAAACACACCCAGTACTCTCATACACTCTTGAAGGAAATATTTTTTTCAAGACACACATTCTCTCACATCTCTACAAATAATCCAATAGACTACCTTAGGAAACGCTCTCCCATACTTTATAAGAGCTCACTTGCAGAAACTCCCTCTCTCTGGACTTTCTCATAGAGAAATCTCTCTGCAGTACTCCCTCATAAAGCTCATCACCTAAGTTCTCACATTTTGAAAATTTGGGATGCTATCAAATGGAAAATTGATTCTCTATTTATAGCCAAAATGGTTGCACTGTTCCTTTGTCAAATTGTCAATTAATTCAACAACTAAATTCTTCAAAATAGATAAATGCATGCACGTAGCTCCAACTCCTCCAAATAGTCAATTTTTGGTGGCCATCGAATGGCGCAATGCATGTGGCCTTTTGACTTTTCAACAGTTTTAAAGAAAATAAATATATGATGTGTGTGGATTATGGACCCGTACGTGTTAACCAAAACATGATATTCTGCATAATAAATGGCTATGTACAGCAGTTCAATGTCATGCCCTCATTATTCGGTTTTGTTTAATTATGTGGATTCTTTCAGTTTATTTATAATCTTCGTCATACTTATTAAAAGAGAAGAATTTCAGAAATTCAAGAATCAGTTTGATATCTTCTTCTCTTTAGGTATGCACCAGCATAAAATGTCATTACAAGGAAGAAGCCAGCTTATTGTGGCTTCACTACAGTAGGACTCTTTACATTGTGAGAAACATTTGACCAAATTAGCTCTCCAAAAACATAGCCCTTCGGCTTATCATTACCCTCAACATTAAAGGTGACTTAAATGTCTTCTGTTTGAGTGATAAAATAGGGCAAACAGAATCAAGCTTTCCTTATAAGCTTGATTCTGCTCACCTCACCACTTAAAATGACCTGGAGGAAAACTGTCGAGCAGGAGTAGGCAAGGAGGCGATTGAAACGAGGGACAAACCCAATCAAAATAACTTTTGCACCTCATCTGAAAATCCATGGATTGAGTTTTATCCACAAAACCCACAATTCCATGATCCTAGAGAGTAAAGAATGTGGACTCCTATCCAAAAAACTCATAATCCTAGAATTTAAAGGAGACGAGGGAGGAGCACTATCCAAAAACCAACTTTACTGAGATCCAAAGCAGAGAAATTTTGAACTCTTATAAAATTCCCTAAGGCCAAAAGGATAAGGTTCCGGAATTTTGAATGCTTTGGACCCCTATCCAATCTTAGGAAATTTGAAGATTTATCTTTTATTCTCTTTGTCCCTTTGATTTTTTTATCATCATCCCTCCTTATCATCATCCATTCTTATTTAATGGAGAGTTTCTTCTAACTTTTCTCCTTTTGGTTCACTTTGATTGATTCTTTTTACGCAAATATTCATATATTTGGTTATCCTATGAAAATTCATCATACTGACTTGTGCCTCGGAAAGTTAATGTCGGAAAAACTTCCAGCAACCCTGACCTTTTTTCTGATTGCAGGTGTTCGCTAGGGAAGAATTATGGTGGCCAATTTCTACTCAAACTTATTGGATTCCTAGTCGTTGAATTCTGCTCAGGTTCTTAAATCAAGGAAAAAACCGTCTCTCCACACAAACAACTTTAAATGCTAGCATTGGGATCTAGTTGGTAGCCTATATACCAACACGACCAGATTTTGGCATCAACATTTACCATTGCTTTTATAAAAGTCCTTTTATTGTATTAACCTATAATGATCTGCTTGAACTATGAAGGGCTTAGAGATCTTAAACCTAATATGTGAGTAATCTTGTAGTCATTAAAACTGGCTTCAAGAACAAGTTTAGCACATTCTTTATCATTTTGCTCTTTTCCTTTGCCTAAGGCTGTCGTCAACATGCCAAGAGCCATTTTTCATATGGACAAGGATATTCTCCTAGTCTTTTTTCTCTCATAGCTTTTCCTAATAAAATGAATGGTCAAGATTAAGTCTTAAATTTTGATGTTGACCATCAAACCGATGTTTTTGACTAAATTTAGAACACTAAGAGAGACTAAGATTGGATCCTAATCTGTTTCATTTAGTACTTGTAGTTTGCCTTTTTACTTTCCATTTTATTATCTATTCTGATGACTCTTTGTACCTTGCCATGGTTAGTAATCAATTAGAATCTTAACACATTTTTCATCATTCCAATCATTAAAATACATTGTTTGTGATCGCCACCAAAGACCTGAATTAATCAAGAATACTTGAAATATATTTAAATTAATGATCGTTTAAATTTTTTTAAAAAAAGAAGAAATAAAAAGACAACAATCTAAGCTTATAAAAGAAAATTTCTCTATATTAGTAGTTTTTTGGTCCAGAATTTTAAAGTGCGGAAAAGTCCGGAAAACTTTTAAAGCCATGGGGCTTTAAAGCATTAAGAAATTAAGCTTTAAAATCGCACTGTGGACTAAAATGGTGAATGAAAAACTTGAGTATATTAAACGACGGCGTTCACAACGTTCTCTATATACTCAGGCAGTCACGAGCTTAGCATGTGATACACTTAAGTTCAAAACGGCAGAGGCTGAAGACGTTTTGGTCAAAGGTTTGAGTGAAACATGTGAAGTGCACGTGGGGTGGAGAATCAAATTAGTTAGAAGCTGTTAGTCCAGGTGGCGGAAATCTGTGCTTTTTGGGTTCTTTATCAGCTGCTATATAAGCTGGTTAAAGAAGCAGTTTCAAAATCTGATCTGAGAGCGTAATAGAGAGAGTTAAGATAGAGAGAGTTAAGATAGAGAGAAAGCTTCGTCTTGATCCTAGTTAGCTCTTGTATTGCTCTGTAAAGGGTTACTTGAATTATCAATAAATCTAGCTCTGTTGGCTTCTCCCGTGGATGCAGATTGTGCTTCTTTGCACAATTGAACCACGTAAATCCTTCTCTTTCTTTTGCGTGTGATTTGTTTCTAATTCTTGTTATGTGTGTGTTCTGATTGAAGCCATTTTCGTTGAAGGTTTTATTAAAACTTAAAGCTTGTTTCTTTGGGGTCTTAGCATCTTGTTGGTCTGGTTTGTGATCTTGGGCAGTGCTTTGGGTTGCTCATCTGGTTTTACAGCACCCAAATCACTACACGCACGATTTTAAAGCTTTCCCAACATTCCGCAAATTTTTCCATATATAAATATATTTGATTATGACCTTTATTATAACAGTATTTGTTGGGGGAATTGCCTCCAACATATTTAAGATTTTCATCGCTTTTTAGATCATCAACCACAAGCGGTCTCACCAATGCTTCTAAGCTCCTCCTCAAAGACAACACTTTGAGCTTAACACTTTTCATACTAGCCATGCTAGATCCCATTTTGACAACGCCCTTTTAGCTATGGCACTGACCAGAGTTCAACGGGTTAAGCTCAAAGGGTTGTCTTTGAGGAAAAGTTTAGAAGCATTGGTGGTGAGCATACAGACTTCTTCTTGTTCATTTTCACTGGTTTTTTTAGCGCAAATTAAAGAAGCCAGAGCGAACTAAACTGCACACTAGGAAGTGGAGACATCGGGTTTTTGTTGGATGAATTTGTAGAGCACCAAGAAGCTGATTGAGAGTCATAGGTTTTGTATGGTTGTGGATGATGTCTGGTATGCCTACTTGGATTAATTTCACACATTTGAGAGACATGGAGTTTATGAAGCTAAAAGTATTATCCAAACATGGGTTTGCGCAGTTGAGCAGTTGAGCTTGAAGAAGCTCATCACTAGAATTATTCTCTCCATAACTCTGCGGTACCTTGAAACTCCTACTCCTTATGTCTCTTTATAAAGTAATTAGGAGTCAAAATTTAATGCCAATAATATAAGACAGTCGTATTTACTTATCAATGAAATAAAGATAATCAACATTTGCTTGCCAATAGTTATAAAAATAGTCAATATTTACGTGCATTTATAAAAGGAGTTTCCATATCTATTCTTGCAAAGGATAATACTGCCTGGCATTTCACATTATCCCCTACATTTCCTTTGTAAATGAAGTGTGATTTAATATATCTAAGAATCATGAGCTGTTAGGAATTACATTAAATTGTCAAATAATTAAGTGATTATTTGATTATTTGAAAATTTACTGCTCAAGTTATATTTGACGAAGATTTTTTAAATAATTTGATTCTAAACAACTCATATTTCGTATACATTATAGAAACGGATTAGGATCCTTTCTTTGTTTTTTTTCCCCCTCTCCTAGTCTTTCCTTGTTTCTCAAATTTAGTTAAAAAAGCTAACTTAATTGTAAATAAAATATCAAAAAGTTGGCTTGATTGTCAATATTAAAATTTAAAACTCAATCTTGACTACTTATTTAGAAGAGTATTTAGAAGAGACTTGGAGAGAAAAAAATAAGGAGAGAATCTTTTTCCAATAAAAACACACATGGCGTTTTTTTGGCAGTGTCTGTAAAATTACAATTGGCAATCGTTTACTTTTTATTTCTTTAGTTTTCTGGTAATCTTGAAAATCGTATGCTTCCAAAGAAAAAAAACGCAAATCAATATAAATTGTTTCTTCACGATTTGCTGGTCTAAATGTCATTACATGAACATATATCCTTAAGTTAGCTTCAGTGTAATAGAACTACTCACACAGTGAAAACCGTCTGACATTTCCCTTGGGAGTCATTGTGACTTTAAATATCTTCTCTTTACCATGTTTTGTGAAGTTCTAGCTGCCAGGCTCAATAACAACTGAGACTCCATGCACTTTCCTGAGTTGCGAGTTGTATGTACCAGCTGCTGCAACATTCCTAACTCTTCAAGTGATGGTGATTGTGCGATTGAGATTAGGAAGTGTGATTGAAGGATAGTTCAACTCTGCAATGTTAAATGATTGAGGACACGCGTACTGCTTTCCTTCGGTGAACTTGGCTATCTTGGATTGGTCGTAGCCACGGTTGCATGTGTAGCCTAAGTAATCGTCAAAACCCAATTCATAAACTAGACCAGGATCCATTGCATCATTTGGACTTACTTGTCCTGCACCATATGCAAATGGGGTTGCCTGCATGCCATCGTAATCCAATATTGGACGCTCCCTCGAATGTCTGTCCCTTGCTGAAAGTGAAACAAATGTACGTAGTTAGTTCAATCAAGACTGAAGAGGGCTAGAAAAATATGTTAAATTAAAATGAAATGAATAAGTTCTGTACCAGTGATCATAATTGCGGATCTGATCATTGCGGGACTCCAATCAGGATGGAGAGCTTTGAGAAGACCAACAATACCAGCCACATGAGGACAGGACATTGAAGTGCCAAACAAAGGAACGAACGCAACCGGCCGTTTCTTACGCGGATCCAATTCTTTTCCTTCACTAAAGGCCGCAACTATATTCACTCCAGGTGCAACGACATCAGGCTTAAAAAAAGGGAAAAATTGTTGAAGTGATCTGGTAAGAAGTAACTAAAAGAAAAATTACCATCTTGAAGGCTTAATTAATTAACTCACTTAGCAACCTTGAGAATATTTTGATCAATGGTATTTGGTCCCCTAGATGAGAAATCGAGGATTTGTGGAGAAGGCTTCATATTGTACTCTGTCGCAAAATCAGTCATGGAGGCCACCGGGTTGCTGCATTAATACATGAATTAGTAAATAAATGGAAATGTGTAAGAATCAAAAGGAAACTAGGCGGGGAAATGATAACTGATTTACTTGGTAGAGTTGATGTAGGCTTTGATAGCTAAATCATCAGGGTAATCTAGAATTGAAGTCGGGAAGAGGGTAGTTACGGCTATGCTTTGGTTTATTGCTTCGTAGGCGTTAACCAAAATCATCCCAATAGCACCAGCTTGATAGGCCGGAAGGCTTTTCTCATCTCCATCGTTATCTTTATCATCATAGCAAACCAAGATTTTCCCTTTAATCTTGTTCTGATCAAGTGCTCCAGGGGTACATAATATTCTGTTCAAGCAGTGGCTTTTGTCATAAATATAAAATTTCAGAATATTGGAAAATGAAAACTTCTAATATCTGAACTTCACAGCTAGAGTTCTTTAGAATGAGGAGGTATTCGACGCAATGAATCAACTACTCGACGAAATGCCACAGTGAGGCAATATGCGGACTCAAGTCCAGCTCTTTATCCGGCGAGCATTGACATGGAAACTGACTCAGCAGCACTCTCAGAAATTGTTTGGATAGTTTGTGGATTACAAAAGCCACTGAGCTCTGTCCTTTGTGAAGGACACTGAATTTTGTCCATTAGATTTAATCGAAAGAGAGCCATCAGGTTAGCATTACAGCTGTTGTTGTATGCCTTGGCAAACAAGAATGAGTAATAAATATACAAATGAGAAATAAAATGCAAGTATATATGCTGAGCAAAATTTCCTTCTTCCCCCTGTAGTTTCGTGGTTTGCATTGTTAGTTCTCTAGTTCTGTCATGACAAAGTTTACTCATGTTTAGTTGTTGAATTAGCAGACTTGGCATGCTCTCCGGTAATAAGTGGGTAGACATTTTGAGATGGCATGTGTTTAAGCGCAATGCGTAGTCCCTGATAAATGGATCATTTTAGGGATTTTAATTTGAAATCAGACAAGGCATTGACAGAAGGTCAGGAAGCTGGAATACCTTAAGGACCTTTTTGTTGCCAAGTGCAACAGAATTTGTAAACTCCCTATCTGTTGTGCTGGCACCAACCGTGGATAACCAGGGCGTCTCACTTAACAAGGTTCTGGGTTTTGGTCCTTCATCGCGGCAAGCCTGCATCCACAGCAATTCCATGCATCATAGCATGGAAAAAACCAATTGCAATGACTTGCTCGGAGAATTCACGGGTTTGGAACTCACAAACTGGGTGATTAGTTTCCCTTGAGCCACTTTCTCACGGACAAAGTGATAATCAATCTCAATATGTTTTGTGCGAGCATGAAGAACTGGATTGACTGTTAAATGAAGAGCTAACATGTTATCACTAAATAGTGTTGGAGGTTGAGGAAGCTGAAAGCCAATATCACTAAGAAGATAGGTGATCCATGTGAGTTCTGCAACAGCTAAAGCCATAGCACGATACTCAGCTTCCGTACTTGATCGGGCAACAGTAGGTTGTTTCTTGGCTGACCAGGATACACAATTGGGACCTAAAAAAGTGCAAAATCTTGTGGTGGATCTTCTTGTTAGAGGACAACCACCCCAATCCGAATATGAAAATGCATACAAATTAGTTATAGTGTGAGAAAGTAATTGAATACCATGATCTAAAGTTCCTTGGACATACCGGAGAATTCTTTTGACTAATTGAAAATGAAAATTGCTCGGTTGATGCATATGTTGGCAAACAAAATTAACACTATAAGCAATGTCTGGCCTAGTGAATGTCAAGTATTGTAAACCACCTACAATGCTTCTATAGAAGGTAGGATCAGAAAATAAACTTGTATCAATGGGGTGATTGTGAGGCACCATAGGAGTAGATAATGGTTTACTAGTATGCATTTTTGCTCTTTTAAGCAAATCGGCAGCATATTTTCTTTGATGCAAGATAAGACCATGAAAAAATTTCGCTACTTCTACACCTAAAAAGTAATGAATGTAACCAAGATCTTTCATAGCAAACTCCTTTCCAAGTGAGCAGAGAAATTGATTTAGAAGAATATGGTTGCTTCCTGTTAAAACTAAATCATCAACATAAACAAGTAAAAATATAACGCCATGATTTTTTCGAAAAATAAACAATGAAGAGTCAGCAGTGCTACAGACAAATCCATAAGCTAAGAGGAACATACTGAACCTATCAAACCATGCTCTCGGTGCTTGTTTTAGCCCATATAAAGCTTTGTCAAGTTTACAAACATGGTGCAGATATTTTTCATCAATAAATCCAGGGGGTTGCTCCATGAAAAAATGCATTTTTGACATCTAATTGTCGAATGTCCCAATTGTGGGATAGTGCAATTGATAAGACTATCCTGATGGTTGCAGGTTTTACAACGGGTGAAAATGTTTCTAGGAAGTCAATTCCTGGAATTTGATTAAAGCCTTTGGCCACTAGCCTAGCTTTTAGTCTTTCTAGAGTGCCATCAGCTTTAAGTTTTGTTTTGTATACCCACTTACAGCCTATGACATTCATGTCATTGGATCTTGGAATTAATATCCACGTCTTATTTTGACGCAGGGCAACAATTTCCTCTTTCATAGCATGCAACCATCCTGGATGATATAAAGCATCTTTAATGCCTTTAGGTTCTGTTGGCACATTATAACTAAGTAATGCAAATTCAGTAGGGCTATACCTGGTTCTGCGTTTATATATACCTACTTTGCCACGTGTTGTCATGTTGTGAGATGGTTGTATACTTACAGTGGAATCAAGAGTAGGTTTTTGTCTCGTGTCTTGATCTGTTTGATTTTGAGATGCTAAGATGTTAACAGCTTCTAAATCTTTGTTAGGCTGAATGCTAGTTAGATCCAACTCATGGGAAACTTCAGTCTCTTGTTCAGGAGCCATTGTGTCTTTATCAGAGTCATGTTGAGGTGCTGAAATGTTTGTAGCCTCAAAATCTTTGCTAGTTGGATCAAGTTCGTGAGGGGTCTGTAACATGTTTATATTGCTATATTCTTGGCCTCCACTTCCTTCATTGTTTGTGGTAGAGATATCAAGGTTAGTATTTTCATTTTGGTTGATATCCGCTATCCTGTGACTATTTTCTGTTATAGGCACTTCCATGTTTGTTCGAGGAGATGGTTGGTTATAGTTGTTTCCAATTCCTGCAGTAGTAAAAGTTCCTGCAATCCACTCATTGAAACTTGTTAGATTTGTGTGTTCACCACAACTACTATAAAGTATACCTGGCTTCATGAAGGGGAAAGTCTTTTCATCAAAGACAACCTCTCTTGACAAATATACTTTTCCAGTAGGTGGGTGAAAACATCTATAACCTTTATAAAATTCACTATATCCAAGGAACACACAAGGAAAAGATTTTGGATCAAATTTATTTTGAGTTATTCTTCTAAGACATGGAAAACATCTAGAGCCAAACACTCTTAAGGAAGAGTAGTCAGGTTTCTTACCGGTTAACTTTTCAATGGGACTTTTCATGGCAAGTATGGCTGAAGGTAACCTATTGATTAGCCATGTTGCAGTAGAAAATGCTTCCACCCAGAAGCGTTTAGGAACTCCAGCATGAAACAACATAGTAAGTCCAAGCTCAGTGATATTCTTATGCTTTCTCTCAACAACACCGTTTTGCTGAGGTGTTCCTGGGCATGATTTCTGTGACTTGATTCCATGATTTAAAAGGTATTCTTGAAATTCTTTGCTTCCAAACTCACCTCCTCCATCCGATTGAAAAACTTTGATGTTTTTCTCAAACTGATTTTTCAAAAATTTATGAAAAGAAATAAAGCAATGAAAGAAATTAGATTTTTTTTCCGTAAAGGAAAAAACCAAGTAAACCGAGTGAATTCATCAACAAATATAACATAAAATTTAAAATTTTGAAATGATTTAACTGGAGCAGGACCCCATAAGTCACAATGAATTTTACCAAAAGGTTCCGAACAATGTTTATCAATATTAAGAAAATGGAGTCTACAAGATTTGCCTAATTGGCAACTTTCACATAAAAATTTTTCCCTGTCATGCTCATTTACAGAAATGAGCTTATTATGCTTTAAATAACTAATTATTTTCATATGTGGATGCCCAAGCCGTTGATGCCATGTGGTATCGCTAGTTGCTTGAAACCTTGATGAGTAGAATGTCATGTTTTGATTTGGTTCCAAACTATAGAGGCCACCGTTCCTAGTTCCTATTGTGATCACTTTCCCTGTTTCCCTGTTCTTAATCACAAAATTATTTGCAGTGAATTCAAACATGTAAGGAAAATCAGTGGTTAATTGACTTACAGAGAGAAGATTCTTTTTAATCTCAGGAACAACTAAAACATTTTTTAATTTGACAGAGTTTTTATCTGTGTGCAAAACAATATCTCCTATATGAGTAATTTTCAATTTATGTCCATTACCTACCATTATCTTATCTGATCCATGATATGGTTGACAGTGAATTAACTTACCATTATCTGAAGTCATATGTTGAGTAGCTCCTGTATCAGGAAACCATGCATCAGTCTCATTTTCTGATATTGCCATAGCGGCAAGAGCTTGCGCTGCATTATTAGGCTGATAGCCTTGTTTGAATCTGTGCCAACATTCAAAGGCAGAGTGTCGAGGCTTAAGAAAAATTTGACAAATTAAATCATCTTTGTCTTGCTCATTTTGAGAAGGATTCTGATTATTCCTTTGTGGTGCTTTCGAAGGTTTTTGTACTGCTTGAGGGAAGCCTCTTCCTTTTGAGTTGAAGGAATTTTGCCCTTGTCTGTTAAGGGGATTTTGTCCCTGCATGTTAAAAGGAACTTGTCCCTGCCTATTGTTTCTAAAGTGTTTTCCATTGTTTTTATTTTGAGCAAAAAAGGCAGAGTGTTCATCAATAGCACTTGCAGAGCAATGAAAAGATTTCATGTTCTCATGACTTTGAAGTAATTGAATGATATCATTATATGAAGGTATTGGAGGTTTCATCATAGATGTAACAAAAGATCTATAACCCTTACCTAATCCTTTGAGAAGACCAAAAACCTTTTGTTGATCTTCCATCGATTTGCCAATGGCATCAAGTTCATCACATATCTCTTTGAAGCCTCTGATGTAGTCATTGATAGTTTTGTAATTTTGCTTGCTGTGCAGATGCATCTTTTGCATGAGAAAGAACTCTCTATCTTTGGTGTTTCGAGCAAAGTATTCTGATAAGGCTTTGCATACTGCTGCTGATGTTTCTATTCCCACAGTAAGTCCAAGGACTTCCTCTGATAGAGTCCCCACAATCCATCCGCGAAGAAGACAATCTGATCTCCTCCACATTATGTAATCATAATTCATCACATATTCTTGTTTTGTTGTAGATGCTTCAGCTTCTACAGTTGATTTTAAGACAAATTCTGCAGGTTCGGGATATGTTCCATCTAGGAAACCTCCCATATCTTGGCTTTCAATAAGCCCACTTATTTGTGTTTACCACAACATGTAGTTGTTTTGGGTGAGTTTTAAAGAGACGAAGTTGCTTATATTCAATGTGGAAGGATATGGAAATGATACGGTAGGTGTAGTTTTTGAAGACACAAGAGCCATGGTTGACTAATAATATTTAATTATTCTGCCAGGAGCTATTGCTCTGATACCATCATATATTGCAGCATCAAATGCATAAGCATGTCTTCATCATGGCAAAGTTCCTGCCCGTCTGGCCACCAGCATACTCTATAAGATGCCACTCCGGCTTTAGTGGACCCTCCTTTCGCTGTCCATCACCAACATTGCCAAAAGCACTAACATTTTTCACAAAGCTGCCACCAACAGTTGATAAAGTGTGGGTTCCATGGCCGTGAAAGTCTGGGCCAGTGGATAAGTCAGGGGTGAGAGTGAAGTTGGAATCTTGCTTTCGAGCAAGTAAAAGTAGACCTTGGCTGAAGTACCTCATTCCTATCAGCTTCCTGTGTATACAAAGCACTCAGGAAGGAAACCATGAGTGCTAATTGGCTAGTCCAAGATAAAGATAATTAGTTAGCATTTCTGTAAAAAAAAAAAAAAAAAAATGAATCCAGACTTTTTTCATGAATTCTTGAAACAATCTATTCCATTGCCATTAAATCAGCCTAATGGGGTTTTTTCAAAGGACAATATGTCTGATCTAGCTATCACAATTAATTATGCAAAATCATATATAAGTGTTCTGAAGTGGCAGAGAACTTAATGATGCAGAAATTACCCCAACTTATTTCGCAAATTATCAATTATTTCAAATAACCTAACATACCGGTCAATCATATCAGCAGATTATGTGTGCTGCCCATTTCCCAAAATGAAAAGAAAAATGGAAAACAAAGATGGCAGCAAGTAAGATCCAGCAAAGTTCCTATTGCATTTAACTCCAAAATGGGTGTCATTTTGACAAATTCCTCGCCATTTTGGTGGCACCTGACCCATCCGTTCATCGCTACAGCTTTTTGATTCAGGCCAAACACCCTCCATTAATATATAGCAAACAAAAATAAAGTTAAATAAAATAATATAATAATAACAAATGGAGGACGTCAAAAGCTGATAGCCATATAAAATATGCACACATCTAACGGATTCACGCATGAAAATTTTTTCGGTAGGATTTGATTAGAATGTATCTAGAATGTTAAGAGAATGCAAAACCTACCTGTGTCAATATTTCCGATAATCACATCTTCACCAAACCGTGCCTTGTTCCACAGTGAATTAGGAGGCATTATGTTATCCTTTTCCATTCCAAGAAAATCACAGGAACGAGTCGTCAGAAGTTCCATTCGCCCATTCTCGAAAATTGATACCACCTCTGGATGCTCAAATTAATATATCATGTAAGTAATAAGTAGTGTAATAGATTCGGATACTACTAAACACCAGACTTGAGAAAATAATTACAAACACAAAGTAAATTGAACTGCGCAGATACTTTCAAGTTGCTCGGCGTGTTCCTCTTCAAGAACTGCGGCAAAGCCATTGATATATTGAAAATACGAGGAAGAGATTGAATGTTTGGCCTCCTCAACGCTGTCCTTAAAATTGTAAAATTGAAGAGAGTTACCGTTTATGATAATAACGAGTATAAAAGACCAGGGAATGACATTTTGGTCCCTCGTAGACCCTAGAAATTTGTTTACCATCATTGATTAATTTTTTATTATCCCATTTTAGTTAAAAATAGTAGAAATAAAAAGTAGAACACAAAATGTTGAAGTGTGTAAATGTAATGATGTTTTTATTATATAAGAAATTTCTCATTTTGTACGATTACAATTTAAAGCTAGTTAAATTATTGATGGCCCAAGTGGTATTAAAAGTCTAAGAGGGACCAAAGTGTTATTTTTGCATTAAAACATTTAAAGATTTGCTACCAAGCGTTTACCTTCCCAATATTGATCCAAGAAACTCGTTGCGATAATTTCTTGCACGATCTATGTCATCAAACGTAGGATTTTGCCCATGTGAATGTGATCCTAAATAAACTATATAAGACTGCAAGATTCATAAATACTAACTTTAAGGTTAATGCTGAATTATACAAACACATAAGTAACCACTGCATTGAATTGAATGAAATGCTGTAGGAATTACGAAGATATACAAAATGTAAGATAAAACCTAAGAGATTACTCAAAATTATAGTGAAAACTTTGGTGATCATAAAACAGATTTCTAATGCAGAAGAAGCTAATAATTACCTTTTTGGCTGCAAAAGTTTGTCGTTTGCAAAAGAGAGAAAAGAGAAAATAATAATAGCAGCAGCATGTTAGTAAATTTTAAAATTAAAATCCTCATGGTTTGATGAAGCGGGTGTAACGGAAGCACCAAACCTAAGCGTGATTAGATCTCGTTTTAATCCAAATTCTAGAGGGAATTATGAAAAAGAGTTTTATTGAATAATTGAATATGAAGTTATCAAAATAATTACATGATGTCTTTATTTATAATAGATAAAATCTACTTCCCTAAGTTAATTTAAATAGGAAACCAAATCACAATTATAATGAAAATAAAAGATACTTCCCTAAATTAACTAAATCTAATACCTTAATTGACTCTAATAAAAATAGAAAGTCCTAAAATAATAAAATATCATAATTGACTCTAATTAAAATAAAAAGTTCTAAAATAATAAAATTCTACAATCTTAAAATTCCTAAAATAACGTCTTATATCATGGTTTCTATATAAAATACATCCAATTAACTTGCTGCCGCTGCATTTCCTCTTTCTTCCTGATGAGATTCGAATGAGATATTTGTTTTCTCGTGTTGGTTTTATAAGTCTTGCCCTTTTCTTCTTCCGTTTAACATGGTACATTTTTTTTTTTTTAAATTTTGATGGCAATGTGCTGAGTTGTGGGATGTTTTCAGGCGACAACTCAGAATTAGATATCATTCAGCTCCTTTATGTTTGGCTTAACCACAATTAACATCCAGTTAATTTATAAACTGTCATTGACAAAAAAAAAAAAAAAAAAAAACACCATATTTTGACTTTAACGCTATTTTTGTATAATGCAACTGCACCGATCGAGTACATGTTTTTAGAATGTTAGCTAAGAACTTCTTAATTAAAAAAAAAATGTTAAGTAAGAAATCAAGTAGGGATAATTTCTTTGTTTGTGGTTAGTGGAATAGTTTTTCTCCTTCTTTTTAGATATATAAACTAAGGTAGCGTTTGTTTTTTAATTTAATGACTTAAAGTGACTTAACTTAATTAATTAAGTTAATTAGAGGTGTTTATTTTTATAACTTAATGAGACTTTTTAGATAATTTTGACTTAATAAAATAAGCCAATTTTTTTGGCTTTTTACTTAATGGAGAAATCTGAATTAAGTCAATTACTTGCTAATGTAAAAAATATCCCTACTTTATAATTTATTTTTCATGTCTATCCCAAAACTCACCCATAGACATTTACCCCACATAAAAATATCCCTATTTTTTATTTCTTATATTATATACGATAAAATTTAAAATTTATGGTATTTTATATTTTAAAATTCTAAAATAATTATGTATTCACTTGAATATAGTTTTACTTATAAATGTTAAAATATTGTGGTATTTAATTTATTATTTATTTGACATTCAAATTTAATAAGGATACAAATGTAAAAGTACATATTTTCAGCATTTTAAGTTGAAAAAAACAAACAACTTAATACTTATTTTCTGATATTCAGACAAAAAAATAAACATATTATTCAGATTCAGACATTCAGATCTATTCAGAATTCAGATTAATTCAGGTCTATTCAGATTTCAGATAAAAAAACAAACGCCACCTAAGTGATATTATAAATTAGAAATTAAATTTATGAAATTAAGAGATATTAAATTACATTTATCTGCTATTAAGTAATTAATATACATTTTTTGTTTCCCAAATGCGAATGAAAAACTCTAAACAATCTCTACCAGGACAGGAAATCTCAAAGAGGCCGGTTCCGATGGAAATTTTTTTTAACAATCTCCAAAAAATCATACATTAGTTTTAGTAGTAGTATACAATAATTATCAAGCAATAACCTTTGATTTGCCCAACTATTCTTTCAGATTTTCAACTTGATGAATGTTTATTAATTACAATAGCTGCAACGCAATAGAACTACTCACATGGTGCAAACCATCTGAATCCGACCATATCAATTTTCCAAAAATATACTTCTCAGCCTTAGGCTTAGGCTCAACATTTCTCTCAGGAGTAAAAGTGACTTTAAATGTCCTCTCCTCGCCGTACTCTGTGAAGCTCAAGTTATTAGGCTCAACCACCACTGAGACTCCATCTACTCCCTCGACATTGGCCTCGTATGAGCTGTTGTGAGTACCGACATTCTTAACTCTTCGAGTAATGGTGACTGATTCGTTGAGATCAGGAATTGCAATTGTAGGGTAGTTGAAATCTAGAATACTGAATGACTTAGGACACGAGTGTATCTCAGGTGTTGTGAAATTGTTTATGATGCTTTGGTTGTAGCCACGGCTACATATGTAGCTCAAGTAATCGTAAAAACTTAAATCATAAACAAGCCCCGGATCCATTGCACTATTCGGATTCACATGTCCTGCTCCATATTCAAATGGAGTTGCCTTCAGGCCATCATAATCCGTAATAGGATTCTTGCCCGTATGATCCGTTGTTGTTGCTGCAATTTTAGATCAAATTTCATTCAATGAGCGAAAGGAACGTGAGCTAAGAAAAATGTATTGAAATTATTTATAGATTTATAACTACCAGTAGTCATGATTGCAGATTTGATAGCCGCTGGACTCCAGTCAGGGTGTAGAGTTTTGAGAAGGCCAGCAATACCAGAAATATGGGGGGTTGACATTGAAGTGCCGAAACACGCATTGAAAGGAATTCTGCGATCATCGCTTGGACTCTTACTTGGAGCTACTGCTTCAGAGTAGGCGGCAATTATTTCAACTCCAGGTGCAGTGATATCAGGCTGAAATTGGATATTAAAAATTTACAAAATGTTCCAATATGAAGTTAATTACCAAAGAATGTTACTTTTATTAGAGCTAAAAGATGAATGATGGTTTAGTTCTTTTGTCAACCTTGATGATATTGGGATTAATAGTAGATGGTCCCCTGGATGAGAAGAAAGCCATTTGTGGAGATGGCTTCGTATTGAATTCTGTCTTTACATCACTGACAGATGCTACCGGGTTCCTGTCGGACATTAATGTTAAGCAACAGGATGCATGTCCGTAAAATTGAATTCTTAGTAAATTGGAATTATTCGTGAAAAGAAGGGAAGTGAAAAGGGTAAGTGAGGTACTTGATCGAGTTGTTGTAGGCTATGATAGATTGAGCATCATCGAATTCAACTAATGAAGTCGGAAGGTGGTAAGGCAAGGGCAGAGATTCATTTTCCAGCTGTTTGGGGTTGACTAAGATCAACCCCGCAGCACCAGCTTGAGCAGCCAGCTGGCTCTTATCAATTCCGTGTGTGTGGTTCATGCACAGCAAGATTTTCCCATTAATCTTTTTTGGATCAATCGCTCCTGGGTTGCATTCTAAGCTGCAAGAGGTTCAAGCATTGGCTTTTGTCACAAATATATCGCTCTCACATTAGAATTTAAGCCGCTCATACATATATATCATTAAAGGACATTACCAAACAGAAATCTGTAATACTGACAATTCACTGGATTTACTTGCCTATCATAGAGTGCTGCGTTAGTGGCCCTTGCATTATCTCCTGTAATCAATGAGTACAACGTTTGTGTTGCAACGCCTTTAGCCGCAATGCTTTTTCCCTGGCAAACCAATATAGTGAAATTGCCTCGCATGTTATTTTCACAGCCATATCAGAAGATTGGTGAACTAGTTTTATTAGTTTTCAAACTTCATTTACACTTTGACCTGTTATATATGATTCAGAAAAAATTTGCCATAGCAACTTCACCTAGGTTGAGTTTACAGAATTTATAAATTTAACACGAAGGAGATCAATTTGAAATGAAAAATGGCCAAATAGCAAAAATTAGGGAATACCTTGAAGATCTGCTCGTCTCCAAGGGTAACATAGCTAGTGAACTCTCTGTCCATTGTGCTAGCACCAACCGTCAATAACCATGGTGCCAAATTTACAACAGTATCTGGTTTCGGTCCTTCATTCCCAGCGGCTGCAACCACAAGAATACCATGCATCATAGCATGAAAGGAACCAATAGCAATGGCATCTTTAAAATACTCGGTATTTTTGTGACTAGGTTCGCCTAGTGAAACTGACAATACATCAACACCATCATGTATCGCATCATCAAAAGCAGATAAGATGTCAGAATCACGGCAATCTAGTGGTTGACCATTAACGTTCCAGCAAGACTTATAAGAAGCCAAACGGGCCCTAGGAGATCCTCCTTTTGCGGTTCCGTACCCATTACCAAAAACACTCACGTTAGCTACAAAGTTACCAACAGCCGTTGATGCAGCATGTGTGCCGTGGCCATCAAGGTCTCGAGCAGTGGAATGTTCGGGAGTCGGATAAAAAGATGAATTTTGTGCACGAGCATGTTCAATTTGACCTTGGTTGTAGTACCTCATTCCTATTAGCTTTCTGTACACAACGTCCAACATATTGGAAAACTCAGATACAAAAGATTATGTTCATTTCAGAGAATGGTAGAAAGTGTAAAGACCTATTGCATTGAAATCCATAATGGGTGTCATTCTGACAAATTCCTCGCCATCTTAAAGGCACCGGACCCATTCCTTCATCACTA
The DNA here is from genome assembly GCF_000493195.1 of Citrus x clementina. Taxonomy (NCBI): domain Eukaryota; kingdom Viridiplantae; phylum Streptophyta; class Magnoliopsida; order Sapindales; family Rutaceae; genus Citrus; species Citrus x clementina. The sequence continues at coordinate 24,079,218 of NW_006263303.1, read as the reverse complement.
AAGCTCTTCGATTCCGGCCAAACACCTTTCAATATACCATGAATATACAACAAGAGATATCAAGTCCAACAGTTATTGATAGAAGTAATAGGGACAAAATGAACACAATTTATTGAATTCATGTAAAATTAAGGATGTTGAACCAAAACAGACCAGAGTCAATAACTCCAATAATAACATCTTCACCAAACCGTCCCTTGTTCCATGCTGAATTTTGGGGAATTACGTTATCTTTCTCTAATCCAAGAAAATCCCAAGACCGAGTTGTTTGAACTTTTCTTCCTTCATCCAAGAAAATTGATAGAACTTCTGGATGCTCTAGATCCAAAAAAAAAAAAATATATACAACATCCATTTATGAATAAATACAGCGATTGCAGAATCAGAAATTGGTAAATTTGAAACGCTAACTTGCAAGTTGTTGGGCATGTTCCTCTTCGAGAATAGCAGCAAAGCCATTGATATGCCGGCCGTAGGAGCAAGAGATTGAATCTCTTGCCTTCTTAACACTGTTGTTAAAAATAACAAAGCTCAAAAGAGTTAATGATGTTGAGTATATCAGCAAAACCACATAATTGGTTAGGAAGCTTTTACCTTCCAAAGAATGATCCAAGAAAATTGTGGTGATGATTTCTTGCACGATTGATATCATCAGCTGTGGGATTTTTACCATGTGAATGTGTTCCTAAATAAACTATATAAGACTGCAAGATTTACAAACGTGAAATTAATGTACGGTTAATGCTCAATTAAAGCACATTATTAAAAAAAATAATAATAACATGTAACTACATTGCAATTGGAAAAGGAAAATAATAATAATAATAATAATAAAAGACATAAAAATAGCTGATAAGGCTTACCTTTTTGGCTGCAAAAGTTGGTGTTAGCAAAAGAGAGAACAATACCAGGACATACAAATTTGAAACCCCCATGGTTTCTGATTTGAAATATAAACCTGGTATTTTCTCTTCCAAGAGAAGTTCGCTTGAAGAGATGCGTATGAGAACTCTGTCTTGCACAGGTTCTATCAGTCTGTTTCTTCCGTTTGACATGCGTCATTTTCGTTGTCCGAAGTATGTGTCATTTTCGTTGTCCGGAGTTGAAGTTTTTTATGGCCACAATTTCAGGTTGGATTGACTATATTGAGTGAGACCCTCCCGTAAGAATCAATCACGTCCTGTATGTTTGGCTTAAATACAATATGTATCCAATTAATTTGAAAATTATAATGAAAACACTGTATATAATTCTTTTTTAAAGCTAGAGTGGCGGGCAAAGGCCAAATCAAAATTTTAAGCATTAATTAGTTAAGAGGGTGCCTGAATAAGAAAATCTAACATTAAAAAATTAAATCTTTAAACTCTTATTTGCTCCTTTTTCTTTATTTATTATTTTATTTTGAAATTTTCATTTTCTTTAGTTTATTATTACTTATAATAACTTATTGATTTTTAACTCATTTCAAGTTTACAATAATTAAAAAATTTAAAAAATAGATGAAAGTCCAGGCCCAACCCCGCAATGGACCTAGCCCAAGCGTGGCCCTTATGCTTCGAACCCTAAGCTCAAACCTACATTGTGCCATCCCAAGAGCAACAGTAATAATAGATAACTTGTTTGACCCTTTAAATATATTATATTTAAGAGTGACGCTATTGGCACCCCTTATATCTCTTATGAAACCTCTCTTGTTTTTTATTTATAAATTTACCCTTTATATTTAAATTATATTAAAAATAAAACTTATCTAATTAAACCCACCTATGTTTTCCTATTTTTTCTCCATTATAAACTCATTAAATCTATAAAATTTGAAAAAACAATGAATTGTGATAGAATAAGCATTTGATCTAAATATAAATAAGGTTTTTGCATGAAATATAATTTTGTGAAGTTTGTTTACTTAGGCCATTTTTTTTTTTAAAGATTCACACACATGTCTTTATGTATATACCAAGGTTATTACCTACTAGGAAAAAGAAAGATGAATAGAGATAAAAATCATAAACTCATGAATGCTATAATCAAGAAGAGATTGAAAGTGGTTTGGAATGGGAGAAGGGCGAGAGAGAGCGCCTAACAATTTTTTTTCAAAGTATCGATGCAGGGGTTTACTAAGAAAATACAACAAATGAGAGTTATTTTAGGAATGAAAGAGTATGTAGACAAAAGGGGTTTAAAAAGAATGTTAAAGGTGTGCCAATAGTCCAACTCTATATTTAATTGCAATCAAATTAGATAGAATATAAATTTAAGTAGTGAGGGTTATGTTAACATATATGTTTCCATAATGTTGATTTTGATGATAACAAACAAGATTAAGAATGATTAATCTTTTAAGCTCAAATTATTTTCTTTTTAAATAAATCATTATTTTCAAATTATAAAGGTTTCATATTTAATGGAAAAATGATGTTATGGAATTAAAGTATTTTGGACTAAAATGAAAGTATTTTAAAACCTTTGATATTGTTTTTAAAATTTCAGATTTGGACTTATTTGAAACTATTTAAATATTTTAGGTCATTCTATAATTTCACATAGTTTGGGTGAAATCATAATTTCAGAAAGTTTTGGGATTGACAAAGCATTATTTAAAAATTCTGAAATTGGACCTATTTGAAAGCTTTCATAACGTTTTGGGTTATAGTACAGTTTTATAAAGTTTTGGGGTCAAACTATAAATTTGGAAAATATTTCACTGTAGCAATTACTGTAGCAAGAGGCTAACCGGATCCTACCAAACGGTAGACCGGATTCGGGCAGAATGTTTCTGGAACTTAAACGGCTAACCGGATTTCACAAGCAGCATACCAGATGTTCAGAAATTCAAAATTGTGGCTATAACGGTAACATTAAGCGGCTAACTAGATGTCCATAAACGGTAAGCCGGTTATGACCAAAATGTGCATAACGGCTAGTTTTTTAGCTCAAACTATATAAACTCAAAACCAATTCATTTTTGGTAATCTTGGCAAGCAAAAACAAGTGCACACAACATATATTGAGCTTCAATTTCGTAAATCATCATTTATTAAATCATCTTTGTTCTTCAATTTGTATATCCACTCTTAAAGAGAGTTTCATTGATGTAATTTTCATTTCTCATCAAATTGTGAGTGTACAAGTGTGAGAAACACTTGGGGTGAAGAGATTGGAGAGATAATCTATTGTTGTAAAGGTTCATTGACACCTTGAAGTCAATTGTAAACGATTGAAGCCTTGGAAAGGCTCGGATAGTGAAATCCTCAAGCCCGGTGTGCTTGGAGGCGTGGACATAGGCGGGGATTGCCGAACCACGTAAAAATCCTTGAGTTTGCTTTCTCTTCTCTTGTTCATTTATTATTGTGCTTTCATTGAATTTATTGTTTTCGAATTTATTAAGGCATTAGATTGGATTGTTGTGTGGTTTGCTTAGCTTAATTTTTAAAAACTCAATTCACCCCCCCTCTTGGGTTGCCTAGTTAGTATTTCATTTGGTATCAGAGCGAGGTGCTCTTGTTTAGACTTAACCGTCTAGAGCTAAAGATCAATGGCAACCCAATATGACTCAACATTTAGGGAAGGAAAGTCCACAATTAGACCATCGTTCTTTGACGGAAATGATTACCCGTATTGGAAAACTAGGATAAGAATTTATTTACAAGCACTAGATTATGAAATTTGGGAAGTTGTTTGTGATGGTCCTTTTATGCCTTTGACTAAAAATGAAGTTGGGGAAGAATTGGAAATGGAATGAATTGGAAAAGAGAAAAGCTACTCTAAATTCCAAAGCTATGAATGCCTTATTTTGTGCACTAGATAAGAAAGAATTTCATAGAGTATCTAGTTGTGAGAGTGCTAATGAAATTTGGCACAAACTTGAAGTTGTTTATGAAGGCACGAATCAAGTGAAAGAGTCTAAAATTAGTAGGTACATTCGGCAATATGAATTGTTCCAAATGGAACAAAATGAGAGTGTGTATTCTATGTATACTAGATTTACGGATATAGTGAACACTCTAGGAGCCTTAAGAAAGACTTTTTCAAATAGCGAGAAAGTTAAGAAAATTATTAGGTCGCTACCTAAGGAATGGAGACAAAAAATGACTGTCATTGAGGAAGCCAAAAATTTAAATATCTTACCTATTGATGATTTAGTTGGTTCTCTTATTTCTTATGAGGAAGACTTGGTAGCCAAAAAAGGCAATGAGGAGAAGAAGAAAAGCATTGCTCTCAAAGCCTCGAAATATGAGAGTGATGAGGAAAGCGAGCTAGATGAGAATGAGATGGATATGCTGGCCAGGAAGTTCAGAAATTTTTTTAAGAAATCCAGTGAGCGAAGAAAATTTAGAGACCTCAAGAACCGAAATGAGAAGAAAGAAGTAATCAAATGTTATGAGTGCAAGAAACCTGGCCATATAAGATTAGAATGCCCTCTTCTCAACAAGCTCAAGAAGAAAGCAATGGTAGCCACATGGGATGATAGCGAGGGGGAAACAAGTGATGATGAAGAGCATCAAGAAATGACAAATCTAGCTCTTATGGCAATTGGAGATGAATCGGATGATGAACTTGATGAGGTAAATGATCTTCCTACTTATGATGAATTACATGATGCTTTTAAAGAATTGCATGATGAGTGGATGAAAATTGGTAAAAAGAATGCATGTCTTAAAAAGAAAATGGTAGAGCTCAAAAATGAAAATGAATCTCTATGTGCAAAGATTACATGCCTAGAATTAGATAATAAAACATTGCATGATAGAGTTGCATTATCAAATGAGAAACCTAGCACTTCACATGAGCATCTAGAATATCACATAAATGACTTGAAAAAGGAAAATGAAATGCTTAAGAAAAAGAGTAATGAGTTAAATGAGATTGTTTTAAAATTTACAAATGGACAAAAGATGTTGGATAACTTGATTAATTCAAAAAAATGTGTGTTTGATAAATGAGGACTTGGTTATAAGCCAAATTTAAAATAAAAGTATTATAAGAACTACTTTGTGAAGAGTACATCTATTAACAATCAAGTTGTATGTCATTATTGTAATCAAAACGGTCACATGAAGCTTGGTTGTCCTATTAAAAGAAAAGTATATTAAGGAGTAAAATGTGTTTGGGTTCCAAAAGGAACCATTGCTAACACTCAAGGACCTAAGAGTATTTGGGTACCAAAGGGCACAATGTGAATGTTTTCTTTGGACCTATTTGAAAGCTTTCAAACGTTTTGGGCTATAGTATAGTTTTATAAAGTTTTGGGGTCAAACTATAAATTTGGAAAATATTTCACTGTAGCAGTTACTGTAGCAAGCGGCTAACCGGATCCTGAAAAATGGTAGACCGGATTCGGGCAGAATGTTTCTGGAACTTAAACGGCTAACCGAATTTCACAAGCGGCATACCGGATGTTCAGAAATTCAAAATTGTGGCTGTAACGGTAACATTAAGCGACTAACTGGATGTCCATAAACGGTAAGCTGGTTATGACCAAAATGTGCATAACGGCTAGTTTTTTAGCTCAAACTATATAAACTCAAAACCAATTCATTTTTTGTAATCTTGGCAAGCAAAAACAAGTGCACACAACATATATTGAGCTTCAATTTCGTAAATCATCATTTATTAAATCATCTTTGTTCTTTAATTTGTATATCCACTCTTAAAAGGAGTTTCATTGATGTAATTTTCATTTCTCATCAAATTGTGAGTGTACAAGTGTGAGAAACACTTGGAGTGAAGAGATTGGAGAGATAATCTCTTGTTGTAAAGGTTCATTGACACCTTGAAGTCAATTGTAAACGATTGAAGCTTTGGAAATGCTCGGATAGTGAAATCCTCAAGTCCGGTGTGCTTGGAGGCGTGGACGTAGGCGGGGATTGCGGAACCACATAAAAATCCTTGAGTTTACTTTCTCTTCCCTTGCTCATTTATTATTGTGCTTTCATTGAATTTATTGTTTTTGAATTTATTAAGGCATTAGATTGGATTGTTGTGTGGTTTGCTTAGCTTAATTTTTAAAAACCTAATTCACCCCCCTCTTGGGTTGCCTAGTTAGTATTTCAGGTTACGCTTGAAAAATTATAGGTAAATAGAATATGGATTAGTAGTAGTAACTCATGATCTTACTATCATGCTATCATATTCAAATACAATTAACTCTTGTCTCTGTCCATATTTCTTGGGAGGGGCATGTTATATTTAAATGAAGATGAGTTTGTTCTCTAAGAAACAAAAATATTCTTAGAAGAGCTTGGCCTCTACTTCGGGTTTCATGCATTATTAATTTTCTTTTCTGCATTTTCGGATAGTTTTTGAAAACTGCTTTGATTTATGGCTGTAAGATGGAATTATAATCATTTTTTAAATGGAGATCAAGATGAAGTCATTTAATTTTAGTAGGAATCAAAAAAAAAAAAAAAAATCAGCATGATTTCTTTCATTGTAGTTCGCCACTATGAAAAATCATTACATGGAGAAGCCTTAATGTAGCTTTACTGCAATCGGACTCCTTACATCATGAAAACCATCTGACCAAACCAATTCTCCAAAACCATAATCCGTAGGCTTATCATCACCCTTAACACTAAAGGCGACTTTAAATGTCTTCTCTTCCCCGTACTTTGTGAAGTTCAAAATGCTAGGCTCAACAATTGTTGAGACCCCCGTTATTTCTGAGGTGCGTGCCTTGTATGTGCTGTTTGCTGCGCCAACATTCTTAACTTTTCGAGTGAAGGTGATTGTGCCATTGAGCTTGGGCACTGCAATTGATGGGTAGTTGAAGTCTGCAAGATTGAATGACTTTGGACACGTGAACTTCTTTGGTGCCGTGAACAAGTCTATCGTAGATTGGTTGTAGCCGCGGTCACAAATATAGCCCAAGTAGTCCTCAAAAGTTAGATCATAAACAAGACCAGGATCCAATGCACTGTTTGGATTCACATGTCCTGCCCCGTATGCAAATGGGGTTGCCTTTTCGCCAGTGTTTTGATCAAGTATTGGACGGTTGCTTGAATCTTCTGCTCTTGCGGTGGTCATGATTGCAGACTTGATAGCTGCTGGGCTCCAATCAGGGTGCAGAGTTTTGACAAGGCCAACAATTCCGGCAACATGAGGGCATGACATTGAAGTACCTGACATCATGATGTAAGGAATCCGACGTTTGTGAGTTTCGTCAGGACTTGGTCCACTTGCCTCCGTGAAAGCGGCAATTATATCAACACCAGGTGCAGTGACATCAGGCTGAAAAAGATATTAAAAATTACCAAACTAATCTGCTACAAAAAATTAAAAATGCTACTTAATTTATCAATTGAGCAGATAATAGAATTGATATCCCATCGCCAACCTTAAATATAGCTGGATCGATCATATTGGGTCCCCTGGATGTGAAGAAAGCCATCATTCGAGATGGTCTTGTATTGAATTCTGTTTTTGAATTTGTCATGGATGCTGTTGGGTTCCTGTTATGACAAGAAGTGGGCAGATGGATTAATCTTAACTAAAAATGACAATTTCAATATGGACATCGTGAGAGAAGGATAGATGAATTACTGTGTACTGTTTATGTAGGCATAGACAGATTCACCGTCTGTGTAATTAAGGTGTGCGGTCGGAAGATGGTGAACCATATTTAAAACTTTGTTGCCAGATTCTTTGCTGCTGACCAAAATCATCCCAACAGCACCTGCTTGAGCAGCCCACTGTCCCTTCTCATCTCCATATCTAGCACCATAGCAGATCAAGATTTTCCCTTGAACCTTTGCAGGATCAATTGATCCTTTCTTGCATTCAGAACTGCGTACAATCGGTTTCAAACTCATTACAAGCATGGCTTTTGTTAATTGCTTAAAGCAAAAGTTGCACGTATCATCTACATAATGCAATAAAAAAAACTTATATTCAAAGGTTACAAAGTGTACTCACGCATCAATTTCCGATACATTAGCAATCCTGGCATCTGCTCCACCAATCAATGGATAGGAATCCAGATCATTTAACAATCCTTTCTGAGAAACACTAGCCCCCTGACAAATCAACGGATCATGTATATTACTTTGACATTTTCCACAACTAGTCGACAGCTATTGTAAAAATTTTGTTAAGATAAATATACCTTGATAACCATCTTGTTTCCGAGAGTAACATAACTTGTGAACTCTCTGTCTGTAGTGCTAGCACCAACTGTGAGTATCCATGGAGCCACATTTTCTACGGATCCATCATCTGGGCCTGAGTTGCCAGCGGCTGCAACCGAAACAATGCCATTCATCATGGCATGAAAAGAACCAATTGCAATCGTGTTTTTAAGATGTTCACGGGCGATCGAACCCAGTGACGCCGAAATCACATCAACACCATCATGTATTGCAAGATCATAGGCAGAAAGGATGTCAGCGCTAGCGCACGAGTCATTCTCGTTTGGCTTCCAGCATACCTTATAAGCAGCCACACGGGCTTTGGGTGACCCTCCTTTTGCTGTTCCATATCCACTGCCATAAACACTAACATTTGGAACGAAGTTACCCCCAGCAGTTGCTAGAGTGTGTGTACCATGGCCTTCTTCGTCTCGTCCAGTGGTTAAGTTTTGAGGAATAACAGCGTCGGGGTTCTTAGCGCGAAGCTCTTCAATTGTACCTTGGTTGATGTACCTTATTCCTATCAGCTTCCTGCATTTCAAAAGAGAATACAAAAACCAACTTCTTAGCAAATTTGCTGAGGCTTCGGGTGATCATTCAAATATGCCCGAAAACGATTAAACAAAATGACTGTCAAAATGTTGATAGAACAAAAAGATGGGATTAAAATGACAGACTTATTGCAAGAAACTCCTTTGTAATTGTCATTCTGACAAATTCCCTTCCACTTTGACGGAATTGGACCCATCCCGTCGTCTGCAAAACTCTTTGATTCCGGCCAAACACCTTTCGGCACATACCATAAAGACAATAAGTGGACATAAATCGAACAACAGAAACAACAACTTCAAACAAATCAACTTTTGTTGATATAACGGATAAGAAAAATTACCGGAGTCAACATTTGCAATAATTACATCTTCACCAAATCGCGCCTTCTTCCAAGCTGAATCCGGAGGAATGAAATTGTCTTTCTCTAATCCAAGAAAATCCCATGATCGTGTTGTGTGCAGTTTTGCTCCCTCATCCGGAAAAACTGATACAACTCCTGGGTGATCTATTTCCAAAAAATAAAAAACAACAACTTTACTACCAAGATGGAACAACAAACTAGACAAAGAAAGAAAAGAGTATATAACTAGGCTTACTTTCAAGCTGCTTTGCGTGCTCCTCTTCAAGGACTGCTCCAAAGCCATTGATAAATCGCCCATAGGAGTGAAAGATTGAGCTTTCAGCTTCCTCAACGCTATTCGGAAAAATTAAAAAAATAAAAATTGTATACAATGAGAAAGTTTATGCTAACCTATGCTACTAACCTGCTTTTAAAGTCCAAGGAGTATTTCAGATGCCTTTACCTTCCCAAGAATGATCCTAAAAACTCATGGTGACGAATTCTTGCTCGATCGATATCATCAGAGGTAGGATTGCTACCATGTGAATGTGATCCTAAATAAACTACGTAAGGCTGCCAGGTATATAGAAATTAAATTCAGTGTTAAAAGTCAATTGAACATGCATATGCAGTTATGTACCTAAACTCGATTTAAATGAAAATAAATAGTCAAAAATCATCATATACATCCATTTAGAGCTATTCAAGTTTAACCAAAAAAAATATATTAATAAATAAGGTTTTCTAGTATTATCAGAACACTTCTTAAAACAAAAATTAACTAATGACAGCTTTGATGAAGAGAAATGAATTTGAAATATGAGATAAAGAAAATAATAAAAAGAATAAAAAAAATGTATAAATGAAGGCTTGCCTTTTTAGCAGCAGAAGTTGGAGTCTGCAAGAAAGAAAGAAGAGAGAACAATAGCAGCAGAAAATATAGATTTGGGAGCCCCATGATTTTTTTTTGTTTTACTACTTCTGCTGCTATTTTCTCTCTCTTTCAAGAGAGAATTGAAATTACTCTTTTCTGTGCAAATGCCAATCAACCCTCTGTTTTCCCAGGCTTTATAACTCTGTTTTTTTCTATTTTTGCACCATAACTTGAACAAGGGTCAATTTTAGTTACAGATATTTCGGTTTTTAGTAATTTCAAGGAACCAATTTGGGCATAGAAAACAAGGGTCAATATTTATTCAAAAGAGTGTGCGGGAATGAGAATGAAAAAGATTTTTAAAATTAGTTTCTCCTTTTCACTTATTCACAAGAATCGTCATAACAGCAAGACATTTTTTTTTTCGGGGGCTGGAAATAAACTTGACTATCTTTTGTATTACAACTTTGTTTTTGATGAACAAATAATAGCAATCAAATGTCACGAATATCTGTATACACATATGACTAGCAAAATAAAAATTGATTTCATTTGTGAAAATTCCCTGGATATGAAACATGTGCCATAATTGATTCACCAAATCTTGCTTTCTTTCGTGATAGTCCAAGGGAACGACAACATTTCTCTTCACACCAAGAAAATGCTCCAACCTGTCTGTGACAAAGTTATGGGTAGAACTCACTCTTAAAAATTGACTTGTAAGGAAAGGATAGGGTGCCTATGGACTTATGAGAAATGATATATATTTATACAGATGATGTATTTGTACTGAAAAATATGACATAAACAGTGATAAACCGATGTCAGCTTAATGCCTGTTTGGCAAAGGCGGAGGGTGCTTAAGACTAGAGGGCCACAACACCTACAGACTTTAAATTTTTTTTTTGAAATTTCTAAAGAAATATTAAAAATTAGGTATAAAAATATGATTTGACCCCTACATAATTAATTTATAAATTTTATGTATAGGAAAAGAATATAATTTTATGTTTTGAAAATAAAGTCAAAGTGGTCCAATTGTTTGATCTTTATTTTGCTAATTACTTTTTCATTCTGACAAAATAGCAAATAGCCTTTTAAAAGACTGATAAACTTTGGACCCAACTCTTTGATTTTTAATTTGTTAATTGTTTCTTCATTTTATTTTTTTATTTGTAACCGTAGCCTCAATTATCAATCAAAATCTCCAAATCAAAATGTTTTAGGTACAAGCACGTTCCTAACAACTACACCACAGTTATAGATAAAAACCATCTAAAATCAATGGTAACCCTAGAGATTTACTCTGACCTCCACCCCTACTATTTGATATGACTTAGTGTCTATTTGTTATGACTTATTTAATAGGCATAAGTGCTTATTTAATTTCATAGTTAAGCTCTTATAATAATTTTTATTGTTGTTTGATCGTTTTTTTAATAGAGCTATTGCAGCTTAAATAAGTTATTTTGCCTCTATTAGTAAAAACTCAAATTTTGGGCTTTTGGGAGCAGATGTTGAAAAACGTTTTTTAAATGTTAAAATATCTAAAATATCTTCTACTTATTTAACAATCTTATTTTATTATTTTATAACATAACTTTAAAAAACTTGCTTATTAAAGTAATTTCATAGATTTTTAATATAAACTCTTATTGACAACCAAACAACTAATTTTTTTTTTTTTGTGGTAAAATCTCTATTTATAAAAGCTCTACTAATAAAAGTTATACTTAAATAAGCTCTACTTGAAAAACTGTACCAAACAGAGCCTTATCTAATAGTCATAAGTACTTATTTAATCTCATAAGCTCTTAACATAATTTTTTTTTTATTGTTTGGTTACTTTTTTTTGTAGAGCTTTTGAAGATTGAATAAATTGTTTTGCCTTTACTAGTAAAAGCTCAAATTTTTGGGTTTTTGAGAGAAAACATTGAATTTTTTTATATTAAAATATCTAAAATATCATCTACTTATTTGATAACTTTATTTTATTTTTCATAACATAACTTTAAAAAACTTATCTATTTAAATAATTATATAATTTTTAATAAAAGGTCTCATTGACAACCAAATAACTAAAATTTTTGGACAAAAACTCTACTTGTAAAAGCTAATAAAAGCTCCATTGATAAACAAACAAGTAAAAGTTCTTGAATAAGAGCTCTACTTGTAAAAACTCTATTAATAAAATTTTACTTAGACAAGCTCTACTTAAAAAGTTATACCACTGTAGCCAAAAACACAATCCATAATTTGTGAAGAATAATTTCAATAAACCGATATCAGCTTAATGCCCGTTTGGCAAAGGCGGACGATGCAAAGCCATAAACGGTGATTATGCAATTCATTGAAAATTAAGGCAAGCCAGTACTGACTATCATTGTTTTGTTCAACGTTCTATCAATGTTGTCTCTTTTGACATTTTTCAATACCCATTTAGAGGATAATTTTCAGCTCATTTTGGATTTTCATGATTGAGACATCCATCACGCTCCCCATCACTCCTAGAAGCACCCAAAATAAATTGGTAGTTATGCTATTGTTACAATTTTTAAATTGATGACCGGATGGTCCGTTTTCTCCTAAATTTAAAGTGAAGTTCCTGATATCGAGTTCTATGTTTCTATTAGTTATTATTTCAGTTTTATTTTCTCTTTTGTTAGTTATTTAAGTAATTTAAGTTTGTGGATGCCATTTAGTTAGATTCATAAAATCTATTGTCTTGAAAACAAGAAATGAGGTTTAAGTCTACCTAATATGGGTGACGTGAGTTATCACCAAGTTAAAAAACAAGCAGATTAAGTTTGGTTTAAGATTTTATCATACTTGACAAATGGGGACAAGCTCAAGAGGAAAAACTTCATAAAAGAATAGCAAAAGTCCTTCCTTTTAGTTTGGCACTGCCAATGTCATTACAGTAAGAAATTTTTACTGTAGCTTGACCGCAATAGTACTCTTAACATTGTGAAAACCATCTGACCAAACGAGTTCGCCAAAAACATAATCCGTAGCCACAGGCTTATCATTACCCTTAACACTAAACGTAATTTTAAAAGTCAACTCTTCCCCATACTTTGTGAAGTTCAGGGTGATTGGCTCGACAACAGCTGATACGCCCACTATTTCTGTGATTTGTGCCTTGTATGTGCAGGTGGGTGTACCAACATTCTTTAGTCTTCGAGAAACGGTCATTGAGCCATTGACGAGATTAGGAACAGCAATTGAAGGGTAGTTAAAGTCTGCAATACTGAATGGCCCCGGACACTTGAACGGCTCCTTTGGTTGTGTGAATAGGTCGATAATGGATTGGTTGTAGCCAAGGCCGCATAAATAGGCCAAGTAATCACCAGGACCCAAGTCATAAACAAGACCAGGATCCAACGCACTGTTTGGATTCACATGTCCTGCACCATACGCAAATGGGGTTGCCTTTTGGCCAGTAACTTGATCAAGTATTGGATGCTTGCTTGAATCTTCTGTTGTTGCTGCAGATGAAATTAATTCCAGTTTAATAAAAAAAAGGCTGAAACTCTTGTAATTTGACTGAATTTGAATAGGATAATTAAATTGATACCAGTAGTCATGATTGCAGATTTGATAGCTGCTGGGCTCCAATCAGGGTGCAGAGTTTTGACAAGGCCAGCAATTCCGGCTACGTGAGGGCATGCCATTGAAGTGCCTGACATTACGTTATAAGGAACCCGCCGGGGGTCAAATTCTTCATGACTTGGTCCATATTCATTGGTGAAAGCAGCAATTATATCAACGCCAGGTGCAATGACATCAGGCTGAAAAAGGTATTAAGAAACTATCAAACTAATGCGATAGTAAATTATCCAAGGATGCTTATATTTTGAACAGCTAATAGAACTGAAAGTTTAATTAGCGTGTCAACCTTGAGGATAGCTGGATCGATCAAATTTGGTCCCCTAGCTGAGAAAAAAGATGTCATCCGAGACCAGATCTTATTGAATTCTGTGATTGAATTGGTCATGGAAGCCACTGGGTTCCTGTCATATAACAAGTCTGGCGCATGAGTTGCAACTAACATTGACAATTTGAAGAGAGGAAATTTTGAGAAACCGGAAATATGGATTACTCGGTGTTGTATATGTAGGCATAGACAGATTGACCATCCTTGTAATTCACATATGCAGTAGGGAGAAAGTGAACCATATTTAAACTTATGTTTTGATCTTCTCGGCTGTTGGCCAAAATCATCCCAACAGCACCCGCTTGAGCAGCTCGCTGTCCCTTTGCATCTCCAATTTTAGCATCATAGCAGATCAAGATTTTCCCTTTAACCTTCTCAGGATCAATCGTTCCATTCTTGCATTGGGTACTGTGTATAATCAATTCAAGTAAATTACAAGCATGGCTTTTGAAAACTGCTTAAACCAAAAGTCAGCACAAATCATTTGAAAAATGAAAACACATATTCACAGGTCAACAATTGTACTCACGCGTCTTCATTCGATACATTAGCAACTTTGGCAGCTTCTCCAGCAATCAATGGATAGAAATCTTGAGTTAACGATCCTTTCTCCGCAATACTTGCTCCCTGACACGTCAATGTGATCAATTATATAATACTTTTGACATTTTTTACAACCAGCGAATGATAGATTCTGAAAATTTAGTAAATTCTGAAAACTCAGTTGAAGGGGAAAGAGTACTTTAATAACCATCTTGTTGCCAAGTGTAACATAACTGGAAAACTCCCTGTCTGTTGTGCTAGCACCAACCGTGAGTACCCATGGAGGCACATTATCCACGGTCTTTTCAGCCGGTCCTGAGTTGCCAGCTGATGCAACCACAAGAATGCCATGCATCATAGCATGAAAACTACCGACTGCAACTGAGCTCTCAAAATGTTCCTTTGGTTTTGAACCCAGAGAAGCCGAAATGATATCAACACCATCGTGTATCGCGACATCAAATCCAGCAATGATGTCTGCAGCATTGCACAAATTTGCTCCATTTGGCTTCCAACATACCTTGTAAGCAGCTAAACGGGCTTTGGGTGATCCCCCTTTTGCTGTTCCATATCCCATACCATAAAGACTGACATTAGAAACAAAGCTGCCACCAGCAGTTGACAGTGTGTGTGTGCCATGGCCATTGTGGTCTATTGAGGTGGTTAAGTTTTCAGGAACCAAAAAGCTGGAGTTGATTGCACGACAACTTTCAATTAAACCTTCGCTCATGTACCTTATTCCTATCAGCTTTCTGCATGTAGAAAGCAAATGCGAAACCAACTAATTAGAAAGCGTGCCAGAGGCTTTTGAAGATCATTCAAATATGCTCGAAATCGAAAACACAATGTGGATGAGATAAAAGACCTATTGCAAGTAATTGCTTTATTGGTGTCATTTTGACAGGTTCCTTGCCACCTATCTGGAATTGGGCCCATCCCTTCATCCGTAAAACTCTGTGATTCCGGCCAAACACCTTTTAGTAGTACATGCCATAAAAATGATTAGCAATAATGTAACAAACAAATCTGGAAAATAAGCAAACAATACAAGAGCATTCCAAGTTACCTGAGTCAAGGTTTCCAATAATTACGTCTTCGCCAAACCGTGCCTTGTTCCATGCTGAATCCGGAGGAATTTGATTGTCTTTCTCTAATCCAAGAAATTCCCATGATCGTGTTGTGTGCAGATCTATTCCCTCTTCCAAAAAAACTGATACAACTTCTGGGTGCCCTATTTCCGAAAAAGAAAAAATTACCATTAAGATGGAACAACAAACACAGAGAACTTAAATAAAGTTTATACAACTAGACGGCTGACTTGCAATCTGCTTTGCGTGTTCCTCTTCAAGGACTGCGCCAAAACCATTGATATATCGCCCGTAAGAGTGGAAGATTAAGCCTGCTGCCTCGTCAACGCTGTTCAAAAAAATTATGTAAAAGAAAATGTTGATGCTAACTGAGCTAGGAAAAAGAAAAAAAACTCCATTAGAGTTGTTTACGAATCCTCCACCTTCCCAAGAATGATCCAAGAAATTCATGGTGTTTAATTCTTGCTCGATTGATATCATGTGAGGTAGGATTGCTACCATGTGAATGTGATCCTAAGTATACCACATAAGGCTGCAAGAAAGATTTTGAACCTTATTAGTATTGGAGTTTATGGATTTAGTTTTGCATTTTTACAAGATTTTCTTACAATCAAAATAAAGGCTTGCCTTTTTAGTAGTAAAAGCTGGAGTCTGCAACAGAGAGAGAATAAAGAACAATAGCAGCAGAACAAAACCATTTGAGAGCCTCATGATTTATGCTGGTATTTTTTCTGCTGCTATCTTCTCTCTCAATACAGAGAACTAAAATAATTTCTTTCAGAAGAAATACTTATCGAGCCTCTGTTTTTTCTTTTTCCCAGGTTTAAAATTGCTCTATTTTCCCTTTTTTTGAGTTGAGACTTGTGACATTTGCTGGAATCAAAATTTTGAATAATTGGTTTTGGAGTCAAAAGTGATTAAGGGAATGTTTTTGCCACTCAGGTATTTGCTGTGTTTACTAATTTCAGGAAACCGTGTTATGCACAGAAAATCAAGGGTCAAAATTTATTCGAAGAGTGCCAGGGATAGGAATGAAGAAACAAACATCAAAACATCAAGATATTTTCTGTGTTACAGCTTAATCATTCCTTGAAAAAAATGAGACATGTATTTCGTATCGATGGCAAAGGCAAGTCTGGAACGTATTATAAACTTTTGATTCTTTTATCATTTTTATTTTTCTAACACTTAATTTTGCACTAAATTTAAACAATGCTTAATTAAAATCCAATAAACTCTCTTATACCTTTTTTTTATAATTATTGACTCATTCAAACTTGAACGACCTGTATTGTGTAACTGATGAAACAAATCAGAAATGATTTAAAAACGGCAGCATATATTGCGTTTTGAAGTTACTCAAGCCAAAACAACAGAAGATGCATCGTTTTAATGAGTGTTGATATTACTTGTTAAAAAGATATGTCAAGTTGCCGTTTCAGTTTAATGAGTCACGAGCAAAACACACGCTCTTAGATAGCTTCTTTCAATTCGTTATAAGCCGTTATTGCTGAAATCTTAGAAGGACTAAATTGCTCAAAACTGAAACCATTTGAGTAATAGGATAATTTTGTTAACTTAAAGAAATTTATTGATATTTTACAAGTGACACTACAACGCTCATAGCTCACACTTCTTGTTTTTCTCTCTTATTCTTCACTTCTCATTTGATGCCTATAACAAAGAGTTCAGGGCATTTATAGTAACCTAGAACTAGTACAAACCACTCAAATATAAAGCTACAAAAAATTAACACATTTTACAAATATTGCTAAATATTCAAGAGTTTTCTAGATTTAGATATTTTCACTTCCATTAGATTTTTTTTTAGATTGAAGTCATCTCTCATTCTCTACACAATTCTTAAAACTTTCATGGATTGAGTTTTGAAATTGAGCTTGGACAAGTATAATTGGATTGGATTATGAAATTGGTGTTGAACTTTTAACACTCCCCCTCAACACTAACTTTCATCTTCCGATCCATATTGAGCTATTGGCGGAACTCTTCAAACTTTTTGGTACTAAGATTTTTTGTAAACAAATATGTATATTAATTGTTTGTCTTGACGTACCTCATCTCAACTTCATCTTGTAAGACCTTTTTCCCAATGAAGTGATACTAGACCTCTGTGTGCGTAGCTCTTGCATGGAAAATTGGATTTTCGGCCAAGCCGATTGCTGATTGATTATCATAATATAATGTTACTACATAATTTACTAGTTAGTGTAGATCCTTCGTCAATTACATCAACCAGATGCTTTCTTGAGCTGTCACCACTGTTGTTCTATACTCCGCTTTTTGTGGTTGATAATAATACAGTTTGTTGTCTCTTACTATACCATGAAATTGTTACAGACCCAATTCTGAAAACATACCCAATAGTTGATCTTCTTGTATTATGATCTCTAGCGTAGTCAACGTCATAATAGCCAGTTAGCTTGTAACTTTCACATTCCTTGCACAACAAACTATAGTCGATTGTACTTTTCACATATCTTAGTATTCGTCGAACCACTTCCAAGTGAGGCTTCTTTGGATTTTGCATGTACCGACTCATTACACATACTGCATATGAAATGTGTGGTGGAGTCAACGTTAGTTAGATTAAATTTCTTATTAATTGTCGATACATTGTTCCATCTTGTAAATCTTTGCCTTCATGTGTGCACGATTTTGCATTGACTTCCATGGAATTGAGATTAGCTTCCATTCTAACATTCCAAACTTTTTCAGCAAGTTTTTGGCATATTTTTGTCGGCAAAGAAATATCCCTTCTTATGTTCGATCAACCTGTAGACCAAGAAAGTGCTTAAGCTAACGAAGCTTTTTCATCTGAAAACGAACTTACAAGTTTTCTCTTATCTGTCGAATCTTTTCTTGATCATCACTAGTAAGAATTAATTCATGCATGTACACCAATATAGTTGCTAACTTTCCTTTACTATTTTTGATAAACTAGCTAGAGTCTACATGTGCTACCGAATAACTAGTCTGAATTAGAAATTTAGTAATCTTACCATATTATACCCTTGGTGCTTGCTTTAGACAGTAAAGTGTCTTTCTCAGATTGCATACATACTCTGGATGAGCTTGATTCTCGGATTCTCTCGATTGGTTCATGTAGATCTCTTTATCAAATTCTCCATGTAAGAAGGTATTTTTTACATCCATTTACCGCAATTCCATTCCTTAGTAGCTGTAAGTGCAAGTAGAATTGTTATTGTTGTGAGCTCTGCCACTAGACTAAACATTTCATCATAGTCTAGCCAGTATTATTGTGAGAATCCTTGAGCTACCAACCAAGCCTTGTACTTTTCAACTGAACCATCATGATGCTTCTTAATCTTGTACACTCATTTGCAAGATATTGGTTTTGCACCCTTTTGTTTCATAACCAGATCCCAAGTCAGATTCTGCTTCAGTGCGGTGATTTTTTCTTCCATCACCTTCATCTAATGAGAATTCTTTGTTGCATCTTCAAACTTCTCAGTATTTTTATTTTTTCTTCTTTTGCAACCACTGCATTAGCTTACCTAAGATTTGGCTTCTTTACTATTTTGAATCTTCTGAGTTGAGATTCAGGAGTTCATGGTTCTAGCTCACTTGGTTCTTTGTCTCCAATAAAGCTTTGGTAAACACCTGTCTTCCAAGGACTTTGCGCCTCATCATGCTTGATATCATCATTCCTTGAATCATCAGAATCTTTAAATTATTCTTGATTGGAGCAAACTTTAACAATTCGTTCTTTAAGTTAATCTTTAATTTCTTTTGAATCTAATAGCTTTTCTTTTTCTGAAGACCACCATAAAGATATTTCATTAAACACTACATTTCATATTGTGTAACATTGTCCACTGATAGGATCATAACACCAACATTCTTTCCTTTGGCTATTATACCCGATAAAAATACAATGGATTGTCTTCTTGTCAAATTGCTTCACAAGTGGCTTAGCACGAAGACATAGTACACACAGCCGAGTGCACAAAAGTGGTTGGTTGTAGGCTGCATATTCTACATCTTTTTGTAAGGTGATATGAACCCTATTTTTTGTTTAGGAAATTTGTATATCACCTGAGCCGTCATCTTCATAGATCAGTCCAAAACTTCCCTAGTACATTCTTTGCATGTATCATACTCTAACAGATCTCAGTTAGATGCCAGTTTTTTTATTTTTTTTTACCATTATGTTATGGTGTATTGGGATAAGTGAACCGATGGCATATCTTATAGTCTCAAAGATATTGGGAGAACTCATACTATGTATACTCTTCTCTTTTGTTTGTTCATAGGCAACAAACTTTTTTATCTGCTTCTTCTTCGACTATATCTCTGAATTCCTTAAACTTTGAAAAAAATATAGATTTTGAAGACCCAAATATACCACTAATAAAAGGTTGCCTGATAGGCCCAAACATGTCAAAGTGTACTAATTCTAATAGTTCTTTTGCTATGAACTTCGACTCTTTATATGGGAGTTGGTAAGCCTTGACATGCTAACACCCTACATACACTATGTCTATTCTTACGTCAAGTTAAGGCAGCATTGACTTGTTCATCATTACTTTCAACTTGTGATAGCTAACATGTCCTAGTCAAACATGCCATAAATCTACTATCTCATTTCTTCGAGTCTTGTCTACATAAGCAGACTCTACTACCAATACGTAGACTGACTCTAAACTTTGTTCTTTCATAATAGGTGTTCCAAGATTTTTAGGTCTTGATACACTTTGACATCTTAAGGATTGCACAAGACATAGTTGCCTGATGATATTAGTTGTGATACTGAGAGTAGGTTTTTCTTTAAACTTGGGACATAATATACATCTTGAAGTGACACATTGTGTGAACCATATTAAGGTGTAAGAACTATAGTGCCAACATGAGCTACTGTCAGTTGCGAATTATTTGTTATTACTAGCATGCAACCTCCTTTGTACTTGGATAGGTCATGTAGCTTTTCTCCATCACCAGTTATGTGACCTGAGCATCCTAAGTTAACGTACGATTCAATCACTCTCGTAGTTAATCTGGTCAGGTATTGCCACTACAAGGGCTAACTCATTTTCCTCGATAACGACTGATGCTTCAACTTCTCATTCTTCATTACTATCTTTCTTTTAATTTGAGGTAGCAGTATTACTCTCCACATACTTTTTCTTAGACCAATATTCTTTCATCATGTGGCCCATCTTTCCACAGTTGTAGTAATTATCTTCGACCTTCTTCTTTGGCTTGTATTGGCAACCATTGCCGCGACTCCTTTGTGGTCCTCATATCTGTATGATGTCTTCTTGTTGATAAACTATTCACTTATCAACATCTCTTTTGGATCCTCCACTATTATATCGTTTAAATCGATGTCTCTTTTTATTGGTGAAGAGCGCTTCCTTGTCATTATTTATGAGGCCCCACTCATTTCTTGTCAATCGCTTCTTGATTGGCAAGTAAATTTGAAAATTTCTTAATGGTTAGCTAAGTTGAACAACCTTGGATAGCTCGTACAAAGCTTCGAAACTCGGGCCTCAAATCATGGACAATAATTCTCTTCACTTTTTATTCAAAAATTGCAGCAGTAGGATTTAATTCAAAAATTTCACGGCATAAAGACTTTACCTTGTTGAAGTACTCGTCAATTGTCATGTTTTGTTGTGAAATTAACAATTTAGAAGTTGTAGTCGTGTGTTATTTTTCTTTGAAAAAAATCATTGCAAAAGTGTCCCAAGCTTCCTTAGGTGTTTTAATTTTTTTTATATGTTGCAGCATCTCTTCTTTAATTGTACTCTTGATGGAAAATATGGCCTTCCCAGCTTTAATGTTCCACTTCTTCAAAGCAGCATCCTCAGTTGATGGTTTCACATCGTTACCACAAACAATCTCCCAGAGATCCTGGCTTTATAAGTAGGACTCCATCAATATTTCCTGTATTATAATTTTTATTGTTAAGCTTCTTGACTCCTCTAATTACTTAAAGGTCATCCATTATGTTTGCAAGACTTTGACAATGCTAAGCAAGCTTGATTTTCACTAACGGACTTACAAAGTTTCAAACTTCTCATGATTCAACAAAACTCTATCAAACGATCCTTGATTCGTCCTTGTTGTACTCTTGTTCTTGACTATTGTGAACTTCTAGCAACACTGATACAATGGTCCCTAACCAACCTCGCTCTAATACAAATTATTGAAAACCAAAAAGACTAAATTGTTCAAAATTGAAATTATTTGGGCAATAGAAAAATTTTGCTAAACTAAAGAACTTTATTGATATTTTACAAGAGAGAAACTAACACACACTTCTTACTTTTCTATCTTATTCTTCACTCTTCACTTAATGCCTACAACAAAGAGCTTAATGGTATTTATGATAACTTAAAATTAATACGAACCACTCAAATATTAAATTACAAAAATCTAACAACCATATTTTATAAATATCACTAAATATTCAAGAGTTTTCTTCATTTAGATATATTCACGACCATTAGATTTTTTTAGATTAAAATTATCCCAATTCTCTACACAATTCTTGAAACTTCCATGGATTGATCTTTGAAATTGGCCTTGGAAAAGTGTAATTGGACTGGATTATGAAATTGGTGTTGGACTTTTAACAATTATTTCACATGCTTGACATGTGCATTTTTGGGTTTCATCTGGGTTAGTTACAAAGCTATTGAAAGTAGCTGCTTCTAGTGCAACAAATTGAGAGAGGTTATGAGCTATATAAAGAAAGAATGTTGAGACAGAAAGGGCATTCTTATTCTTTGTATTGTGTTAGGAAATTGGTGGGTGAAGCAGGACTGCAGCTAAAATAAAATTGGAAGAAAAATAAAGAACAAGCACAAAAGAGAATACAAGAAATTACGTGGTTCGGCTTTTAGCCTACGTCCACGGGCGAAAACAAAAGGAAATATTTTACTAGTAAAAAGGAGTTACAAGTATTGTAGTATTTTAGCTCACTTCTCAAAACCCCAATACACCCCAACTCTCAAATCACTAAACACACAAAATTCTCTGCTCTGCAAGAATTACTCCTCACAAATCTCGGCTCTGATACCACTATGGGAGAAATGTCAAAGCCTGTGGTGGCCTAGCCAAAATCAAATTGGCTTTGGTAGCTGCCCAAAGAAATAAACATGGCTTTGGCAGCCGCCCAAATGAAGAAAAAAAGGAAAAAAAGTTTGACAAAGAAGAAAGAAAAAATGGAGATGGTGGTTGGTACACCAAATGAAAGAAAAATGAAAAAAAAAATTATTTTAATAGCCATTTTTTGGCTATAAAAGGGAGAACTCCCTAAGAAGGAAAAGAAAAAAAATAATTAAATAATTGATGAATAGTGCTAAAACTTGCTCTATAAATAGAAACGAAGAGAATGAGCAAATTCATTCCATTGAGAGAGAAGCATTTCTTTCCTTTAGAGTTGAGAGTATTAAGAGTTTAATAAACTCTTGAGTGATTAGTGTTTTGAGAGTTTAGGTGTATTGAGATTTTGGAAAGTGAGATAAAATACTACAATACTTGTAACTTCTTTTTACTAGTAAAATATTTCCTTCTGTTTTCGCCCATGGACGTAAGCTAAAAGCCGAACCACGTAATTTCTAGTGTCTATTTTTGTGCTTGTTCTTTATTTTTCTTCCAATTTTATTTTAGCTGCGTGTCTGCTTCACCCATCAATTTCCTAACATATTGAACTTTGTAAAATCTTCTAATTCATCTTGAATAATTAATAAAGCCGATCATCTATTCTTCCTATGGATGTAAGCTAATGAGAATTAGTTGAACCACGTAATTGTTGTTGTGCCATGTTTTCTTCAACATTTGTAGTAATTATTAAACAAGATAAAGGCCTCCTAGATTTCACCGAGCATCCAGGATTTCAGGAAAGCTTGTCGATTTCAGAAAATATTTATAACTTTGTGCTATTTTAGTAATTTGCCGATGCTCTCACAGTCTCCCTTCAAAAAATGTTTAATTGGATTTGGATCCATTCCATCATAGTAACGGGGAAAGAAATTTCTTCTTTTGGGTCCCAACGGGTTTAGACTTGTTCAACAGATAGAAAGGCTTTGGGCCTTGCGCCTGGAGCCCAATCAAAGTCACCACGCACTAATAATATTTCAAAAGATCCTAGTAATATTCCCCTCCATATTCCGAGTGTAACAACTAACTTCACGTTCCCTCCATGTTCCAGTTCCATGGTTCTTTTCACCAAACTGGTATTAGAAGATCCGCAGAGATTTCCTCTTGAAGGTGAGTTGATTCTTCATTCACGCACAAAAAAAGTTACATGTTCTTTTGATGTTTATGGTGTTTGGGATACTGACTTGGTCTTGATATTCAAATTTTGATATGGAAGCTCCCAACTCAAATTGAGTTAATTAAATTATTGGTTAGTCATGCTTTTAAAGTTAAACAATTTGATTTCCATATGTAAACCATATCTGAAGAAATGAAAAATGATTGATATGATTGTCTGTGAAAGTCAGCACTGTTGTTGTTATGAAACCATTATGGCCTAATAGAGTGGGCAAATTACAGCTTGAGCTGTCATTCTCGGCTGTGTTTCCCTGCAAAATCGCCATAAGAGCTAGTTCACTTGGAAGTGATGTCTTAGTTAGTATGATCCTTTTTCAATATCTTAGTTAATATGATGCTTGCATTTTACCTGTGTTTTTAAAAAGAGAAGGTCAATGCGTTGGAGATTTTGCCTCTGTTGAGGTGTCATCAAATCCTGGATTTTGGTTGGGAAAAAAAAAAAAAAAAAAAGATCTTGCAGACTGAGAAAAGATTATTGGTCAGAAAAGACCTGACTTTCAAATGGTTTATGTTCACATTTTAGCCTCCTTCCTCTCATTTAAGTAATTTTGGGTCCCTTTTGGCAGTATGATGGCCTATTAAGTAGCGGAATTATTTTGTACCACTGAGTTTTCCTGTCAAAATTTGTGACGTATTGTTATGTAGTTCCTGTCCTTCTACATGCTCACTTGATTGGCTCTTACATTTGCTAACCTCTTTGCCACCGAGGTTTA
The DNA here is from genome assembly GCF_000493195.1 of Citrus x clementina. Classification (NCBI taxonomy): domain Eukaryota; kingdom Viridiplantae; phylum Streptophyta; class Magnoliopsida; order Sapindales; family Rutaceae; genus Citrus; species Citrus x clementina. The sequence continues at coordinate 24,054,720 of NW_006263303.1, read as the reverse complement.
TGAATCAATTGGAGATTCATTCTCAATCTAGTTTGATGGTCGAATTGAAACACGCAAACACAAAGAGTGGTGCTTCTATACATTTGATTCCCTTCCCCTTGTTTGTCTTTTTAATTCCAAAATCCACCTAATGCAAATCTCAGTAAAATTTCAGTTTTGCTTCATATATTTTTACTGCCTCTACCCTATATCAGTATAGGGTCTGTAAAGCATGGCTGTTGCAGAAATAAAAAAATTTGTAATAGGAGGATCTCTTTAAGCAGGAGTCAAAGTACAATTCATGAACATTGAGATGCAACAGTAAAATTCCAGTAAAAATCAATCATTGTATTTCGCAAATTATTCCCATGTCAAACTATTCATTACAATTTAATGAATTTGCATTCCTCTGTTTCAATAATACTCTTGTCTATGCCAAGAAAACCAATGTATATGTACAATGAAGAAGACATCGACAAATTCATCTGAACAAAAGAATCATCTTCTTGTCAACAAATTCTGCACACTATTTCTGTCTAATGACCCAAACAATTCATGGACATATGAGAATAGCGGATAGATTTTGTTCATCTTTTCCTTGTGTAAACTGAACTTCAGAAACCTTTCCAGGCACCAAGAACTTCATGGAAGACTTCAGCTATAAGTTCCCTGTCTGCACATTGCAAGAAGACACTGAAGTCATCTCGAATGTCAAATATCTTCCCAAACTTCACAAGATACCGCATGCAGCTGCTCTTCAGTTTTGGCAATTGATAGAGATATGCATTTTGGAGTCTCTCAAGTACATTCTTTGTATCAATATCTTCTACAAGGCTGTCATGACATGCCTCTTTCAAGTCGCAGATGTCATATTTATCAGCTGCGCGAAGAAGAGCCAATCGATGGGTCAAGAATTCTTCATGTTCGATATTCCCATAAATATAACTTAGAAAAGCTTGGCAGGCATCAATTGACATGTCAGGGATGTCAATGGTTGAGAGTTCTTTCTCTTTCAAGTCATGAGAAAACATGCTGCGGAAAACAGGTGATCGTGCGGCAAGCACAGCACGATGAGCTCCAGTGCTTCCATTGGAAGCATTAATAATGATGTCTGTGTGGATGCCTTCTGTCAACATTCTACCAAGAGATGCAAGAGCTGTTGCATTTGATCGTTTTTGAGTGATTCCTTCGGCCCAAATGGAACAAGGTTCACCACCCTGTGTAGCAGATCACAAATGTTAACACAGGTATGCTAGTAACAACAATTCCTAAATTCTAGTTTAACTTAACAACAATTACTGAAAACAAAGAAGCACCAAATAGTTACTGCTCTCAATAAAAACTTTATAGTGTCAACAAATGTAGATATAAGATGCATACGTCTGAAGGTGCAATCTTCAAATCAAGAAATTCAACGTCAATGATGAATTTCCCAGTTAATGGGACTTCAATTGCCCAAACAAAATCGTCGTTATTCTTGAGCTGCCTGTCTGTGATTTCTGCATAGATATCGAAACAAATCCTTGAATTTTTCAAGCTAGTAGATAAAGATAAGTAAGAACTAGACATGAATCCATCAAAATTTGATTTTGTACAACTGTAAACAACAAATTATCAGAAATCAGCACAATTTAAAGCAAAAAATCTAGTCTGAGCTCGTGGGATCATTCCTCTTGGCAGTAAGTTCCAAATTTCTTCAAGTTAATGCTCACAGATTCCTAATTCACATATAAGGCTTAATTACTAAATTAATAAAATCATTAACTGTCAACTCTGTTCTCTAAAGTTCTCATAATATCCAGAGCTAATACATGAATTAGTATACAAAACTAAAGAACCGAGTACCGAAAGGATCAATGAAAACCAAAGAAGCCTCAGTTTCATTCATTACCTGGATGAGACAAAGCTTTGCGATCACCAACAGAACTGACAACTCGAATAATGAAAGAAGCAATTGGGGGATTGTCTCTTGTTAAATTCGATACCTCTGGATACAGTTTAACAAATAACATCCGGTTCTTCTCCAGAGATAAATGCCTTCAATTCAACAAAATAAAACAAATAAAAGCCAAAACGGTTAAAAACTTGATTTGTCCCATTAAAAGAAACCAAACAGAGACTTGCAAAAACGGGGCATCCTTTCCCACAATTCATCAGCTACCAAACAAATTATCTCATTTTTCACCAAAAGTTGTTTCCTAATCCAGTTTATAATAACAATATCATTAAACAAAAAAAAATCAGATATAAAAATTGGGAGATTGATGGAAAAGGTACAAAACTTGCAAAAGCAGAACAAAAAGAGGGCAGTCAAAAGTCATACTTTCTCGTCCTCTTTCCCACAATTTCTCAGCTACCAAACAAAAACATAAAAATTACACTCTCTCACCGTCCCATTTGTCACCAAAATTCAAAATCAAAATATCAAATAAAAAGATAATAAATAAGACATGGGAAATTGATTAAAAAAAAAAAAGAACAAGAACTAAAGAACAGAGAAGGAGGAAATTAACAAACCAATTCCACTTGCCGATCTTGAAAGGATCGGACTTGCGATAAGAACAGGAAGCCAAATTGTCTATCCTCCATTGAGCAAGACGCGACGTGGTATCAACCCTATAAGCAGAATCGCTCATCCTAGCAAAAGCCAGAGCCGTCGTAATTTCATGGATGCAATCAAATATTCCTTCGAACAGATACTCTCCGGGCTTCCCCAGGTTTACTAATTCCACAATCCTCCTTTCTCCTCATAAACATATGCTATATTTTCACAAAAAAGAAAAAGAAAAATCCCGCAAAAGATAAATTAAAATGAAACCAAAAGAACCATTTGGGTTGTGTTTGTATTGTTCGGTTTTCCTGGAAACGGGTTTTGACAGGCACGGGCTTTTGTTGGTGTTGCTTTACGCCATTGAAGCTGCAGCTGCTGTCGAAGATAGATAGATAGACTAGATAGAGAGATTTGGTGAGAGGTTGTTAGCTTACACTTCACTTTTAAGAGATGAGATAAATTTAATGGGGGAAGGAATGGGTTACGAGTGTTCGTTTTTGCTCTGTTTTTAAGTGTTTATATTTATTTTCATGTAAAGAGAGAGAGTATGCGTACGTAATTGGGTCATGTTTGGGAATCGAAAAAGGAAAAGAATTTTTTTCTTTTTAATTTATTGGGTGCTTTGAAGCAAAGAATCTGTGTTTTTATTATGATCTGATTAATTATTTACCATAATTGGCTTTTTTAATTTTTTTATTATTTTTGTGCCTTACCGTGGGCTCACTCATGAATTTGCGTGCACCCAACTCAGGCTCCTCTCATCCCTCTCCACGACTCCACCCATGGCTAATAGCCTAATAGTAATAATTGTGTCTTCATAAATTATATATAATGTAACTTACAATAAATATTTAAGTGTATGTATTCACCATCTCTCATTTGATTTCACATGTGATTATTTTTTTGCATTGAGTGACTACTTTTAAATTGTCGTAAGTTATATATAATAAAATTTAGGACTTACCCACAAGTTAATCGATGAATTTTTGTTTTTCATAACCATATTTTTTTCTTTTTTTCTTGTTTTTATTTTTATATCTGTTTTTTGGGGATGATTTTTTAAAAATACAAAATGTTTTGGTTTATTGTATTTCCACATAAACATTATTAAATTTGTTATTTTTTAAAATAAACTATGAGATGTTATTCGTGTTCATATGAATAATTAATACTCATTAACACTCTTAAATGATATCAATATTTATTATCCTTACTTAACAGGGTTTTGTAGACGAAAGTCAGAGAATTTTAGTTAGTAGTGGGTTGTTGATGACTGACCTTGTCAAAGAAAACCACTAGGGTTTAATCTAGCATTGCTGTTGATGTATATATTTAGTCATTGCGTAGATTGGACCCAAATTTGGTTAACCAAAATGCTTTATCCAAGTTGGTTTTATAATATAAGCATTTAATAGATTCGAAGATTCTTTGCCACACTCCAATAGTGGCTTTTCTTGAGAGTTTGGACATTGGGAAGAGGGTTTATATTATTTGTACACTTGTACTTCATATCCATGGATGAGTATTTATGAAGGTATGCAGGTAATCCCTTATATTTGAGCCCTAAAAGAAAAGGAAAAAGGACATGGAAACTAAATGCTTTCATCAACAATAATGTTCTCATGTACATGTCAGCACTTTACTGCAGATATCACACTATACATCGTCATCAAAGCTTTTATTACACCTAATTTTAGTAATGGTTGGATTTTGGAAAATTTGCGAAAATGGCAAAACCTGAAGCCATTTATAATTTACACCAACTCTCCTTCTCTACGATTTTTATAGCTGAAAGTACCAATTTTGGAAGAAAAAATTACACCAAAAAAAGTATATATATATATAAATTAAAAAAAGAAAACTTTCATTTAATTACAACCTAGGGTTCGATCGTTTGTTTCTTTCCCAAATATATAATAAAAATACTCATAAAATATGTTTGGGTATGTGTGTATGTATATATGTGCGTGTGTGTCTTTTCCTTTCCTCTTTGATTGGCGTTATGGAGCAGTGGATTTGCAAGTTGACAAGAAAGGTATCTGAACGTGGGACACGGCACAGCAGAATCCTGGAGCATCCCCGTACTGCAAGTAATCAATACAATGATCCTGGCCATACACTCAAGCAGTTTCAGATTTCAGTCATATGATGTTGAGGTTGTCGAATCAATTTTGCTTTTGATTTCACTCCAATGAATTGCAATATCAATATATATAATAAAAAGGAAAATTAAAAATTAAAAAGATTGATAGGCTTTCATTGGACATAATTCCTTGCATAGCTGCTGCGTTAACCATCATCGTCTTTTTTTTTTTTTTTTTACTTTTATTGTGTGTTTGGTCCCCTATTCTACGGTTAATTGAATTTGGGCCATCATAGTTCTTGAATCTTGATTTGAGAAATATTGGTGCTAATACCCCACCAATAAAGGAAGATTGTTTCAATTTCTACACTATCAATGACTAACTTTGATTTGGGGATAATAAAATACTAGATTTTAGTGGTGGGGTAAAGTTTGATTATATTTTATTGGCTATCTTCTTCAAGATTCAAGATATTGGAATTTGTTCAGATGTGCCCTAGATATTTTTTCTTTTATATATATTGGAAAAATTTTCAATTCAAAATTTTAAAGTGTAAAAAAATTTGAGAAAACTTTGAAATATATATATAA